>NW_028243483.1:0-453521 GCF_964263255.1 Lissotriton vulgaris | reverse complement strand
CTTTTTAAACCCTCACAGTGCCCAAAAGTGCCATTTTTACAGAGTTTTGCTTACTCAAAAGCTTCAATTTTGACCCGTTTCAGGCACAGAAATGACTTTAAACACACTTATTTTAGTTGAAAAAGTCATAATTCACATCCAACAGTCATTTACAGTCAAAAGATTAAATGTTAAAATTTCATCATTATAGACCATTTTGGGAACGTTCGACATGTCCGGAGTCATCGTTTTTCATCCGAAAATTGATTTTTGGGACTGTACCAAAAATGATTCAAAATGTCAATTGGATCGTGCCTCATGTTGAATAACCACTTTTTAAACCCTCACAGTGACCAAAATTGCCATTTTTACAGAGTTTTGCTTACTCAAAAGCTTCAATTTTGACCCGTTTCAGGCACAGAAATGACTTTAAACACACTTATTTAAGTTGAAAAAGTCATATTTCACATCCAACAGTCATTTAGAGTCAAAAGATTAAATGTTAAAATTTCATCATTATAGACCATTTTGGGAACGTTCGGCATGTCCGGAGTCATCGTTTTTCATCCGAAAATTGATTTTTTGGACTGTACCAAAAATGATTCAAAATGTCAATTGGATCGTGCCTCATGTTGAATAACCACTTTTTAAACCCTCACAGTGACCAAAAGTGCCATTTTTACAGAGTTTTGCTTACTCAAAAGCTTCAATTTTGACCCGTTTCAGGCACAGAAATGACTTTAAACACACTTATTTTAGTTGAAAAAGTCATAATTCACATCCAACAGTCATTTACAGTCAAAAGATTAAATGTTAAAATTTCATCATTATAGACCATTTTGGGAACGTTCGACATGTCCGGAGTCATCGTTTTTCATCCGAAAATTGATTTTTTGGACTGTACCAAAAATGATTCAAAATGTCAATTGGATCGTGCCTCATGTTGAATAACCACTTTTTAAACCCTCACAGTGACCAAAATTGCCATTTTTACAGAGTTTTGCTTACTCAAAAGCTTCAATTTTGACCCGTTTCAGGCACAGAAATGACTTTAAACACACTTATTTTAGTTGAAAAAGTCATAATGCACATCCAACAGTCATTTAGAGTCAAAAGATTAAATGTTAAAATTTCATCATTATAGACCATTTTGGGAACGTTCGACATGTCCGGAGTCATCGTTTTTCATCCGAAAATTGATTTTTGGGACTGTACCAAAAATGATTCAAAATGTCAATTGGATCGTGCCTCATGTTGAATAACCACTTTTTAAACCCTCACAGTGACCAAAATTGCCATTTTTACAGAGTTTTGCTTACTCAAAAGCTTCAATTTTGACCCGTTTCAGGCACAGAAATGACTTTAAACACACTTATTTAAGTTGAAAAAGTCATATTTCACATCCAACAGTCATTTAGAGTCAAAAGATTAAATGTTAAAATTTCATCATTATAGACCATTTTGGGAACGTTTGGCATGTCCGGAGTCATCGTTTTTCATCCGAAAATTGATTTTTTGAACTGTACCAAAAATGATTCAAAATGTCAATTGGATCGTGCCTCATGTTGAATAACCACTTTTTAAACCCTCACAGTGACCAAAAGTGCCATTTTTACAGAGTTTTGCTTACTCAAAAGCTTCAATTTTGACCCGTTTCAGGCACAGAAATGACTTTAAACACACTTATTTTAGTTGAAAAAGTCATAATTCACATCCAACAGTCATTTAGAGTCAAAAGATTAAATGTTAAAATTTCATCATTATAGACCATTTTGGGAACGTTCGACATGTCCGGAGTCATCGTTTTTCATCCGAAAATTGATTTTTTGGACTGTACCAAAAATGATTCAAAATGTCAATTGGATCGTGCCTCATGTTGAATAACCACTTTTTAAACCCTCACAGTGACCAAAATTGCCATTTTTACAGAGTTTTGCTTACTCAAAAGCTTCAATTTTGACCCGTTTCAGGCACAGAAATGACTTTAAACACACTTATTTTAGTTGAAAAAGTCATAATGCACATCCAACAGTCATTTAGAGTCAAAAGATTAAATGTTAAAATTTCATCATTATAGACCATTTTGGGAACGTTCGACATGTCCGGAGTCATCGTTTTTCATCCGAAAATTGATTTTTGGGACTGTACCAAAAATTATTCAAAATGTCAATTGGATCGTGCCTCATGTTGAATAACCACTTTTTAAACCCTCACAGTGACCAAAAGTGCCATTTTTACAGAGTTTTGCTTACTCAAAAGCTTCAATTTTGACCCGTTTCAGGCACAGAAATGACTTTAAACACACTTATTTTAGTTGAAAAAGTCATAATTCACATCCAACAGTCATTTAGAGTCAAAAGATTAAATGTTAAAATTTCATCATTATAGACCATTTTGGGAACGTTCGACATGTCCGGAGTCATCGTTTTTCATCCGAAAATTGATTTTTTGGACTGTACCAAAAATGATTCAAAATGTCAATTGGATCGTGCCTCATGTTGAATAACCACTTTTTAAACCCTCACAGTGACCAAAAGTGCCATTTTTACAGAGTTTTGCTTACTCAAAAGCTTCAATTTTGACCCGTTTCAGGCACAGAAATGACTTTAAACACACTTATTTTAGTTGAAAAAGTCATAATTCACATCCAACAGTCATTTAGAGTCAAAAGATTAAATGTTAAAATTTCATCATTATAGACCATTTTGGGAACGTTCGGCATGTCCGGAGTCATCGTTTTTCATCCGAAAATTGATTTTTTGGACTGTACCAAAAATGATTCAAAATGTCAATTGGATCGTGCCTCATGTTGAATAACCACTTTTTAAACCCTCACAGTGACCAAAAGTGCCATTTTTACAGAGTTTTGCTTACTCAAAAGCTTCAATTTTGACCAGTTTCAGGCACAGAAATGACTTTAAACACACTTATTTTAGTTGAAAAAGTCATAATTCACATCCAACAGTCATTTAGAGTCAAAAGATTAAATGTTAAAATTTCATCATTAACCCCTTTACTGCTAAGGCTATTTTACAGCTTCAATGTAATTTCCATTGAAATCAATGGAAAGTCCATGACGAGTTACCCTTGTCATTAGCGGCGAAGAGGTTATAGACCATTTTGGGAACATTCGGCATGTCCGGAGTCATCGTTTTTCATCCGAAAATTGATTTTTTGGACTGTACCAAAAATGATTCAAAATGTCAATTGGATCGTGCCTCATGTTGAATAACCACTTTTTAAACCCTCACAGTGACCAAAATTGCCATTTTTACAGAGTTTTGCTTACTCAAAAGCTTCAATTTTGACCCGTTTCAGGCACAGAAATGACTTTAAACACACTTATTTAAGTTGAAAAAGTCATATTTCACATCCAACAGTCATTTAGAGTCAAAAGATTAAATGTTAAAATTTCATCATTATAGACCATTTTGGGAACGTTCGGCATGTCCGGAGTCATCGTTTTTCATCCGAAAATTGATTTTTTGGACTGTACCAAAAATGATTCAAAATGTCAATTGGATCGTGCCTCATGTTGAATAACCACTTTTTAAACCCTCACAGTGACCAAAAGTGCAATTTTTACAGAGTTTTGCTTACTCAAAAGCTTCAATTTTGACCCGTTTCAGGCACAGAAATGACTTTAAACACACTTATTTTAGTTGAAAAAGTCATAATTCACATCCAACAGTCATTTACAGTCAAAAGATTAAATGTTAAAATTTCATCATTATAGACCATTTTGGGAACGTTCGACATGTCCGGAGTCATCGTTTTTCATCCGAAAATTGATTTTTTGGACTGTACCAAAAATGATTCAAAATGTCAATTGGATCGTGCCTCATGTTGAATAACCACTTTTTAAACCCTCACAGTGACCAAAATTGCCATTTTTACAGAGTTTTGCTTACTCAAAAGCTTCAATTTTGACCCGTTTCAGGCACAGAAATGACTTTAAACACACTTATTTTAGTTGAAAAAGTCATAATGCACATCCAACAGTCATTTAGAGTCAAAAGATTAAATGTTAAAATTTCATCATTATAGACCATTTTGGGAACGTTCGACATGTCCGGAGTCATCGTTTTTCATCCGAAAATTGATTTTTGGGACTGTACCAAAAATGATTCAAAATGTCAATTGGATCGTGCCTCATGTTGAATAACCACTTTTTAAACCCTCACAGTGACCAAAATTGCCATTTTTACAGAGTTTTGCTTACTCAAAAGCTTCAATTTTGACCCGTTTCAGGCACAGAAATGACTTTAAACACACTTATTTAAGTTGAAAAAGTCATATTTCACATCCAACAGTCATTTAGAGTCAAAAGATTAAATGTTAAAATTTCATCATTATAGACCATTTTGGGAACGTTTGGCATGTCCGGAGTCATCGTTTTTCATCCGAAAATTGATTTTTTGAACTGTACCAAAAATGATTCAAAATGTCAATTGGATCGTGCCTCATGTTGAATAACCACTTTTTAAACCCTCACAGTGACCAAAAGTGCCATTTTTACAGAGTTTTGCTTACTCAAAAGCTTCAATTTTGACCCGTTTCAGGCACAGAAATGACTTTAAACACACTTATTTTAGTTGAAAAAGTCATAATTCACATCCAACAGTCATTTAGAGTCAAAAGATTAAATGTTAAAATTTCATCATTATAGACCATTTTGGGAACGTTCGACATGTCCGGAGTCATCGTTTTTCATCCGAAAATTGATTTTTTGGACTGTACCAAAAATGATTCAAAATGTCAATTGGATCGTGCCTCATGTTGAATAACCACTTTTTAAACCCTCACAGTGACCAAAATTGCCATTTTTACAGAGTTTTGCTTACTCAAAAGCTTCAATTTTGACCCGTTTCAGGCACAGAAATGACTTTAAACACACTTATTTTAGTTGAAAAAGTCATAATGCACATCCAACAGTCATTTAGAGTCAAAAGATTAAATGTTAAAATTTCATCATTATAGACCATTTTGGGAACGTTCGACATGTCCGGAGTCATCGTTTTTCATCCGAAAATTGATTTTTGGGACTGTACCAAAAATTATTCAAAATGTCAATTGGATCGTGCCTCATGTTGAATAACCACTTTTTAAACCCTCACAGTGACCAAAAGTGCCATTTTTACAGAGTTTTGCTTACTCAAAAGCTTCAATTTTGACCCGTTTCAGGCACAGAAATGACTTTAAACACACTTATTTTAGTTGAAAAAGTCATAATTCACATCCAACAGTCATTTAGAGTCAAAAGATTAAATGTTAAAATTTCATCATTATAGACCATTTTGGGAACGTTCGACATGTCCGGAGTCATCGTTTTTCATCCGAAAATTGATTTTTTGGACTGTACCAAAAATGATTCAAAATGTCAATTGGATCGTGCCTCATGTTGAATAACCACTTTTTAAACCCTCACAGTGACCAAAAGTGCCATTTTTACAGAGTTTTGCTTACTCAAAAGCTTCAATTTTGACCCGTTTCAGGCACAGAAATGACTTTAAACACACTTATTTTAGTTGAAAAAGTCATAATTCACATCCAACAGTCATTTAGAGTCAAAAGATTAAATGTTAAAATTTCATCATTATAGACCATTTTGGGAACGTTCGGCATGTCCGGAGTCATCGTTTTTCATCCGAAAATTGATTTTTTGGACTGTACCAAAAATGATTCAAAATGTCAATTGGATCGTGCCTCATGTTGAATAACCACTTTTTAAACCCTCACAGTGACCAAAAGTGCCATTTTTACAGAGTTTTGCTTACTCAAAAGCTTCAATTTTGACCAGTTTCAGGCACAGAAATGACTTTAAACACACTTATTTTAGTTGAAAAAGTCATAATTCACATCCAACAGTCATTTAGAGTCAAAAGATTAAATGTTAAAATTTCATCATTAACCCCTTTACTGCTAAGGCTATTTTACAGCTTCAATGTAATTTCCATTGAAATCAATGGAAAGTCCATGACGAGTTTCCCTTGTCATTAGCGGCGAAGAGGTTATAGACCATTTTGGGAACATTCGGCATGTCCGGAGTCATCGTTTTTCATCCGAAAATTGATTTTTTGGACTGTACCAAAAATGATTCAAAATGTCAATTGGATCGTGCCTCATGTTGAATAACCACTTTTTAAACCCTCACAGTGACCAAAAGTGCCATTTTTACAGAGTTTTGCTTACTCAAAAGCTTCAATTTTGACCCGTTTCAGGCACAGAAATGACTTTAAACACACTTATTTTAGTTGAAAAAGTCATAATTCACATCCAACAGTCATTTAGAGTCAAAAGATTAAATGTTAAAATTTCATCATTATAGACCATTTTGGGAACGTTCGACATGTCCGGAGTCATCGTTTTTCATCCGAAAATTGATTTTTTGGACTGTACCAAAAATGATTCAAAATGTCAATTGGATCGTGCCTCATGTTGAATAACCACTTTTTAAACCCTCACAGTGACCAAAAGTGCCATTTTTACAGAGTTTTGCTTACTCAAAAGCTTCAATTTTGACCCGTTTCAGGCACAGAAATGACTTTAAACACACTTATTTTAGTTGAAAAAGTCATAATTCACATCCAACAGTCATTTAGAGTCAAAAGATTAAATGTTAAAATTTCATCATTATAGACCATTTTGGGAACGTTCGGCATGTCCGGAGTCATCGTTTTTCATCCGAAAATTGATTTTTTGGACTGTACCAAAAATGATTCAAAATGTCAATTGGATCGTGCCTCATGTTGAATAACCACTTTTTAAACCCTCACAGTGACCAAAAGTGCCATTTTTACAGAGTTTTGCTTACTCAAAAGCTTCAATTTTGACCAGTTTCAGGCACAGAAATGACTTTAAACACACTTATTTTAGTTGAAAAAGTCATAATTCACATCCAACAGTCATTTAGAGTCAAAAGATTAAATGTTAAAATTTCATCATTAACCCCTTTACTGCTAAGGCTATTTTACAGCTTCAATGTAATTTCCATTGAAATCAATGGAAAGTCCATGACGAGTTACCCTTGTCATTAGCGGCGAAGAGGTTATAGACCATTTTGGGAACATTCGGCATGTCCGGAGTCATCGTTTTTCATCCGAAAATTGATTTTTTGGACTGTACCAAAAATGATTCAAAATGTCAATTGGATCGTGCCTCATGTTGAATAACCACTTTTTAAACCCTCACAGTGACCAAAAGTGCCATTTTTACAGAGTTTTGCTTACTCAAAAGCTTCAATTTTGACCCGTTTCAGGCACAGAAATGACTTTAAACACACTTATTTTAGTTGAAAAAGTCATAATTCACATCCAACAGTCATTTAGAGTCAAAAGATTAAATGTTAAAATTTCATCATTATAGACCGTTTTGGGAACGTTCGACATGTCCGGAGTCATCGTTTTTCATCCGAAAATTGATTTTTTGGACTGTACCAAAATGATTCAAAATGTCAATTGGATCGTGCCTCATGTTGAATAACCACTTTTTAAACCCTCACAGTGACCAAAATTGCCATTTTTACAGAGTTTTGCTTACTCAAAAGCTTCAATTTTGACCCGTTTCAGGCACAGAAATGACTTTAAACACACTTATTTTAGTTGAAAAAGTCATAATGCACATCCAACAGTCATTTAGAGTCAAAAGATTAAATGTTAAAATTTCATCATTATAGACCATTTTGGGAACGTTCGACATGTCCGGAGTCATCGTTTTTCATCCGAAAATTGATTTTTGGGACTGTACCAAAAATTATTCAAAATGTCAATTGGATCGTGCCTCATCTTGAATAACCACTTTTTAAACCCTCACAGTGACCAAAAGTGCCATTTTTACAGAGTTTTGCTTACTCAAAAGCTTCAATTTTGACCCGTTTCAGGCACAGAAATGACTTTAAACACACTTATTTTAGTTGAAAAAGTCATAATTCACATCCAACAGTCATTTAGAGTCAAAAGATTAAATGTTAAAATTTCATCATTATAGACCATTTTGGGAACGTTCGGCATGTCCGGAGTCATCGTTTTTCATCCGAAAATTGATTTTTTGGACTGTACCAAAAATTATTCAAAATGTCAATTGGATCGTGCCTCATGTTGAATAACCACTTTTTAAACCCTCACAGTGACCAAAAGTGCCATTTTTACAGAGTTTTGCTTACTCAAAAGCTTCAATTTTGACCCGTTTCAGGCACAGAAATGACTTTAAACACACTTATTTTAGTTGAAAAAGTCATAATTCACATCCAACAGTCATTTAGAGTCAAAAGATTAAATGTTAAAATTTCATCATTATAGACCATTTTGGGAACGTTCGACATGTCCGGAGTCATCGTTTTTCATCCGAAAATTGATTTTTTGGACTGTACCAAAAATGATTCAAAATGTCAATTGGATCGTGCCTCATGTTGAATAACGACTTTTTAAACCCTCACAGTGACCAAAAGTGCCATTTTTACAGAGTTTTGCTTACTCAAAAGCTTCAATTTTGACCCGTTTCAGGCACAGAAATGACTTTAAACACACTTATTTTAGTTGAAAAAGTCATAATTCACATCCAACAGTCATTTAGAGTCAAAAGATTAAATGTTAAAATTTCATCATTATAGACCATTTTGGGAACGTTCGGCATGTCCGGAGTCATCGTTTTTCATCCGAAAATTGATTTTTTGGACTGTACAAAAAATGATTCAAAATGTCAATTGGATCGTGCCTCATGTTGAATAACCACTTTTTAAACCCTCACAGTGACCAAAAGTGCCATTTTTACAGAGTTTTGCTTACTCAAAAGCTTCAATTTTGACCAGTTTCAGGCACAGAAATGACTTTAAACACACTTATTTTAGTTGAAAAAGTCATAATTCACATCCAACAGTCATTTAGAGTCAAAAGATTAAATGTTAAAATTTCATCATTATAGACCATTTTGGGAACGTTCGACATGTCCGGAGTCATCGTTTTTCATCCGAAAATTGATTTTTTGGACTGTACCAAAAAATGATTCAAAATGTCAATTGGATCGTGCCTCATGTTGAATAACCACTTTTTAAACCCTCACAGTGACCAAAAGTGCCATTTTTACAGAGTTTTGCTTACTCAAAAGCTTCAATTTTGACCCGTTTCAGGCACAGAAATGACTTTAAACACACTTATTTTAGTTGAAAAAGTCATAATGCACATCCAACAGTCATTTAGAGTCAAAAGATTAAATGTTAAAATTTCATCATTATAGACCATTTTGGGAATGTTCGACATGTCCGGAGTCATCGTTTTTCATCCGAAAATTGATTTTTGGGACTGTACCAAAAATGATTCAAAATGTCAATTGGATCGTGCCTCATGTTGAATAACCACTTTTTAAACCCTCACAGTGCCCAAAAGTGCCATTTTTACAGAGTTTTGCTTACTCAAAAGCTTCAATTTTGACCCGTTTCAGGCACAGAAATGACTTTAAACACACTTATTTTAGTTGAAAAAGTCATAATTCACATCCAACAGTCATTTACAGTCAAAAGTTTAAATGTTAAAATTTCATCATTATAGACCATTTTGGGAACGTTCGACATGTCCGGAGTCATCGTTTTTCATCCGAAAATTGATTTTTTGGACTGTACCAAAAATGATTCAAAATGTCAATTGGATCGTGCCTCATGTTGAATAACCACTTTTTAAACCCTCACAGTGACCAAAAGTGCCATTTTTACAGAGTTTTGCTTACTCAAAAGCTTCAATTTTGACCCGTTTCAGGCACAGAAATGACTTTAAACACACTTATTTTAGTTGAAAAAGTCATAATTCACATCCAACAGTCATTTAGAGTCAAAAGATTAAATGTTAAAATTTCATCATTATAGACCATTTTGGGAACGTTCGGCATGTCAGGAGTCATCGTTTTTCATCCGAAAATTGATTTTTTGGACTGTACCAAAAATGATTCAAAATGTCAATTGGATCGTGCCTCATGTTGAATAACCACTTTTTAAACCCTCACAGTGACCAAAAGTGCCATTTTTACAGAGTTTTGCTTACTCAAAAGCTTCAATTTTGACCCGTTTCAGGCACAGAAATGACTTTAAACACACTTATTTTAGTTGAAAAAGTCATAATTCACATCCAACAGTCATTTAGAGTCAAAAGATTAAATGTTAAAATTTCATCATTATAGACCATTTTGGGAACGTTCGGCATGTCCGGAGTCATCGTTTTTCATCCGAAAATTGATTTTTTGGACTGTACCAAAAATGATTCAAAATGTCAATTGGATCGTGCCTCATGTTGAATAACCACTTTTTAAACCCTCACAGTGACCAAAAGTGCCATTTTTACAGAGTTTTGCTTACTCAAAAGCTTCAATTTTGACCAGTTTCAGGCACAGAAATGACTTTAAACACACTTATTTTAGTTGAAAAAGTCATAATTCACATCCAACAGTCATTTAGAGTCAAAAGATTAAATGTTAAAATTTCATCATTATAGACCATTTTGGGAACGTTCGACATGTCCGGAGTCATCGTTTTTCATCCGAAAATTGATTTTTTGGACTGTACCAAAAATGATTCAAAATGTCAATTGGATCGTGCCTCATGTTGAATAACCACTTTTTAAACCCTCACAGTGACCAAAAGTGCCATTTTTACAGAGTTTTGCTTACTCAAAAGCTTCAATTTTGACCCGTTTCCGGCACAGAAATGACTTTAAACACACTTATTTTAGTTGAAAAAGTCATAATGCACATCCAACAGTCATTTAGAGTCAAAAGATTAAATGTTAAAATTTCATCATTATAGACCATTTTGGGAACGTTCGACATGTCCGGAGTCATCGTTTTTCATCCGAAAATTGATTTTTGGGACTGTACCAAAAATGATTCAAAATGTCAATTGGATCGTGCCTCATGTTGAATAACCACTTTTTAAACCCTCACAGTGCCCAAAAGTGCCATTTTTACAGAGTTTTGCTTACTCAAAAGCTTCAATTTTGACCCGTTTCAGGCACAGAAATGACTTTAAACACACTTATTTTAGTTGAAAAAGTCATAATTCACATCCAACAGTCATTTACAGTCAAAAGATTAAATGTTAAAATTTCATCATTATAGACCATTTTGGGAACGTTCGACATGTCCGGAGTCATCGTTTTTCATCCGAAAATTGATTTTTTGGACTGTACCAAAAATGATTCAAAATGTCAATTGGATCGTGCCTCATGTTGAATAACCACTTTTTAAACCCTCACAGTGACCAAAAGTGCCATTTTTACAGAGTTTTGCTTACTCAAAAGCTTCAATTTTGACCCGTTTCAGGCACAGAAATGACTTTAAACACACTTATTTTAGTTGAAAAAGTCATAATTCACATCCAACAGTCATTTAGAGTCAAAAGATTAAATGTTAAAATTTCATCATTATAGACCATTTTGGGAACGTTCGGCATGTCAGGAGTCATCGTTTTTCATCCGAAAATTGATTTTTTGGACTGTACCAAAAATGATTCAAAATGTCAATTGGATCGTGCCTCATGTTGAATAACCACTTTTTAAACCCTCACAGTGACCAAAATTGCCATTTTTACAGAGTTTTGCTTACTCAAAAGCTTCAATTTTGACCCGTTTCAGGCACAGAAATGACTTTAAACACACTTATTTTAGTTGAAAAAGTCATAATGCACATCCAACAGTCATTTGGAGTCAAAAGATTGAATGTTAAAATTTCATCATTATAGACCATTTTGGGAACGTTCGACATGTCCGGAGTCATCGTTTTTCATCCGAAAATTGATTTTTGGGACTGTACCAAAATGATTCAAAATGTCAATAGGATCGTGCCTCATGTTGAATAACCACTTTTTAAACCCTCACAGTGACCAAAAGTGCCATTTTTACAGAGTTTTGCTTACTCAAAAGCTTCAATTTTGACCCGTTTCAGGCACAGAAATGACTTTAAACACACTTATTTTAGTTGAAAAAGTCATAATTCACATCCAACAGTCATTTAGAGTCAAAAGATTAATGTTAAAATTTCATCATTATAGACCATTTTGGGAACGTTCGACATGTCCGGAGTCATCGTTTTTCATCCGAAAATTGATTTTTGGGACTGTACCAAAAATGATTCAAAATGTCAATTGGATCGTGCCTCATGTTGAATAACTACTTTTTAAACCCTCACAGTGCCCAAAAGTGCCATTTTTACAGAGTTTTGCTTACTCAAAAGCATCAATTTTGACCCGTTTCAGGCACAGAAATGACTTTAAACACACTTATTTTAGTTGAAAAAGTCATAATTCACATCCAACAGTCATTTAGAGTCAAAAGATTAAATGTTAAAATTTCATCATTATTGACCATTTTGGGAACGTTCGACATGTCCGGAGTCATCGTTTTTCATCCGAAAATTGATTTTTTGGACTGTACCAAAAATGATTCAAAATGTCAATTGGATCGTGCCTCATGTTGAATAACCACTTTTTAAACCCTCACAGTGACCAAAAGTGCCATTTTTACAGAGTTTTGCTTACTCAAAAGCTTCAATTTTGACCCGTTTCGGTCACAGAAATGACTTTAAACACACTTATTTAAGTTGAAAAAGTCATATTTCACATCCAACAGTCATTTAGAGTCAAAAGATTAAATGTTAAAATTTCATCATTATAGACCATTTTGCGAACGTTCGACATGTCCGGAGTCATCGTTTTTCATCCGAAAATTGATTTTTTGGACTGTACCAAAAATGATTCAAAATGTCGATTGGATCGTGCCTCATGTTGAATAACCACTTTTTAAACCCTCACAGTGACCAAAAGTGCCATTTTTACAGAGTTTTGCTTACTCAAAAGCTTCAATTTTGACCCGTTTCAGGCACAGTAATGACTTTAAACACACTTATTTTAGTTGAAAAAGTCATAATTCACATCCAACAGTCATTTAGAGTCAAAAGATTAAATGTTAAAATTTCATCATTATAGACCATTTTGGGAACGTTCGACATGTCCGGAGTCATCGTTTTTCATCCGAAAATTGATTTTTTGGACTGTACTAAAAATGATTCAAAATGTCAATTGGATCGTGCCTCATGTTGAATAACCACTTTTTAAACCCTCACAGTGACCAAAAGTGCCATTTTTACAGAGTTTTGCTTACTCAAAAGCTTCAATTTTGACCAGTTTCAGGCACAGAAATGACTTTAAACACATTTATTTTAGTTGAAAAAGTCATAATTCACATCCAACAGTCATTTAGAGTCAAAAGATTAAATGTTAAAATTTCATCATTATAGACCATTTTGGGAACGTTCGACATGTCCGGAGTCATCGTTTTTCATCCGAAAATTGATTTTTTGGACTGTACCAAAAATGATTCAAAATGTCAATTGGATCGTGCCTCATGTTGAATAACCACTTTTTAAACCCTCACAGTGACCAAAAGTGCCATTTTTACAGAGTTTTGCTTACTCAAAAGCTTCAATTTTGACCCGTTTCAGGCACAGAAATGACTTTAAACACACTTATTTTAGTTGAAAAAGTCATAATGCACATCCAACAGTCATTTAGAGTCAAAAGATTAAATGTTAAAATTTCATCATTATAGACCATTTTGGGAACGTTCGACATGTCCGGAGTCATCGTTTTTCATCCGAAAATCGATTTTTTGGACTGTACCAAAAATGATTCAAAATGTCAATTGGATCATGCCTCATGTTGAATAACCACTTTTTAAACCTTCACAGTGACCAAAATTGCCATTTTTACAGAGTTTTGCTTACTCAAAAGCTTCAATTTTGACCCGTTTCAGGCACAGAAATGACTTTAAACACACTTATTTTAGTTGAAAAAGTCATAATGCACATCCAACAGTCATTTAGAGTCAAAAGATTAAATGTTAAAATTTCATCATTATAGACCATTTTGGGAACGTTCGACATGTCCGGAGTCATCGTTTTTCATCCGAAAATTGATTTTTGGGACTGTACCAAAAATGATTCAAAATGTCAATTGGATCGTGCCTCATGTTGAATAACTACTTTTTAAACCCTCACAGTGCCCAAAAGTGCCATTTTTACAGAGTTTTGCTTACTCAAAAGCATCAATTTTGACCCGTTTCAGGCACAGAAATGACTTTAAACACACTTATTTTAGTTGAAAAAGTCATAATTCACATCCAACAGTCATTTAGAGTCAAAAGATTAAATGTTAAAATTTCATCATTATTGACCATTTTGGGAACGTTCGACATGTCCGGAGTCATCGTTTTTCATCCGAAAATTGATTTTTTGGACTGTACCAAAAATGATTCAAAATGTCAATTGGATCGTGCCTCATGTTGAATAACCACTTTTTAAACCCTCACAGTGACCAAAAGTGCCATTTTTACAGAGTTTTGCTTACTCAAAAGCTTCAATTTTGACCCGTTTCAGGCACAGAAATGACTTTAAACACACTTATTTAAGTTGAAAAAGTCATATTTCACATCCAACAGTCATTTAGAGTCAAAAGATTAAATGTTAAAATTTCATCATTATAGACCATTTTGCGAACGTTCGACATGTCCGGAGTCATCGTTTTTCATCCGAAAATTTATTTTTTGGACTGTACCAAAAATGATTCAAAATGTCAATTGGATCGTGCCTCATGTTGAATAACCACTTTTTAAACCCTCACAGTGACCAAAAGTGCCATTTTTACAGAGTTTTGCTTACTCAAAAGCTTCAATTTTGACCCGTTTCAGGCACAGAAATGACTTTAAACACACTTATTTTAGTTGAAAAAGTCATAATTCACATCCAACAGTCATTTAGAGTCAAAAGATTAAATGTTAAAATTTCATCATTATAGACCATTTTGGGAACGTTCGACATGTCCGGAGTCATCGTTTTTCATCCGAAAATTGATTTTTTGGACTGTACCAAAAATGATTCAAAATGTCAATTGGATCGTGCCTCATGTTGAATAACCACTTTTTAAACCCTCACAGTGACCAAAAGTGCCATTTTTACAGAGTTTTGCTTACTCAAAAGCTTCAATTTTGACCAGTTTCAGGCACAGAAATGACTTTAAACACATTTATTTTAGTTGAAAAAGTCATAATTCACATCCAACAGTCATTTAGAGTCAAAAGATTAAATGTTAAAATTTCATCATTATAGACCATTTTGGGAACGTTCGACATGTCCGGAGTCATCGTTTTTCATCCGAAAATTGATTTTTTGGACTGTACCAAAAATGATTCAAAATGTCAATTGGATCGTGCCTCATGTTGAATAACCACTTTTTAAACCCTCACAGTGACCAAAAGTGCCATTTTTACAGAGTTTTGCTTACTCAAAAGCTTCAATTTTGACCCGTTTCAGGCACAGAAATGACTTTAAACACACTTATTTTAGTTGAAAAAGTCATAATGCACATCCAACAGTCATTTAGAGTCAAAAGATTAAATGTTAAAATTTCATCATTATAGACCATTTTGGGAACGTTCGACATGTCCGGAGTCATCGTTTTTCATCCGAAAATTGATTTTTGGGACTGTACCAAAAATGATTCAAAATGTCAATTGGATCGTGCCTCATGTTGAATAACCACTTTTTAAACCCTCACAGTGCCCAAAAGTGCCATTTTTACAGAGTTTTGCTTACTCAAAAGCTTCAATTTTGACCCGTTTCAGGCACAGAAATGACTTTAAACACACTTATTTTAGTTGAAAAAGTCATAATTCACATCCAACAGTCATTTACAGTCAAAAGATTAAATGTTAAAATTTCATCATTATAGACCATTTTGGGAACGTTCGACATGTCCGGAGTCATCGTTTTTCATCCGAAAATTGATTTTTTGGACTGTACCAAAAATGATTCAAAATGTCAATTGGATCGTGCCTCATGTTGAATAACCACTTTTTAAACCCTCACAGTGACCAAAAGTGCCATTTTTACAGAGTTTTGCTTACTCAAAAGCTTCAATTTTGACCCGTTTCAGGCACAGAAATGACTTTAAACACACTTATTTTAGTTGAAAAAGTCATAATTCAAATCCAACAGTCATTTAGAGTCAAAAGATTAAATGTTAAAATTTCATCATTATAGACCATTTTGGGAACGTTCGGCATGTCCGGAGTCATCGTTTTTCATCCGAAAATTGATTTTTTGGACTGTACCAAAAATGATTCAAAATGTCAATTGGATCGTGCCTCATGTTGAATAACCACTTTTTAAACCCTCACAGTGACCAAAATTGCCATTTTTACAGAGTTTTGCTTACTCAAAAGCTTCAATTTCGACCCGTTTCAGGCACAGAAATGACTTTAAACACACTTATTTTAGTTGAAAAAGTCATAATTCACATCCAACAGTAATTTAGAGTCAAAAGATTAAATGTTAAAATTTCATCATTATAGACCATTTTGGGAACGTTCGACATGTCCGGAGTCATCATTTTTCATCCGAAAATTGATTTTTGGGACTGTACCAAAAATGATTCAAAATGTCAATTGGATCGTGCCTCATGTTGAATAACCACTTTTTAAACCCTCACAGTGACCAAAAGTGCCATTTTTACAGAGTTTTGCTTACTCAAAAGCTTCAATTTTGACCCGTTTCAGGCACAGAAATGACTTTAAACACACTTATTTTAGTTGAAAAAGTCATAATTCACATCCAACAGTCATTTAGAGTCAAAAGATTAAATGTTAAAATTTCATCATTATTGACCATTTTGGGAACGTTCGACATGTCCGGAGTCATCGTTTTTCATCCGAAAATTGATTTTTTGGACTGTACCAAAAATGATTCAAAATGTCAATTGGATCGTGCCTCATGTTGAATAGCCACTTTTTAAACCCTCACAGTGACCAAAATTGCCATTTTTACAGAGTTTTGCTTACTCAAAAGCTTCAATTTTGACCCGTTTCAGGCACAGAAATGACTTTAAACACACTTATTTTAGTTGAAAAAGTCATAATGCACATCCAACAGTCATTTAGAGTCAAAAGATTAAATGTTAAAATATCATCATTATAGACCATTTTGGGAACGTTCGACATGTCCGGAGTCATCGTTTTTCATCCGAAAATTGATTTTTGGGACTGTACCAAAAATTATTCAAAATGTCAATTGGATCGTGCCTCATGTTGAATAACCACTTTTTAAACCCTCACGTGACCAAAAGTGCCATTTTTACAGAGTTTTGCTTACTCAAAAGCTTCAATTTTGACCCGTTTCAGGCACAGAAATGACTTTAAACACACTTATTTTAGTTGAAAAAGTCATAATTCACATCCAACAGTCATTTAGAGTCAAAAGATTTAATGTTAAAATTTTATCATTATAGACCATTTTGGGAACGTTCGACATGTCCGGAGTCATCGTTTTTCATCCGAAAATTGATTTTTTGGACTGTACCAAAAATGATTCAAAATGTCAATTGGATCGTGCCTCATGTTGAATAACCACTTTTTAAACCCTCACAGTGACCAAAATTGCCATTTTTACAGAGTTTTGCTTACTCAAAAGCTTCAATTTTGACCCGTTTCAGGCACAGAAATGACTTTAAACACACTTATTTTAGTTGAAAAAGTCATAATGCACATCCAACAGTCATTTAGAGTCAAAAGATTAAATGTTAAAATTTCATCATTATAGACCATTTTGGGAACGTTCGACATGTCCGGAGTCATCGTTTTTCATCCGAAAATTGATTTTTTGGACTGTACCAAAAATTATTCAAAATGTCAATTGGATCGTGCCTCATGTTGAATAACCACTTTTTAAACCCTCACAGTGACCAAAAGTGCCATTTTTACAGAGTTTTGCTTACTCAAAAGCTTCAATTTTGACCCGTTTCAGGCACAGAAATGACTTTAAACACACTTATTTTAGTTGAAAAAGTCATAATGCACATCCAACAGTCATTTAGAGTCAAAAGATTAAATGTTAAAATTTCATCATTATAGACCATTTTGGGAACGTTCGACATGTCCGGAGTCATCGTTTTTCATCCGAAAATTGATTTTTGGGACTGTACCAAAAATGATTCAAAATTTCAATTGGATCGTGCCTCATGTTGAATAACCACTTTTTAAACCCTCACAGTGCCCAAAAGTGCCATTTTTACAGAGTTTTGCTTACTCAAAAGCTTCAATTTTGACCCGTTTCAGGCACAGAAATGACTTTAAACACACTTATTTTAGTTGAAAAAGTCATAATGCACATCCAACAGTCATTTAGAGTCAAAAGATTAAATGTTAAAATTTCATCATTATAGACCATTTTGGGAACGTTCGACATGTCCGGAGTCATCGTTTTTCATCCGAAAATTGATTTTTGGGACTGTACCAAAAATGATTCAAAATGTCAATTGGATCGTGCCTCATGTTGAATAACCACTTTTTAAACCCTCACAGTGCCCAAAAGTGCCATTTTTACAGAGTTTTGCTTACTCAAAAGCTTCAATTTTGACCCGTTTCAGGCACAGAAATGACTTTAAACACACTTATTTTAGTTGAAAAAGTCATAATTCACATCCAACAGTCATTTACAGTCAAAAGATTAAATGTTAAAATTTCATCATTATAGACCATTTTGGGAACGTTCGACATGTCCGGAGTCATCGTTTTTCATCCGAAAATTGATTTTTGGGACTGTACCAAAAATGATTCAAAATGTCAATTGGATCGTGCCTCATGTTGAATAACCACTTTTTAAACCCTCACAGTGCCCAAAAGTGCCATTTTTACAGAGTTTTGCTTACTCAAAAGCTTCAATTTTGACCTGTTTCAGGCACAGAAATGACTTTAAACACACTTATTTTAGTTGAAAAAGTCATAATTCACATCCAACAGTCATTTACAGTCAAAAGATTAAATGTTAAAATTTCATCATTATAGACCATTTTGGGAACGTTCGACATGTCCGGAGTCATCGTTTTTCATCCGAAAATTGATTTTTTGGACTGTACCAAAAATGATTCAAAATGTCAATTGGATCGTGCCTCATGTTGAATAACCACTTTTTAAACCCTCACAGTGACCAAAAGTGCCATTTTTACAGAGTTTTGCTTACTCAAAAGCTTCAATTTTGACCCGTTTCAGGCACAGAAATGACTTTAAACACACTTATTTTAGTTGAAAAAGTCATAATTCACATCCAACAGTCATTTAGAGTCAAAAGATTAAATGTTAAAATTTCATCATTATAGACCATTTTGGGAACGTTCGGCATGTCCGGAGTCATCGTTTTTCATCCGAAAATTGATTTTTTGGACTGTACAAAAAATGATTCAAAATGTCAATTGGATCGTGCCTCATGTTGAATAACCACTTTTTAAACCCTCACAGTGACCAAAAGTGCCATTTTTATAGAGTTTTGCTTACTCAAAAGCTTCAATTTTGACCCGTTTCAGGCACAGAAATGACTTTAAACACACTTATTTTAGTTGAAAAAGTCATAATGCACATCCAACTGTCATTTAGAGTCAAAAGATTAAATGTTAAAATTTCATCATTATAGACCATTTTGGGAACGTTCGACATGTCCGGAGTCATCGTTTTTCATCCGAAAATTGATTTTTGGGACTGTACCAAAAATTATTCAAAATGTCAATTGGATCGTGCCTCATGTTGAATAACCACTTTTTAAACCCTCACAGTGACCAAAAGTGCCATTTTTACAGAGTTTTGCTTACTCAAAAGCTTCAATTTTGACCCGTTTCAGGCACAGAAATGACTTTAAACACACTTATTTTAGTTGAAAAAGTCATAATTCACATCCAACAGTCATTTAGAGTCAAAAGATTAAATGTTAAAATTTCATCATTATAGACCATTTTGGGAACGTTCGACATGTCCGGAGTCATCGTTTTTCATCCGAAAATTGATTTTTTGGACTGTACCAAAAATGATTTAAAATGTCAATTGGATCGTGCCTCATGTTGAATAACCACTTTTTAAACCCTCACAGTGACCAAAAGTGCCATTTTTACAGAGTTTTGCTTACTCAAAAGCTTCAATTTTGACCCGTTTCAGGCACAGAAATGACTTTAAACACACTTATTTTAGTTGAAAAAGTCATAATTCACATCCAACAGTCATTTAGAGTCAAAAGATTAAATGTTAAAATTTCATCATTATAGACCATTTTGGGAACGTTCGGCATGTCCGGAGTCATCGTTTTTCATCCGAAAATTGATTTTTTGGACTGTACCAAAAATGATTCAAAATGTCAATTGGATCGTGCCTCATGTTGAATAACCACTTTTTAAACCCTCACAGTGACCAAAAGTGCCATTTTTACAGAGTTTTGCTTACTCAAAAGCTTCAATTTTGACCAGTTTCAGGCACAGAAATGACTTTAAACACACTTATTTTAGTTGAAAAAGTCATAATTCACATCCAACAGTCATTTAGAGTCAAAAGATTAAATGTTAAAATTTCATCATTAACCCCTTTACTGCTAAGGCTATTTTACAGCTTCAATGTAATTTCCATTGAAATCAATGGAAAGTCCATGACGAGTTACCCTTGTCATTAGCGGCGAAGAGGTTATAGACCATTTTGGGAACGTTCGGCATGTCCGGAGTCATCGTTTTTCATCCGAAAATTGATTTTTTGGACTGTACCAAAAATGATTCAAAATGTCAATTGGATCGTGCCTCATGTTGAATAACCACTTTTTAAACCCTCACAGTGACCAAAAGTGCCATTTTTACAGAGTTTTGCTTACTCAAAAGCTTCAATTTTGACCCGTTTCAGGCACAGAAATGACTTTAAACACACTTATTTTAGTTGAAAAAGTCATAATTCACATCCAACAGTCATTTAGAGTCAAAAGATTAAATGTTAAAATTTCATCATTATAGACCATTTTGGGAACGTTCGACATGTCCGGAGTCATCGTTTTTCATCCGAAAATTAATTTTTTGGACTGTACCAAAAATGATTCAAAATGTCAATTGGATCGTGCCTCATGTTGAATAACCACTTTTTAAACCCTCACAGTGACCAAAATTGCCATTTTTACAGAGTTTTGCTTACTCAAAAGCTTCAATTTTGACCCGTTTCAGGCACAGAAATGACTTTAAACACACTTATTTTAGTTGAAAAAGTCATAATGCACATCCAACAGTCATTTAGAGTCAAAAGATTAAATGTTAAAATTTCATCATTATAGACCATTTTGGGAACGTTCGACATGTCCGGAGTCATCGTTTTTTATCCGAAAATTGATTTTTGGGACTGTACCAAAAATTATTCAAAATGTCAATTGGATCGTGCCTCATGTTGAATAACCACTTTTTAAACCCTCACAGTGACCAAAAGTGCCATTTTTACAGAGTTTTGCTTACTCAAAAGCTTCAATTTTGACCCGTTTCAGGCACAGAAATGACTTTAAACACACTTATTTTAGTTGAAAAAGTCATAATTCACATCCAACAGTCATTTAGAGTCAAAAGATTAAATGTTAAAATTTCATCATTATAGACCATTTTGGGAACGTTCGACATGTCCGGAGTCATCGTTTTTCATCCGAAAATTGATTTTTTGGACTGTACCAAAAATGATTCAAAATGTCAATTGGATCGTGCCTCATGTTGAATAACGACTTTTTAAACCCTCACAGTGACCAAAAGTGCCATTTTTACAGAGTTTTGCTTACTCAAAAGCTTCAATTTTGACCCGTTTCAGGCACAGAAATGACTTTAAACACACTTATTTTAGTTGAAAAAGTCATAATTCACATCCAACAGTCATTTAGAGTCAAAAGATTAAATGTTAAAATTTCATCATTATAGACCATTTTGGGAACGTTCGGCATGTCCGGAGTCATCGTTTTTCATCCGAAAATTGATTTTTTGGACTGTACCAAAAATGATTCAAAATGTCAATTGGATCGTGCCTCATGTTGAATAACCACTTTTTAAACCCTCACAGTGACCAAAAGTGCCATTTTTACAGAGTTTTGCTTACTCAAAAGCTTCAATTTTGACCAGTTTCAGGCACAGAAATGACTTTAAACACACTTATTTTAGTTGAAAAAGTCATAATTCACATCCAACAGTCATTTAGAGTCAAAAGATTAAATGTTAAAATTTCATCATTATAGACCATTTTGGGAACGTTCGACATGTCCGGAGTCATCGTTTTTCATCCGAAAATTGATTTTTTGGACTGTACCAAAAATGATTCAAAATGTCAATTGGATCGTGCCTCATGTTGAATAACCACTTTTTAAAGCCTCACAGTGACCAAAAGTGCCATTTTTACAGAGTTTTGCTTACTCAAAAGCTTCAATTTTGACCCGTTTCAGGCACAGAAATGACTTTAAACACACTTATTTTAGTTGAAAAAGTCATAATGCACATCCAACAGTCATTTAGAGTCAAAAGATTAAATGTTAAAATTTCATCATTATAGACCATTTTGGGAACGTTCGACATGTCCGGAGTCATCGTTTTTCATCCGAAAATTGATTTTTGGGACTGTACCAAAAATGATTCAAAATGTCAATTGGATCATGCCTCATGTTGAATAACCACTTTTTAAACCCTCACAGTGCCCAAAAGTGCCATTTTTACAGAGTTTTGCTTACTCAAAAGCTTCAATTTTGACCCGTTTCAGGCACAGAAATGACTTTAAACACACTTATTTTAGTTGAAAAAGTCATAATTCACATCCAACAGTCATTTACAGTCAAAAGATTAAATGTTAAAATTTCATCATTATAGACCATTTTGGGAACGTTCGACATGTCCGGAGTCATCGTTTTTCATCCGAAAATTGATTTTTTGGACTGTACCAAAAATGATTCAAAATGTCAATTGGATCGTGCCTCATGTTGAATAACCACTTTTTAAACCCTCACAGTGACCAAAAGTGCCATTTTTACAGAGTTTTGCTTACTCAAAAGCTTCAATTTTGACCCGTTTCAGGCACAGAAATGACTTTAAACACACTTATTTTAGTTGAAAAAGTCATAATTCACATCCAACAGTCATTTAGAGTCAAAAGATTAAATGTTAAAATTTCATCATTATAGACCATTTTGGGAACGTTCGGCATGTCAGGAGTCATCGTTTTTCATCCGAAAATTGATTTTTTGGACTGTACCAAAAATGATTCAAAATGTCAATTGGATCGTGCCTCATGTTGAATAACCACTTTTTAAACCCTCACAGTGACCAAAATTGCCATTTTTACAGAGTTTTGCTTACTCAAAAGCTTCAATTTTGACCCGTTTCAGGCACAGAAATGACTTTAAACACACTTATTTTAGTTGAAAAAGTCATAATGCACATCCAACAGTCATTTAGAGTCAAAAGATTAAATGTTAAAATTTCATCATTATAGACCATTTTGGGAACGTTCGACATGTCCGGAGTCATCGTTTTTCATCCGAAAATTGATTTTTGGGACTGTACCAAAAATTATTCAAAATGTCAATTGGATCGTGCCTCATGTTGAATAACCACTTTTTAAACCCTCACAGTGACCAAAAGTGCCATTTTTACAGAGTTTTGCTTACTCAAAAGCATCAATTTTGACCCGTTTCAGGCACAGAAATGACTTTAAACACACTTATTTTAGTTGAAAAAGTCATAATTCACATCCAACAGTCATTTAGAGTCAAAAGATTAAATGTTAAAATTTCATCATTATTGACCATTTTGGGAACGTTCGACATGTCCGGAGTCATCGTTTTTCATCCGAAAATTGATTTTTTGGACTGTACCAAAAATGATTCAAAATGTCAATTGGATCGTGCCTCATGTTGAATAACCACTTTTTAAACCCTCACAGTGACCAAAAGTGCCATTTTTACAGAGTTTTGCTTACTCAAAAGCTTCAATTTTGACCCGTTTCAGGCACAGAAATGACTTTAAACACACTTATTTTAGTTGAAAAAGTCATAATTCACATCCAACAGTCATTTAGAGTCAAAAGATTAAATGTTAAAATTTCATCATTATAGACCATTTTGGGAACGTTCGGCATGTCCGGAGTCATCGTTTTTCATCCGAAAATTGATTTTTTGGACTGTACCAAAAATGATTCAAAATGTCAATTGGATCGTGCCTCATGTTGAATAACCACTTTTTAAACCCTCACAGTGACCAAAAGTGCCATTTTTACAGAGTTTTGCTTACTCAAAAGCTTCAATTTTGACCAGTTTCAGGCACAGAAATGACTTTAAACACACTTATTTTAGTTGAAAAAGTCATAATTCACATCCAACAGTCATTTAGAGTCAAAAGATTAAATGTTAAAATTTCATCATTATAGACCATTTTGGGAACGTTCGACATGTCCGGAGTCATCGTTTTTCATCCGAAAATTGATTTTTTGGACTGTACCAAAAATGATTCAAAATGTCAATTGGATCGTGCCTCATGTTGAATAACCACTTTTTAAACCCTCACAGTGACCAAAAGTGCCATTTTTACAGAGTTTTGCTTACTCAAAAGCTTCGATTTTGACCCGTTTCCGGCACAGAAATGACTTTAAACACACTTATTTTAGTTGAAAAAGTCATAATGCACATCCAACAGTCATTTAGAGTCAAAAGATTAAATGTTAAAATTTCATCATTATAGACCATTTAGGGAACGTTCGACATGTCCGGAGTCATCGTTTTTCATCCGAAAATTGATTTTTGGGACTGTACCAAAAATGATTCAAAATGTCAATTGGATCGTGCCTCATGTTGAATAACCACTTTTTAAACCCTCACAGTGCCCAAAAGTGCCATTTTTACAGAGTTTTGCTTACTCAAAAGCTTCAATTTTGACCCGTTTCAGGCACAGAAATGACTTTAAACACACTTATTTTAGTTGAAAAAGTCATAATTCACATCCAACAGTCATTTACAGTCAAAAGATTAAATGTTAAAATTTCATCATTATAGACCATTTTGGGAACGTTCGACATGTCCGGAGTCATCGTTTTTCATCCGAAAATTGATTTTTTGGACTGTACCAAAAATGATTCAAAATGTCAATTGGATCGTGCCTCATGTTGAATAACCACTTTTTAAACCCTCACAGTGACCAAAAGTGCCATTTTTACAGAGTTTTGCTTACTCAAAAGCTTCAATTTTGACCCGTTTCAGGCACAGAAATGACTTTAAACACACTTATTTTAGTTGAAAAAGTCATAATTCACATCCAACAGTCATTTAGAGTCAAAAGATTAAATGTTAAAATTTCATCATTATAGACCATTTTGGGAACGTTCGGCATGTCAGGAGTCATCGTTTTTCATCCGAAAATTGATTTTTTGGACTGTACCAAAAATGATTCAAAATGTCAATTGGATCGTGCCTCATGTTGAATAACCACTTTTTAAACCCTCACAGTGACCAAAATTGCCATTTTTACAGAGTTTTGCTTACTCAAAAGCTTCAATTTTGACCCGTTTCAGGCACAGAAATGACTTTAAACACACTTATTTTAGTTGAAAAAGTCATAATGCACATCCAACAGTCATTTGGAGTCAAAAGATTAAATGTTAAAATTTCATCATTATAGACCATTTTGGGAACGTTCGACATGTCCGGAGTCATCGTTTTTCATCCGAAAATTGATTTTTGGGACTGTACCAAAATGATTCAAAATGTCAATAGGATCGTGCCTCATGTTGAATAACCACTTTTTAAACCCTCACAGTGACCAAAAGTGCCATTTTTACAGAGTTTTGCTTACTCAAAAGCTTCAATTTTGACCCGTTTCAGGCACAGAAATGACTTTAAACACACTTATTTTAGTTGAAAAAGTCATAATTCACATCCAACAGTCATTTAGAGTCAAAAGATTAATGTTAAAATTTCATCATTATAGACCATTTTGGGAACGTTCGACATGTCCGGAGTCATCGTTTTTCATCCGAAAATTGATTTTTGGGACTGTACCAAAAATGATTCAAAATGTCAATTGGATCGTGCCTCATGTTGAATAACTACTTTTTAAACCCTCACAGTGCCCAAAAGTGCCATTTTTACAGAGTTTTGCTTACTCAAAAGCATCAATTTTGACCCGTTTCAGGCACAGAAATGACTTTAAACATACTTATTTTAGTTGAAAAAGTCATAATTCACATCCAACAGTCATTTAGAGTCAAAAGATTAAATGTTAAAATGTCATCATTATTGACCATTTTGGGAACGTTCGACATGTCCGGAGTCATCGTTTTTCATCCGAAAATTGATTTTTTGGACTGTACCAAAAATGATTCAAAATGTCAATTGGATCGTGCCTCATGTTGAATAACCACTTTTTAAACCCTCACAGTGACCAAAAGTGCCATTTTTACAGAGTTTTGCTTACTCAAAAGCTTCAATTTTGACCCGTTTCGGTCACAGAAATGACTTTAAACACACTTATTTAAGTTGAAAAAGTCATATTTCACATCCAACAGTCATTTAGAGTCAAAAGATTAAATGTTAAAATTTCATCATTATAGACCATTTTGCGAACGTTCGACATGTCCGGAGTCATCGTTTTTCATCCGAAAATTGATTTTTTGGACTGTACCAAAAATGATTCAAAATGTCAATTGGATCGTGCCTCATGTTGAATAACCACTTTTTAAACCCTCACAGTGACCAAAAGTGCCATTTTTACAGAGTTTTGCTTACTCAAAAGCTTCAATTTTGACCCGTTTCAGGCACAGAAATGACTTTAAACACACTTATTTTAGTTGAAAAAGTCATAATTCACATCCAACAGTCATTTAGAGTCAAAAGATTAAATGTTAAAATTTCATCATTATAGACCATTTTGGGAACGTTCGACATGTCCGGAGTCATCGTTTTTCATCCGAAATTTGATTTTTTGGACTGTACCAAAAATGATTCAAAATGTCAATTGGATCGTGCCTCATGTTGAATAACCACTTTTTAAACCCTCACAGTGACCAAAAGTGCCATTTTTACAGAGTTTTGCTTACTCAAAAGCTTCAATTTTGACCCGTTTCAGGCACAGAAATGACTTTAAACACATTTATTTTAGTTGAAAAAGTCATAATTCACATCCAACAGTCATTTAGAGTCAAAAGATTAAATGTTAAAATTTCATCATTATAGACCATTTTGGGAACGTTCGACATGTCCGGAGTCATCGTTTTTCATCCGAAAATTGATTTTTTGGACTGTACCAAAAATGATTCAAAATGTCAATTGGATCGTGCCTCATGTTGAATAACCACTTTTTAAACCCTCACAGTGACCAAAAGTGCCATTTTTACAGAGTTTTGCTTACTCAAAAGCTTCAATTTTGACCCGTTTCAGGCACAGAAATGACTTTAAACACACTTATTTTAGTTGAAAAAGTCATAATGCACATCCAACAGTCATTTAGAGTCAAAAGATTAAATGTTAAAATTTCATCATTATAGACCATTTTGGGAACGTTCGACATGTCCGGAGTCATCGTTTTTCATCCGAAAATTGATTTTTGGGACTGTACCAAAATGATTCAAAATGTCAATAGGATCGTGCCTCATGTTGAATAACCACTTTTTAAACCCTCACAGTGACCAAAAGTGCCATTTTTACAGAGTTTTGCTTACTCAAAAGCTTCAATTTTGACCCGTTTCAGGCACAGAAATGACTTTAAACACACTTATTTTAGTTGAAAAAGTCATAATTCACATCCAACAGTCATTTAGAGTCAAAAGATTAATGTTAAAATTTCATCATTATAGACCATTTTGGGAACGTTCGACATGTCCGGAGTCATCGTTTTTCATCCGAAAATTGATTTTTGGGACTGTACCAAAAATGATTCAAAATGTCAATTGGATCGTGCCTCATGTTGAATAACTACTTTTTAAACCCTCACAGTGCCCAAAAGTGCCATTTTTACAGAGTTTTGCTTACTCAAAAGCATCAATTTTGACCCGTTTCAGGCACAGAAATGACTTTAAACATACTTATTTTAGTTGAAAAAGTCATAATTCACATCCAACAGTCATTTAGAGTCAAAAGATTAAATGTTAAAATTTCATCATTATTGACCATTTTGGGAACGTTCGACATGTCCGGAGTCATCGTTTTTCATCCGAAAATTGATTTTTTGGACTGTACCAAAAATGATTCAAAATGTCAATTGGATCGTGCCTCATGTTGAATAACCACTTTTTAAACCCTCACAGTGACCAAAAGTGCCATTTTTACAGAGTTTTGCTTACTCAAAAGCTTCAATTTTGACCCGTTTCGGTCACAGAAATGACTTTAAACACACTTATTTAAGTTGAAAAAGTCATATTTCACATCCAACAGTCATTTAGAGTCAAAAGATTAAATGTTAAAATTTCATCATTATAGACCATTTTGCGAACGTTCGACATGTCCGGAGTCATCGTTTTTCATCCGAAAATTGATTTTTTGGACTGTACCAAAAATGATTCAAAATGTCAATTGGATCGTGCCTCATGTTGAATAACCACTTTTTAAACCCTCACAGTGACCAAAAGTGCCATTTTTACAGAGTTTTGCTTACTCAAAAGCTTCAATTTTGACCCGTTTCAGGCACAGAAATGACTTTAAACACACTTATTTTAGTTGAAAAAGTCATAATTCACATCCAACAGTCATTTAGAGTCAAAAGATTAAATGTTAAAATTTCATCATTATAGACCATTTTGGGAACGTTCGACATGTCCGGAGTCATCGTTTTTCATCCGAAATTTGATTTTTTGGACTGTACCAAAAATGATTCAAAATGTCAATTGGATCGTGCCTCATGTTGAATAACCACTTTTTAAACCCTCACAGTGACCAAAAGTGCCATTTTTACAGAGTTTTGCTTACTCAAAAGCTTCAATTTTGACCAGTTTCAGGCACAGAAATGACTTTAAACACATTTATTTTAGTTGAAAAAGTCATAATTCACATCCAACAGTCATTTAGAGTCAAAAGATTAAATGTTAAAATTTCATCATTATAGACCATTTTGGGAACGTTCGACATGTCCGGAGTCATCGTTTTTCATCCGAAAATTGATTTTTTGGACTGTACCAAAAATGATTCAAAATGTCAATTGGATCGTGCCTCATGTTGAATAACCACTTTTTAAACCCTCACAGTGACCAAAAGTGCCATTTTTACAGAGTTTTGCTTACTCAAAAGCTTCAATTTTGACCCGTTTCAGGCACAGAAATGACTTTAAACACACTTATTTTAGTTGAAAAAGTCATAATGCACATCCAACAGTCATTTAGAGTCAAAAGATTAAATGTTAAAATTTCATCATTATAGACCATTTTGGGAACGTTCGACATGTCCGGAGTCATCGTTTTTCATCCGAAAATCGATTTTTTGGACTGTACCAAAAATGATTCAAAATGTCAATTGGATCATGCCTCATGTTGAATAACCACTTTTTAAACCTTCACAGTGACCAAAATTGCCATTTTTACAGAGTTTTGCTTACTCAAAAGCTTCAATTTTGACCCGTTTCAGGCACAGAAATGACTTTAAACACACTTATTTTAGTTGAAAAAGTCATAATGCACATCCAACAGTCATTTAGAGTCAAAAGATTAAATGTTAAAATTTCATCATTATAGACCATTTTGGGAACGTTCGACATGTCCGGAGTCATCGTTTTTCATCCGAAAATTGATTTTTGGGACTGTACCAAAAATGATTCAAAATGTCAATTGGATCGTGCCTCATGTTGAATAACTACTTTTTAAACCCTCACAGTGCCCAAAAGTGCCATTTTTACAGAGTTTTGCTTACTCAAAAGCATCAATTTTGACCCGTTTCAGGCACAGAAATGACTTTAAACACACTTATTTTAGTTGAAAAAGTCATAATTCACATCCAACAGTCATTTAGAGTCAAAAGATTAAATGTTAAAATTTCATCATTATTGACCATTTTGGGAACGTTCGACATGTCCGGAGTCATCGTTTTTCATCCGAAAATTGATTTTTTGGACTGTACCAAAAATGATTCAAAATGTCAATTGGATCGTGCCTCATGTTGAATAACCACTTTTTAAACCCTCACAGTGACCAAAAGTGCCATTTTTACAGAGTTTTGCTTACTCAAAAGCTTCAATTTTGACCCGTTTCAGGCACAGAAATGACTTTAAACACACTTATTTAAGTTGAAAAAGTCATATTTCACATCCAACAGTCATTTAGAGTCAAAAGATTAAATGTTAAAATTTCATCATTATAGACCATTTTGCGAACGTTCGACATGTCCGGAGTCATCGTTTTTCATCCGAAAATTGATTTTTTGGACTGTACCAAAAATGATTCAAAATGTCAATTGGATCGTGCCTCATGTTGAATAACCACTTTTTAAACCCTCACAGTGACCAAAAGTGCCATTTTTACAGAGTTTTGCTTACTCAAAAGCTTCAATTTTGACCCGTTTCAGGCACAGAAATGACTTTAAACACACTTATTTTAGTTGAAAAAGTCATAATTCACATCCAACAGTCATTTAGAGTCAAAAGATTAAATGTTAAAATTTCATCATTATAGACCATTTTGGGAACGTTCGACATGTCCGGAGTCATCGTTTTTCATCCGAAAATTGATTTTTTGGACTGTACCAAAAATGATTCAAAATGTCAATTGGATCGTGCCTCATGTTGAATAACCACTTTTTAAACCCTCACAGTGACCAAAAGTGCCATTTTTACAGAGTTTTGCTTACTCAAAAGCTTCAATTTTGACCAGTTTCAGGCACAGAAATGACTTTAAACACATTTATTTTAGTTGAAAAAGTCATAATTCACATCCAACAGTCATTTAGAGTCAAAAGATTAAATGTTAAAATTTCATCATTATAGACCATTTTGGGAACGTTCGACATGTCCGGAGTCATCGTTTTTCATCCGAAATTTGATTTTTTGGACTGTACCAAAAATGATTCAAAATGTCAATTGGATCGTGCCTCATGTTGAATAACCACTTTTTAAACCCTCACAGTGACCAAAAGTGCCATTTTTACAGAGTTTTGCTTACTCAAAAGCTTCAATTTTGACCAGTTTCAGGCACAGAAATGACTTTAAACACATTTATTTTAGTTGAAAAAGTCATAATTCACATCCAACAGTCATTTAGAGTCAAAAGATTAAATGTTAAAATTTCATCATTATAGACCATTTTGGGAACGTTCGACATGTCCGGAGTCATCGTTTTTCATCCGAAAATTGATTTTTTGGACTGTACCAAAAATGATTCAAAATGTCAATTGGATCGTGCCTCATGTTGAATAACCACTTTTTAAACCCTCACAGTGACCAAAAGTGCCATTTTTACAGAGTTTTGCTTACTCAAAAGCTTCAATTTTGACCCGTTTCAGGCACAGAAATGACTTTAAACACACTTATTTTAGTTGAAAAAGTCATAATGCACATCCAACAGTCATTTAGAGTCAAAAGATTAAATGTTAAAATTTCATCATTATAGACCATTTTGGGAACGTTCGACATGTCCGGAGTCATCGTTTTTCATCCGAAAATTGATTTTTGGGACTGTACCAAAATGATTCAAAATGTCAATAGGATCGTGCCTCATGTTGAATAACCACTTTTTAAACCCTCACAGTGACCAAAAGTGCCATTTTTACAGAGTTTTGCTTACTCAAAAGCTTCAATTTTGACCCGTTTCAGGCACAGAAATGACTTTAAACACACTTATTTTAGTTGAAAAAGTCATAATTCACATCCAACAGTCATTTAGAGTCAAAAGATTAATGTTAAAATTTCATCATTATAGACCATTTTGGGAACGTTCGACATGTCCGGAGTCATCGTTTTTCATCCGAAAATTGATTTTTGGGACTGTACCAAAAATGATTCAAAATGTCAATTGGATCGTGCCTCATGTTGAATAACTACTTTTTAAACCCTCACAGTGCCCAAAAGTGCCATTTTTACAGAGTTTTGCTTACTCAAAAGCATCAATTTTGACCCGTTTCAGGCACAGAAATGACTTTAAACATACTTATTTTAGTTGAAAAAGTCATAATTCACATCCAACAGTCATTTAGAGTCAAAAGATTAAATGTTAAAATTTCATCATTATTGACCATTTTGGGAACGTTCGACATGTCCGGAGTCATCGTTTTTCATCCGAAAATTGATTTTTTGGACTGTACCAAAAATGATTCAAAATGTCAATTGGATCGTGCCTCATGTTGAATAACCACTTTTTAAACCCTCACAGTGACCAAAAGTGCCATTTTTACAGAGTTTTGCTTACTCAAAAGCTTCAATTTTGACCCGTTTCGGTCACAGAAATGACTTTAAACACACTTATTTAAGTTGAAAAAGTCATATTTCACATCCAACAGTCATTTAGAGTCAAAAGATTAAATGTTAAAATTTCATCATTATAGACCATTTTGCGAACGTTCGACATGTCCGGAGTCATCGTTTTTCATCCGAAAATTGATTTTTTGGACTGTACCAAAAATGATTCAAAATGTCAATTGGATCGTGCCTCATGTTGAATAACCACTTTTTAAACCCTCACAGTGACCAAAAGTGCCATTTTTACAGAGTTTTGCTTACTCAAAAGCTTCAATTTTGACCCGTTTCAGGCACAGAAATGACTTTAAACACACTTATTTTAGTTGAAAAAGTCATAATTCACATCCAACAGTCATTTAGAGTCAAAAGATTAAATGTTAAAATTTCATCATTATAGACCATTTTGGGAACGTTCGACATGTCCGGAGTCATCGTTTTTCATCCGAAATTTGATTTTTTGGACTGTACCAAAAATGATTCAAAATGTCAATTGGATCGTGCCTCATGTTGAATAACCACTTTTTAAACCCTCACAGTGACCAAAAGTGCCATTTTTACAGAGTTTTGCTTACTCAAAAGCTTCAATTTTGACCAGTTTCAGGCACAGAAATGACTTTAAACACATTTATTTTAGTTGAAAAAGTCATAATTCACATCCAACAGTCATTTAGAGTCAAAAGATTAAATGTTAAAATTTCATCATTATAGACCATTTTGGGAACGTTCGACATGTCCGGAGTCATCGTTTTTCATCCGAAAATTGATTTTTTGGACTGTACCAAAAATGATTCAAAATGTCAATTGGATCGTGCCTCATGTTGAATAACCACTTTTTAAACCCTCACAGTGACCAAAAGTGCCATTTTTACAGAGTTTTGCTTACTCAAAAGCTTCAATTTTGACCCGTTTCAGGCACAGAAATGACTTTAAACACACTTATTTTAGTTGAAAAAGTCATAATGCACATCCAACAGTCATTTAGAGTCAAAAGATTAAATGTTAAAATTTCATCATTATAGACCATTTTGGGAACGTTCGACATGTCCGGAGTCATCGTTTTTCATCCGAAAATCGATTTTTTGGACTGTACCAAAAATGATTCAAAATGTCAATTGGATCATGCCTCATGTTGAATAACCACTTTTTAAACCTTCACAGTGACCAAAATTGCCATTTTTACAGAGTTTTGCTTACTCAAAAGCTTCAATTTTGACCCGTTTCAGGCACAGAAATGACTTTAAACACACTTATTTTAGTTGAAAAAGTCATAATGCACATCCAACAGTCATTTAGAGTCAAAAGATTAAATGTTAAAATTTCATCATTATAGACCATTTTGGGAACGTTCGACATGTCCGGAGTCATCGTTTTTCATCCGAAAATTGATTTTTGGGACTGTACCAAAAATGATTCAAAATGTCAATTGGATCGTGCCTCATGTTGAATAACTACTTTTTAAACCCTCACAGTGCCCAAAAGTGCCATTTTTACAGAGTTTTGCTTACTCAAAAGCATCAATTTTGACCCGTTTCAGGCACAGAAATGACTTTAAACACACTTATTTTAGTTGAAAAAGTCATAATTCACATCCAACAGTCATTTAGAGTCAAAAGATTAAATGTTAAAATTTCATCATTATTGACCATTTTGGGAACGTTCGACATGTCCGGAGTCATCGTTTTTCATCCGAAAATTGATTTTTTGGACTGTACCAAAAATGATTCAAAATGTCAATTGGATCGTGCCTCATGTTGAATAACCACTTTTTAAACCCTCACAGTGACCAAAAGTGCCATTTTTACAGAGTTTTGCTTACTCAAAAGCTTCAATTTTGACCCGTTTCAGGCACAGAAATGACTTTAAACACACTTATTTAAGTTGAAAAAGTCATATTTCACATCCAACAGTCATTTAGAGTCAAAAGATTAAATGTTAAAATTTCATCATTATAGACCATTTTGCGAACGTTCGACATGTCCGGAGTCATCGTTTTTCATCCGAAAATTGATTTTTTGGACTGTACCAAAAATGATTCAAAATGTCAATTGGATCGTGCCTCATGTTGAATAACCACTTTTTAAACCCTCACAGTGACCAAAAGTGCCATTTTTACAGAGTTTTGCTTACTCAAAAGCTTCAATTTTGACCCGTTTCAGGCACAGAAATGACTTTAAACACACTTATTTTAGTTGAAAAAGTCATAATTCACATCCAACAGTCATTTAGAGTCAAAAGATTAAATGTTAAAATTTCATCATTATAGACCATTTTGGGAACGTTCGACATGTCCGGAGTCATCGTTTTTCATCCGAAAATTGATTTTTTGGACTGTACCAAAAATGATTCAAAATGTCAATTGGATCGTGCCTCATGTTGAATAACCACTTTTTAAACCCTCACAGTGACCAAAAGTGCCATTTTTACAGAGTTTTGCTTACTCAAAAGCTTCAATTTTGACCAGTTTCAGGCACAGAAATGACTTTAAACACATTTATTTTAGTTGAAAAGGTCATAATTCACATCCAACAGTCATTTAGAGTCAAAAGATTAAATGTTAAAATTTCATCATTATAGACCATTTTGGGAACGTTCGACATGTCCGGAGTCATCGTTTTTCATCCGAAAATTGATTTTTTGGACTGTACCAAAAATGATTCAAAATGTCAATTGGATCGTGCCTCATGTTGAATAACCACTTTTTAAACCCTCACAGTGACCAAAAGTGCCATTTTTACAGAGTTTTGCTTACTCAAAAGCTTCAATTTTGACCCGTTTCAGGCACAGAAATGACTTTAAACACACTTATTTTAGTTGAAAAAGTCATAATGCACATCCAACAGTCATTTAGAGTCAAAAGATTAAATGTTAAAATTTCATCATTATAGACCATTTTGGGAACGTTCGACATGTCCGGAGTCATCGTTTTTCATCCGAAAATTGATTTTTGGGACTGTACCAAAAATGATTCAAAATGTCAATTGGATCGTGCCTCATGTTGAATAACCACTTTTTAAACCCTCACAGTGCCCAAAAGTGCCATTTTTACAGAGTTTTGCTTACTCAAAAGCTTCAATTTTGACCCGTTTCAGGCACAGAAATGACTTTAAACACACTTATTTTAGTTGAAAAAGTCATAATTCACATCCAACAGTCATTTACAGTCAAAAGATTAAATGTTAAAATTTCATCATTATAGACCATTTTGGGAACGTTCGACATGTCCGGAGTCATCGTTTTTCATCCGAAAATTGATTTTTTGGACTGTACCAAAAATGATTCAAAATGTCAATTGGATCGTGCCTCATGTTGAATAACCACTTTTTAAACCCTCACAGTGACCAAAAGTGCCATTTTTACAGAGTTTTGCTTACTCAAAAGCTTCAATTTTGACCAGTTTCAGGCACAGAAATGACTTTAAACACACTTATTTTAGTTGAAAAAGTCATAATTCACATCCAACAGTCATTTAGAGTCAAAAGATTAAATGTTAAAATTTCATCATTATAGACCATTTTGGGAACGTTCGACATGTCCGGAGTCATCGTTTTTCATCCGAAAATTGATTTTTTGGACTGTACCAAAAATGATTCAAAATGTCAATTGGATCGTGCCTCATGTTGAATAACCACTTTTTAAACCCTCACAGTGACCAAAAGTGCCATTTTTACAGAGTTTTGCTTACTCAAAAGCTTCAATTTTGACCCGTTTCAGGCACAGAAATGACTTTAAACACACTTATTTTAGTTGAAAAAGTCATAATGCACATCCAACAGTCATTTAGAGTCAAAAGATTAAATGTTAAAATTTCATCATTATAGACCATTTTGGGAACGTTCGACATGTCCGGAGTCATCGTTTTTCATCCGAAAATTGATTTTTGGGACTGTACCAAAAATGATTCAAAATGTCAATTGGATCGTGCCTCATGTTGAATAACCACTTTTTAAACCCTCACAGTGACCAAAAGTGCCATTTTTACAGAGTTTTGCTTACTCAAAAGCTTCGATTTTGACCCGTTTCCGGCACAGAAATGACTTTAAACACACTTATTTTAGTTGAAAAAGTCATAATGCACATCCAACAGTCATTTAGAGTCAAAAGATTAAATGTTAAAATTTCATCATTATAGACCATTTTGGGAACGTTCGACATGTCCGGAGTCATCGTTTTTCATCCGAAAATTGATTTTTGGGACTGTACCAAAAATGATTCAAAATGTCAATTGGATCGTGCCTCATGTTGAATAACCACTTTTTAAACCCTCACAGTGCCCAAAAGTGCCATTTTTACAGAGTTTTGCTTACTCAAAAGCTTCAATTTTGACCCGTTTCAGGCACAGAAATGACTTTAAACACACTTATTTTAGTTGAAAAAGTCATAATTCACATCCAACAGTCATTTACAGTCAAAAGATTAAATGTTAAAATTTCATCATTATAGACCATTTTGGGAACGTTCGACATGTCCGGAGTCATCGTTTTTCATCCGAAAATTGATTTTTTGGACTGTACCAAAAATGATTCAAAATGTCAATTGGATCGTGCCTCATGTTGAATAACCACTTTTTAAACCCTCACAGTGACCAAAAGTGCCATTTTTACAGAGTTTTGCTTACTCAAAAGCTTCAATTTTGACCCGTTTCAGGCACAGAAATGACTTTAAACACACTTATTTTAGTTGAAAAAGTCATAATTCACATCCAACAGTCATTTAGAGTCAAAAGATTAAATGTTAAAATTTCATCATTATAGACCATTTTGGGAACGTTCGGCATGTCAGGAGTCATCGTTTTTCATCCGAAAATTGATTTTTTGGACTGTACCAAAAATGATTCAAAATGTCAATTGGATCGTGCCTCATGTTGAATAACCACTTTTTAAACCCTCACAGTGACCAAAATTGCCATTTTTACAGAGTTTTGCTTACTCAAAAGCTTCAATTTTGACCCGTTTCAGGCACAGAAATGACTTTAAACACACTTATTTTAGTTGAAAAAGTCATAATGCACATCCAACAGTCATTTGGAGTCAAAAGATTAAATGTTAAAATTTCATCATTATAGACCATTTTGGGAACGTTCGACATGTCCGGAGTCATCGTTTTTCATCCGAAAATTGATTTTTGGGACTGTACCAAAATGATTCAAAATGTCAATAGGATCGTGCCTCATGTTGAATAACCACTTTTTAAACCCTCACAGTGACCAAAAGTGCCATTTTTACAGAGTTTTGCTTACTCAAAAGCTTCAATTTTGACCCGTTTCAGGCACAGAAATGACTTTAAACACACTTATTTTAGTTGAAAAAGTCATAATTCACATCCAACAGTCATTTAGAGTCAAAAGATTAATGTTAAAATTTCATCATTATAGACCATTTTGGGAACGTTCGACATGTCCGGAGTCATCGTTTTTCATCCGAAAATTGATTTTTGGGACTGTACCAAAAATGATTCAAAATGTCAATTGGATCGTGCCTCATGTTGAATAACTACTTTTTAAACCCTCACAGTGCCCAAAAGTGCCATTTTTACAGAGTTTTGCTTACTCAAAAGCATCAATTTTGACCCGTTTCAGGCACAGAAATGACTTTAAACATACTTATTTTAGTTGAAAAAGTCATAATTCACATCCAACAGTCATTTAGAGTCAAAAGATTAAATGTTAAAATGTCATCATTATTGACCATTTTGGGAACGTTCGACATGTCCGGAGTCATCGTTTTTCATCCGAAAATTGATTTTTTGGACTGTACCAAAAATGATTCAAAATGTCAATTGGATCGTGCCTCATGTTGAATAACCACTTTTTAAACCCTCACAGTGACCAAAAGTGCCATTTTTACAGAGTTTTGCTTACTCAAAAGCTTCAATTTTGACCCGTTTCGGTCACAGAAATGACTTTAAACACACTTATTTAAGTTGAAAAAGTCATATTTCACATCCAACAGTCATTTAGAGTCAAAAGATTAAATGTTAAAATTTCATCATTATAGACCATTTTGCGAACGTTCGACATGTCCGGAGTCATCGTTTTTCATCCGAAAATTGATTTTTTGGACTGTACCAAAAATGATTCAAAATGTCAATTGGATCGTGCCTCATGTTGAATAACCACTTTTTAAACCCTCACAGTGACCAAAAGTGCCATTTTTACAGAGTTTTGCTTACTCAAAAGCTTCAATTTTGACCCGTTTCAGGCACAGAAATGACTTTAAACACACTTATTTTAGTTGAAAAAGTCATAATTCACATCCAACAGTCATTTAGAGTCAAAAGATTAAATGTTAAAATTTCATCATTATAGACCATTTTGGGAACGTTCGACATGTCCGGAGTCATCGTTTTTCATCCGAAATTTGATTTTTTGGACTGTACCAAAAATGATTCAAAATGTCAATTGGATCGTGCCTCATGTTGAATAACCACTTTTTAAACCCTCACAGTGACCAAAAGTGCCATTTTTACAGAGTTTTGCTTACTCAAAAGCTTCAATTTTGACCAGTTTCAGGCACAGAAATGACTTTAAACACATTTATTTTAGTTGAAAAAGTCATAATTCACATCCAACAGTCATTTAGAGTCAAAAGATTAAATGTTAAAATTTCATCATTATAGACCATTTTGGGAACGTTCGACATGTCCGGAGTCATCGTTTTTCATCCGAAAATTGATCTTTTGGACTGTACCAAAAATGATTCAAAATGTCAATTGGATCGTGCCTCATGTTGAATAACCACTTTTTAAACCCTCACAGTGACCAAAAGTGCCATTTTTACAGAGTTTTGCTTACTCAAAAGCTTCAATTTTGACCCGTTTCAGGCACAGAAATGACTTTAAACACACTTATTTTAGTTGAAAAAGTCATAATGCACATCCAACAGTCATTTAGAGTCAAAAGATTAAATGTTAAAATTTCATCATTATAGACCATTTTGGGAACGTTCGACATGTCCGGAGTCATCGTTTTTCATCCGAAAATTGATTTTTGGGACTGTACCAAAATGATTCAAAATGTCAATAGGATCGTGCCTCATGTTGAATAACCACTTTTTAAACCCTCACAGTGACCAAAAGTGCCATTTTTACAGAGTTTTGCTTACTCAAAAGCTTCAATTTTGACCCGTTTCAGGCACAGAAATGACTTTAAACACACTTATTTTAGTTGAAAAAGTCATAATTCACATCCAACAGTCATTTAGAGTCAAAAGATTAAATGTTAAAATTTCATCATTATAGACCATTTTGGGAACGTTCGACATGTCCGGAGTATCGTTTTTCATCCGAAAATTGATTTTTGGGACTGTACCAAAAATGATTCAAAATGTCAATTGGATCGTGCCTCATGTTGAATAACTACTTTTTAAACCCTCACAGTGCCCAAAAGTGCCATTTTTACAGAGTTTTGCTTACTCAAAAGCATCAATTTTGACCCGTTTCAGGCACAGAAATGACTTTAAACATACTTATTTTAGTTGAAAAAGTCATAATTCACATCCAACAGTCATTTAGAGTCAAAAGATTAAATGTTAAAATTTCATCATTATTGACCATTTTGGGAACGTTCGACATGTCCGGAGTCATCGTTTTTCATCCGAAAATTGATTTTTTGGACTGTACCAAAAATGATTCAAAATGTCAATTGGATCGTGCCTCATGTTGAATAACCACTTTTTAAACCCTCACAGTGACCAAAAGTGCCATTTTTACAGAGTTTTGCTTACTCAAAAGCTTCAATTTTGACCCGTTTCGGTCACAGAAATGACTTTAAACACACTTATTTAAGTTGAAAAAGTCATATTTCACATCCAACAGTCATTTAGAGTCAAAAGATTAAATGTTAAAATTTCATCATTATAGACCATTTTGCGAACGTTCGACATGTCCGGAGTCATCGTTTTTCATCCGAAAATTGATTTTTTGGACTGTACCAAAAATGATTCAAAATGTCAATTGGATCGTGCCTCATGTTGAATAACCACTTTTTAAACCCTCACAGTGACCAAAAGTGCCATTTTTACAGAGTTTTGCTTACTCAAAAGCTTCAATTTTGACCCGTTTCAGGCACAGAAATGACTTTAAACACACTTATTTTAGTTGAAAAAGTCATAATTCACATCCAACAGTCATTTAGAGTCAAAAGATTAAATGTTAAAATTTCATCATTATAGAACATTTTGGGAACGTTCGACATGTCCGGAGTCATCGTTTTTCATCCGAAATTTGATTTTTTGGACTGTACCAAAAATGATTCAAAATGTCAATTGGATCGTGCCTCATGTTGAATAACCACTTTTTAAACCCTCACAGTGACCAAAAGTGCCATTTTTACAGAGTTTTGCTTACTCAAAAGCTTCAATTTTGACCAGTTTCAGGCACAGAAATGACTTTAAACACATTTATTTTAGTTGAAAAAGTCATAATTCACATCCAACAGTCATTTAGAGTCAAAAGATTAAATGTTAAAATTTCATCATTATGACCATTTTGGGAACGTTCGACATGTCCGGAGTCATCGTTTTTCATCCGAAAATTGATTTTTTGGACTGTACCAAAAATGATTCAAAATGTCAATTGGATCGTGCCTCATGTTGAATAACCACTTTTTAAACCCTCACAGTGACCAAAAGTGCCATTTTTACAGAGTTTTGCTTACTCAAAAGCTTCAATTTTGACCCGTTTCAGGCACAGAAATGACTTTAAACACACTTATTTTAGTTGAAAAAGTCATAATGCACATCCAACAGTCATTTAGAGTCAAAAGATTAAATGTTAAAATTTCATCATTATAGACCATTTTGGGAACGTTCGACATGTCCGGAGTCATCGTTTTTCATCCGAAAATCGATTTTTTGGACTGTACCAAAAATGATTCAAAATGTCAATTGGATCATGCCTCATGTTGAATAACCACTTTTTAAACCTTCACAGTGACCAAAATTGCCATTTTTACAGAGTTTTGCTTACTCAAAAGCTTCAATTTTGACCCGTTTCAGGCACAGAAATGACTTTAAACACACTTATTTTAGTTGAAAAAGTCATAATGCACATCCAACAGTCATTTAGAGTCAAAAGATTAAATGTTAAAATTTCATCATTATAGACCATTTTGGGAACGTTCGACATGTCCGGAGTCATCGTTTTTCATCCGAAAATTGATTTTTGGGACTGTACCAAAAATGATTCAAAATGTCAATTGGATCGTGCCTCATGTTGAATAACTACTTTTTAAACCCTCACAGTGCCCAAAAGTGCCATTTTTACAGAGTTTTGCTTACTCAAAAGCATCAATTTTGACCCGTTTCAGGCACAGAAATGACTTTAAACACACTTATTTTAGTTGAAAAAGTCATAATTCACATCCAACAGTCATTTAGAGTCAAAAGATTAAATGTTAAAATTTCATCATTATTGACCATTTTGGGAACGTTCGACATGTCCGGAGTCATCGTTTTTCATCCGAAAATTGATTTTTTGGACTGTACCAAAAATGATTCAAAATGTCAATTGGATCGTGCCTCATGTTGAATAACCACTTTTTAAACCCTCACAGTGACCAAAAGTGCCATTTTTACAGAGTTTTGCTTACTCAAAAGCTTCAATTTTGACCCGTTTCAGGCACAGAAATGACTTTAAACACACTTATTTAAGTTGAAAAAGTCATATTTCACATCCAACAGTCATTTAGAGTCAAAAGATTAAATGTTAAAATTTCATCATTATAGACCATTTTGCGAACGTTCGACATGTCCGGAGTCATCGTTTTTCATCCGAAAATTGATTTTTTGGACTGTACCAAAAATGATTCAAAATGTCAATTGGATCGTGCCTCATGTTGAATAACCACTTTTTAAACCCTCACAGTGACCAAAAGTGCCATTTTTACAGAGTTTTGCTTACTCAAAAGCTTCAATTTTGACCCGTTTCAGGCACAGAAATGACTTTAAACACACTTATTTTAGTTGAAAAAGTCATAATTCACATCCAACAGTCATTTAGAGTCAAAAGATTAAATGTTAAAATTTCATCATTATAGACCATTTTGGGAACGTTCGACATGTCCGGAGTCATCGTTTTTCATCCGAAAATTGATTTTTTGGACTGTACCAAAAATGATTCAAAATGTCAATTGGATCGTGCCTCATGTTGAATAACCACTTTTTAAACCCTCACAGTGACCAAAAGTGCCATTTTTACAGAGTTTTGCTTACTCAAAAGCTTCAATTTTGACCAGTTTCAGGCACAGAAATGACTTTAAACACATTTATTTTAGTTGAAAAAGTCATAATTCACATCCAACAGTCATTTAGAGTCAAAAGATTAAATGTTAAAATTTCATCATTATAGACCATTTTGGGAACGTTCGACATGTCCGGAGTCATCGTTTTTCATCCGAAAATTGATTTTTTGGACTGTACCAAAAATGATTCAAAATGTCAATTGGATCGTGCCTCATGTTGAATAACCACTTTTTAAACCCTCACAGTGACCAAAAGTGCCATTTTTACAGAGTTTTGCTTACTCAAAAGCTTCAATTTTGACCCGTTTCAGGCACAGAAATGACTTTAAACACACTTATTTTAGTTGAAAAAGTCATAATGCACATCCAACAGTCATTTAGAGTCAAAAGATTAAATGTTAAAATTTCATCATTATAGACCATTTTGGGAACGTTCGACATGTCCGGAGTCATCGTTTTTCATCCGAAAATTGATTTTTGGGACTGTACCAAAAATGATTCAAAATGTCAATTGGATCGTGCCTCATGTTGAATAACCACTTTTTAAACCCTCACAGTGCCCAAAAGTGCCATTTTTACAGAGTTTTGCTTACTCAAAAGCTTCAATTTTGACCCGTTTCAGGCACAGAAATGACTTTAAACACACTTATTTTAGTTGAAAAAGTCATAATTCACATCCAACAGTCATTTACAGTCAAAAGATTAAATGTTAAAATTTCATCATTATAGACCATTTTGGGAACGTTCGACATGTCCGGAGTCATCGTTTTTCATCCGAAAATTGATTTTTTGGACTGTACCAAAAATGATTCAAAATGTCAATTGGATCGTGCCTCATGTTGAATAACGACTTTTTAAACCCTCACAGTGACCAAAAGTGCCATTTTTACAGAGTTTTGCTTACTCAAAAGCTTCAATTTTGACCCGTTTCAGGCACAGAAATGACTTTAAACACACTTATTTTAGTTGAAAAAGTCATAATTCACATCCAACAGTCATTTAGAGTCAAAAGATTAAATGTTAAAATTTCATCATTATAGACCATTTTGGGAACGTTCGGCATGTCCGGAGTCATCGTTTTTCATCCGAAAATTGATTTTTTGGACTGTACAAAAAATGATTCAAAATGTCAATTGGATCGTGCCTCATGTTGAATAACCACTTTTTAAACCCTCACAGTGACCAAAAGTGCCATTTTTACAGAGTTTTGCTTACTCAAAAGCTTCAATTTTGACCAGTTTCAGGCACAGAAATGACTTTAAACACACTTATTTTAGTTGAAAAAGTCATAATTCACATCCAACAGTCATTTAGAGTCAAAAGATTAAATGTTAAAATTTCATCATTATAGACCATTTTGGGAACGTTCGACATGTCCGGAGTCATCGTTTTTCATCCGAAAATTGATTTTTTGGACTGTACCAAAAATGATTCAAAATGTCAATTGGATCGTGCCTCATGTTGAATAACCACTTTTTAAACCCTCACAGTGACCAAAAGTGCCATTTTTACAGAGTTTTGCTTACTCAAAAGCTTCAATTTTGACCCGTTTCAGGCACAGAAATGACTTTAAACACACTTATTTTAGTTGAAAAAGTCATAATGCACATCCAACAGTCATTTAGAGTCAAAAGATTAAATGTTAAAATTTCATCATTATAGACCATTTTGGGAACGTTCGACATGTCCGGAGTCATCGTTTTTCATCCGAAAATTGATTTTTGGGACTGTACCAAAAATGATTCAAAATGTCAATTGGATCGTGCCTCATGTTGAATAACCACTTTTTAAACCCTCACAGTGCCCAAAAGTGCCATTTTTACAGAGTTTTGCTTACTCAAAAGCTTCAATTTTGACCCGTTTCAGGCACAGAAATGACTTTAAACACACTTATTTTAGTTGAAAAAGTCATAATTCACATCCAACAGTCATTTAGAGTCAAAAGATTAAATGTTAAAATTTCATCATTATAGACCATTTTGGGAACGTTCGGCATGTCAGGAGTCATCGTTTTTCATCCGAAAATTGATTTTTTGGACTGTACCAAAAATGATTCAAAATGTCAATTGGATCGTGCCTCATGTTGAATAACCACTTTTTAAACCCTCACAGTGACCAAAATTGCCATTTTTACAGAGTTTTGCTTACTCAAAAGCTTCAATTTTGACCCGTTTCAGGCACAGAAATGACTTTAAACACACTTATTTTAGTTGAAAAAGTCATAATTCACATCCAACAGTCATTTAGAGTCAAAAGATTAATGTTAAAATTTCATCATTATAGACCATTTTGGGAACGTTCGACATGTCCGGAGTCATCGTTTTTCATCCGAAAATTGATTTTTGGGACTGTACCAAAAATGATTCAAAATGTCAATTGGATCGTGCCTCATGTTGAATAACTACTTTTTAAACCCTCACAGTGCCCAAAAGTGCCATTTTTACAGAGTTTTGCTTACTCAAAAGCATCAATTTTGACCCGTTTCAGGCACAGAAATGACTTTAAACACACTTATTTTAGTTGAAAAAGTCATAATTCACATCCAACAGTCATTTAGAGTCAAAAGATTAAATGTTAAAATTTCATCATTATTGACCATTTTGGGAACGTTCGACATGTCCGGAGTCATCGTTTTTCATCCGAAAATTGATTTTTTGGACTGTACCAAAAATGATTCAAAATGTCAATTGGATCGTGCCTCATGTTGAATAACCACTTTTTAAACCCTCACAGTGACCAAAAGTGCCATTTTTACAGAGTTTTGCTTACTCAAAAGCTTCAATTTTGACCCGTTTCAGGCACAGAAATGACTTTAAACACACTTATTTTAGTTGAAAAAGTCATAATTCACATCCAACAGTCATTTACAGTCAAAAGATTAAATGTTAAAATTTCATCATTATAGACCATTTTGGGAACGTTCGGCATGTCCGGAGTCATCGTTTTTCATCCGAAAATTGATTTTTTGGACTGTACCAAAAATGATTCAAAATGTCAATTGGATCGTGCCTCATGTTGAATAACCACTTTTTAAACCCTCACAGTGACCAAAAGTGCCATTTTTACAGAGTTTTGCTTACTCAAAAGCTTCAATTTTGACCAGTTTCAGGCACAGAAATGACTTTAAACACACTTATTTTAGTTGAAAAAGTCATAATTCACATCCAACAGTCATTTAGAGTCAAAAGATTAAATGTTAAAATTTCATCATTATAGACCATTTTGGGAACGTTCGACATGTCCGGAGTCATCGTTTTTCATCCGAAAATTGATTTTTTGGACTGTACCAAAAATGATTCAAAATGTCAATTGGATCGTGCCTCATGTTGAATAACCACTTTTTAAACCCTCACAGTGACCAAAAGTGCCATTTTTACAGAGTTTTGCTTACTCAAAAGCTTCGATTTTGACCCGTTTCCGGCACAGAAATGACTTTAAACACACTTATTTTAGTTGAAAAAGTCATAATGCACATCCAACAGTCATTTAGAGTCAAAAGATTAAATGTTAAAATTTCATCATTATAGACCATTTTGGGAACGTTCGACATGTCCGGAGTCATCGTTTTTCATCCGAAAATTGATTTTTGGGACTGTACCAAAAATGATTCAAAATGTCAATTGGATCATGCCTCATGTTGAATAACCACTTTTTAAACCCTCACAGTGCCCAAAAGTGCCATTTTTACAGAGTTTTGCTTACTCAAAAGCTTCAATTTTGACCCGTTTCAGGCACAGAAATGACTTTAAACACACTTATTTTAGTTGAAAAAGTCATAATTCACATCCAACAGTCATTTACAGTCAAAAGATTAAATGTTAAAATTTCATCATTATAGACCATTTTGGGAACGTTCGACATGTCCGGAGTCATCGTTTTTCATCCGAAAATTGATTTTTTGGACTGTACCAAAAATGATTCAAAATGTCAATTGGATCGTGCCTCATGTTGAATAACCACTTTTTAAACCCTCACAGTGACCAAAAGTGCCATTTTTACAGAGTTTTGCTTACTCAAAAGCTTCAATTTTGACCCGTTTCAGGCACAGAAATGACTTTAAACACACTTATTTTAGTTGAAAAAGTCATAATTCACATCCAACAGTCATTTAGAGTCAAAAGATTAAATGTTAAAATTTCATCATTATAGACCATTTTGGGAACGTTCGACATGTCCGGAGTCATCGTTTTTCATCCGAAAATTGATTTTTGGGACTGTACCAAAATGATTCAAAATGTCAATAGGATCGTGCCTCATGTTGAATAACCACTTTTTAAACCCTCACAGTGACCAAAAGTGCCATTTTTACAGAGTTTTGCTTACTCAAAAGCTTCAATTTTGACCCGTTTCAGGCACAGAAATGACTTTAAACACACTTATTTTAGTTGAAAAAGTCATAATTCACATCCAACAGTCATTTAGAGTCAAAAGATTAATGTTAAAATTTCATCATTATAGACCATTTTGGGAACGTTCGACATGTCCGGAGTCATCGTTTTTCATCCGAAAATTGATTTTTGGGACTGTACCAAAAATGATTCAAAATGTCAATTGGATCGTGCCTCATGTTGAATAACTACTTTTTAAACCCTCACAGTGCCCAAAAGTGCCATTTTTACAGAGTTTTGCTTACTCAAAAGCATCAATTTTGACCCGTTTCAGGCACAGAAATGACTTTAAACATACTTATTTTAGTTGAAAAAGTCATAATTCACATCCAACAGTCATTTAGAGTCAAAAGATTAAATGTTAAAATTTCATCATTATTGACCATTTTGGGAACGTTCGACATGTCCGGAGTCATCGTTTTTCATCCGAAAATTGATTTTTTGGACTGTACCAAAAATGATTCAAAATGTCAATTGGATCATGCCTCATGTTGAATAACCACTTTTTAAACCCTCACAGTGACCAAAAGTGCCATTTTTACAGAGTTTTGCTTACTCAAAAGCTTCAATTTTGACCCGTTTCGGTCACAGAAATGACTTTAAACACACTTATTTAAGTTGAAAAAGTCATATTTCACATCCAACAGTCATTTAGAGTCAAAAGATTAAATGTTAAAATTTCATCATTATAGACCATTTTGCGAACGTTCGACATGTCCGGAGTCATCGTTTTTCATCCGAAAATTGATTTTTTGGACTGTACCAAAAATGATTCAAAATGTCAATTGGATCGTGCCTCATGTTGAATAACCACTTTTTAAACCCTCACAGTGACCAAAAGTGCCATTTTTACAGAGTTTTGCTTACTCAAAAGCTTCAATTTTGACCCGTTTCAGGCACAGAAATGACTGTAAACACACTTATTTTAGTTGAAAAAGTCATAATTCACATCCAACAGTCATTTAGAGTCAAAAGATTAAATGTTAAAATTTCATCATTATAGACCATTTTGGGAACGTTCGACATGTCCGGAGTCATCGTTTTTCATCCGAAAATTGATTTTTTGGACTGTACCAAAAATGATTCAAAATGTCAATTGGATCGTGCCTCATGTTGAATAACCACTTTTTAAACCCTCACAGTGACCAAAAGTGCCATTTTTACAGAGTTTTGCTTACTCAAAAGCTTCAATTTTGACCAGTTTCAGGCACAGAAATGACTTTAAACACATTTATTTTAGTTGAAAAAGTCATAATTCACATCCAACAGTCATTTAGAGTCAAAAGATTAAATGTTAAAATTTCATCATTATAGACCATTTTGGGAACGTTCGACATGTCCGGAGTCATCGTTTTTCATCCGAAAATTGATTTTTTGGACTGTACCAAAAATGATTCAAAATGTCAATTGGATCATGCCTCATGTTGAATAACCACTTTTTAAACCTTCACAGTGACCAAAATTGCCATTTTTACAGAGTTTTGCTTACTCAAAAGCTTCAATTTTGACCCGTTTCAGGCACAGAAATGACTTTAAACACACTTATTTTAGTTGAAAAAGTCATAATGCACATCCAACAGTCATTTAGAGTCAAAAGATTAAATGTTAAAATTTCATCATTATAGAGCATTTTGGGAACGTTCGACATGTCCGGAGTCATCGTTTTTCATCCGAAAATTGATTTTTGGGACTGTACCAAAAATGATTCAAAATGTCAATTGGATCGTGCCTCATGTTGAATAACTACTTTTTAAACCCTCACAGTGCCCAAAAGTGCCATTTTTACAGAGTTTTGCTTACTCAAAAGCATCAATTTTGACCCGTTTCAGGCACAGAAATGACTTTAAACACACTTATTTTAGTTGAAAAAGTCATAATTCACATCCAACAGTCATTTAGAGTCAAAAGATTAAATGTTAAAATTTCATCATTATTGACCATTTTGGGAACGTTCGACATGTCCGGAGTCATCGTTTTTCATCCGAAAATTGATTTTTTGGACTGTACCAAAAATGATTCAAAATGTCAATTGGATCGTGCCTCATGTTGAATAACCACTTTTTAAACCCTCACAGTGACCAAAAGTGCCATTTTTACAGAGTTTTGCTTACTCAAAAGCTTCAATTTTGACCCGTTTCAGGTCCAGAAATGACTTTAAACACACTTATTTAAGTTGAAAAAGTCATATTTCACATCCAACAGTCATTTAGAGTCAAAAGATTAAATGTTAAAATTTCATCATTATAGACCATTTTGCGAACGTTCGACATGTCCGGAGTCATCGTTTTTCATCCGAAAATTGATTTTTTGGACTGTACCAAAAATGATTCAAAATGTCAATTGGATCGTGCCTCATGTTGAATAACCACTTTTTAAACCCTCACAGTGACCAAAAGTGCCATTTTTACAGAGTTTTGCTTACTCAAAAGCTTCAATTTTGACCCGTTTCAGGCACAGAAATGACTTTAAACACACTTATTTTAGTTGAAAAAGTCATAATTCACATCCAACAGTCATTTAGAGTCAAAAGATTAAATGTTAAAATTTCATCATTATAGACCATTTTGGGAACGTTCGACATGTCCGGAGTCATCGTTTTTCATCCGAAAATTGATTTTTTGGACTGTACCAAAAATGATTCAAAATGTCAATTGGATCGTGCCTCATGTTGAATAACCACTTTTTAAACCCTCACAGTGACCAAAAGTGCCATTTTTACAGAGTTTTGCTTACTCAAAAGCTTCAATTTTGACCAGTTTCAGGCACAGAAATGACTTTAAACACATTTATTTTAGTTGAAAAAGTCATAATTCACATCCAACAGTCATTTAGAGTCAAAAGATTAAATGTTAAAATTTCATCATTATAGACCATTTTGGGAACGTTCGACATGTCCGGAGTCATCGTTTTTCATCCGAAAATTGATTTTTTGGACTGTACCAAAAATGATTCAAAATGTCAATTGGATCGTGCCTCATGTTGAATAACCACTTTTTAAACCCTCACAGTGACCAAAAGTGCCATTTTTACAGAGTTTTGCTTACTCAAAAGCTTCAATTTTGACCCGTTTCAGGCACAGAAATGACTTTAAACACACTTATTTTAGTTGAAAAAGTCATAATGCACATCCAACAGTCATTTAGAGTCAAAAGATTAAATGTTAAAATTTCATCATTATAGACCATTTTGGGAACGTTCGACATGTCCGGAGTCATCGTTTTTCATCCGAAAATTGATTTTTGGGACTGTACCAAAAATGATTCAAAATGTCAATTGGATCGTGCCTCATGTTGAATAACCACTTTTTAAACCCTCACAGTGCCCAAAAGTGCCATTTTTACAGAGTTTTGCTTACTCAAAAGCTTCAATTTTGACCCGTTTCAGGCACAGAAATGACTTTAAACACACTTATTTTAGTTGAAAAAGTCATAATTCACATCCAACAGTCATTTACAGTCAAAAGATTAAATGTTAAAATTTCATCATTATAGACCATTTTGGGAACGTTCGACATGTCCGGAGTCATCGTTTTTCATCCGAAAATTGATTTTTTGGACTGTACCAAAAATGATTCAAAATGTCAATTGGATCGTGCCTCATGTTGAATAACCACTTTTTAAACCCTCACAGTGACCAAAAGTGCCATTTTTACAGAGTTTTGCTTACTCAAAAGCTTCAATTTTGACCCGTTTCAGCCACAGAAATGACTTTAAACACACTTATTTTAGTTGAAAAAGTCATAATTCAAATCCAACAGTCATTTAGAGTCAAAAGATTAAATGTTAAAATTTCATCATTATAGACCATTTTGGGAACGTTCGGCATGTCCGGAGTCATCGTTTTTCATCCGAAAATTGATTTTTTGGACTGTACCAAAAATGATTCAAAATGTCAATTGGATCGTGCCTCATGTTGAATAACCACTTTTTAAACCCTCACAGTGACCAAAATTGCCATTTTTACAGAGTTTTGCTTACTCAAAAGCTTCAATTTCGACCCGTTTCAGGCACAGAAATGACTTTAAACACACTTATTTTAGTTGAAAAAGTCATAATTCAAATCCAACAGTCATTTAGAGTCAAAAGATTAAATGTTAAAATTTCATCATTATTGACCATTTTGGGAACGTTCGACATGTCCGGAGTCATCGTTTTTCATCCGAAAATTGATTTTTTGGACTGTACCAAAAATGATTCAAAATGTCAATTGGATCATGCCTCATGTTGAATAACCACTTTTTAAACCCTCACAGTGACCAAAAGTGCCATTTTTACAGAGTTTTGCTTACTCAAAAGCTTCAATTTTGACCCGTTTCGGTCACAGAAATGACTTTAAACACACTTATTTAAGTTGAAAAAGTCATATTTCACATCCAACAGTCATTTAGAGTCAAAAGATTAAATGTTAAAATTTCATCATTATAGACCATTTTGCGAACGTTCGACATGTCCGGAGTCATCGTTTTTCATCCGAAAATTGATTTTTTGGACTGTACCAAAAATGATTCAAAATGTCAATTGGATCGTGCCTCATGTTGAATAACCACGTTTTAAACCCTCACAGTGACCAAAAGTGCCATTTTTACAGAGTTTTGCTTACTCAAAAGCTTCAATTTTGACCCGTTTCAGGCACAGAAATGACTGTAAACACACTTATTTTAGTTGAAAAAGTCATAATTCACATCCAACAGTCATTTAGAGTCAAAAGATTAAATGTTAAAATTTCATCATTATAGACCATTTTGGGAACGTTCGACATGTCCGGAGTCATCGTTTTTCATCCGAAAATTGATTTTTTGGACTGTACCAAAAATGATTCAAAATGTCAATTGGATCGTGCCTCATGTTGAATAACCACTTTTTAAACCCTCACAGTGACCAAAAGTGCCATTTTTACAGAGTTTTGCTTACTCAAAAGCTTCAATTTTGACCAGTTTCAGGCACAGAAATGACTTTAAACACATTTATTTTAGTTGAAAAAGTCATAATTCACATCCAACAGTCATTTAGAGTCAAAAGATTAAATGTTAAAATTTCATCATTATAGACCATTTTGGGAACGTTCGACATGTCCGGAGTCATCGTTTTTCATCCGAAAATTGATTTTTTGGACTGTACCAAAAATGATTCAAAATGTCAATTGGATCATGCCTCATGTTGAATAACCACTTTTTAAACCTTCACAGTGACCAAAATTGCCATTTTTACAGAGTTTTGCTTACTCAAAAGCTTCAATTTTGACCCGTTTCAGGCACAGAAATGACTTTAAACACACTTATTTTAGTTGAAAAAGTCATAATGCACATCCAACAGTCATTTAGAGTCAAAAGATTAAATGTTAAAATTTCATCATTATAGAGCATTTTGGGAACGTTCGACATGTCCGGAGTCATCGTTTTTCATCCGAAAATTGATTTTTGGGACTGTACCAAAAATGATTCAAAATGTCAATTGGATCGTGCCTCATGTTGAATAACTACTTTTTAAACCCTCACAGTGCCCAAAAGTGCCATTTTTACAGAGTTTTGCTTACTCAAAAGCATCAATTTTGACCCGTTTCAGGCACAGAAATGACTTTAAACACACTTATTTTAGTTGAAAAAGTCATAATTCACATCCAACAGTCATTTAGAGTCAAAAGATTAAATGTTAAAATTTCATCATTATTGACCATTTTGGGAACGTTCGACATGTCCGGAGTCATCGTTTTTCATCCGAAAATTGATTTTTTGGACTGTACCAAAAATGATTCAAAATGTCAATTGGATCGTGCCTCATGTTGAATAACCACTTTTTAAACCCTCACAGTGACCAAAAGTGCCATTTTTACAGAGTTTTGCTTACTCAAAAGCTTCAATTTTGACCCGTTTCAGGTCCAGAAATGACTTTAAACACACTTATTTAAGTTGAAAAAGTCATATTTCACATCCAACAGTCATTTAGAGTCAAAAGATTAAATGTTAAAATTTCATCATTATAGACCATTTTGCGAACGTTCGACATGTCCGGAGTCATCGTTTTTCATCCGAAAATTGATTTTTTGGACTGTACCAAAAATGATTCAAAATGTCAATTGGATCGTGCCTCATGTTGAATAACCACTTTTTAAACCCTCACAGTGACCAAAAGTGCCATTTTTACAGAGTTTTGCTTACTCAAAAGCTTCAATTTTGACCCGTTTCAGGCACAGAAATGACTTTAAACACACTTATTTTAGTTGAAAAAGTCATAATTCACATCCAACAGTCATTTAGAGTCAAAAGATTAAATGTTAAAATTTCATCATTATAGACCATTTTGGGAACGTTCGACATGTCCGGAGTCATCGTTTTTCATCCGAAAATTGATTTTTTGGACTGTACCAAAAATGATTCAAAATGTCAATTGGATCGTGCCTCATGTTGAATAACCACTTTTTAAACCCTCACAGTGACCAAAAGTGCCATTTTTACAGAGTTTTGCTTACTCAAAAGCTTCAATTTTGACCAGTTTCAGGCACAGAAATGACTTTAAACACATTTATTTTAGTTGAAAAAGTCATAATTCACATCCAACAGTCATTTAGAGTCAAAAGATTAAATGTTAAAATTTCATCATTATAGACCATTTTGGGAACGTTCGACATGTCCGGAGTCATCGTTTTTCATCCGAAAATTGATTTTTTGGACTGTACCAAAAATGATTCAAAATGTCAATTGGATCGTGCCTCATGTTGAATAACCACTTTTTAAACCCTCACAGTGACCAAAAGTGCCATTTTTACAGAGTTTTGCTTACTCAAAAGCTTCAATTTTGACCCGTTTCAGGCACAGAAATGACTTTAAACACACTTATTTTAGTTGAAAAAGTCATAATGCACATCCAACAGTCATTTAGAGTCAAAAGATTAAATGTTAAAATTTCATCATTATAGACCATTTTGGGAACGTTCGACATGTCCGGAGTCATCGTTTTTCATCCGAAAATTGATTTTTGGGACTGTACCAAAAATGATTCAAAATGTCAATTGGATCGTGCCTCATGTTGAATAACCACTTTTTAAACCCTCACAGTGCCCAAAAGTGCCATTTTTACAGAGTTTTGCTTACTCAAAAGCTTCAATTTTGACCCGTTTCAGGCACAGAAATGACTTTAAACACACTTATTTTAGTTGAAAAAGTCATAATTCACATCCAACAGTCATTTACAGTCAAAAGATTAAATGTTAAAATTTCATCATTATAGACCATTTTGGGAACGTTCGACATGTCCGGAGTCATCGTTTTTCATCCGAAAATTGATTTTTTGGACTGTACCAAAAATGATTCAAAATGTCAATTGGATCGTGCCTCATGTTGAATAACCACTTTTTAAACCCTCACAGTGACCAAAAGTGCCATTTTTACAGAGTTTTGCTTACTCAAAAGCTTCAATTTTGACCCGTTTCAGCCACAGAAATGACTTTAAACACACTTATTTTAGTTGAAAAAGTCATAATTCAAATCCAACAGTCATTTAGAGTCAAAAGATTAAATGTTAAAATTTCATCATTATAGACCATTTTGGGAACGTTCGGCATGTCCGGAGTCATCGTTTTTCATCCGAAAATTGATTTTTTGGACTGTACCAAAAATGATTCAAAATGTCAATTGGATCGTGCCTCATGTTGAATAACCACTTTTTAAACCCTCACAGTGACCAAAATTGCCATTTTTACAGAGTTTTGCTTACTCAAAAGCTTCAATTTCGACCCGTTTCAGGCACAGAAATGACTTTAAACACACTTATTTTAGTTGAAAAAGTCATAATTCACATCCAACAGTAATTTAGAGTCAAAAGATTAAATGTTAAAATTTCATCATTATAGACCATTTTGGGAACGTTCGACATGTCCGGAGTCATCATTTTTCATCCGAAAATTGATTTTTGGGACTGTACCAAAAATGATTCAAAATGTCAATTGGATCGTGCCTCATGTTGAATAACCACTTTTTAAACCCTCACAGTGACCAAAAGTGCCATTTTTACAGAGTTTTGCTTACTCAAAAGCTTCAATTTTGACCCGTTTCAGGCACAGAAATGACTTTAAACACACTTATTTTAGTTGAAAAAGTCATAATTCACATCCAACAGTCATTTAGAGTCAAAAGATTAAATGTTAAAATTTCATCATTATTGACCATTTTGGGAACGTTCGACATGTCCGGAGTCATCGTTTTTCATCCGAAAATTGATTTTTTGGACTGTACCAAAAATGATTCAAAATGTCAATTGGATCGTGCCTCATGTTGAATAGCCACTTTTTAAACCCTCACAGTGACCAAAATTGCCATTTTTACAGAGTTTTGCTTACTCAAAAGCTTCAATTTTGACCCGTTTCAGGCACAGAAATGACTTTAAACACACTTATTTTAGTTGAAAAAGTCATAATGCACATCCAACAGTCATTTAGAGTCAAAAGATTAAATGTTAAAATATCATCATTATAGACCATTTTGGGAACGTTCGACATGTCCGGAGTCATCGTTTTTCATCCGAAAATTGATTTTTGGGACTGTACCAAAAATTATTCAAAATGTCAATTGGATCGTGCCTCATGTTGAATAACCACTTTTTAAACCCTCACGTGACCAAAAGTGCCATTTTTACAGAGTTTTGCTTACTCAAAAGCTTCAATTTTGACCCGTTTCAGGCACAGAAATGACTTTAAACACACTTATTTTAGTTGAAAAAGTCATAATTCACATCCAACAGTCATTTAGAGTCAAAAGATTAAATGTTAAAATTTTATCATTATAGACCATTTTGGGAACGTTCGACATGTCCGGAGTCATCGTTTTTCATCCGAAAATTGATTTTTTGGACTGTACCAAAAATGATTCAAAATGTCAATTGGATCGTGCCTCATGTTGAATAACCACTTTTTAAACCCTCACAGTGACCAAAATTGCCATTTTTACAGACTTTTGCTTACTCAAAAGCTTCAATTTTGACCCGTTTCAGGCACAGAAATGACTTTAAACACACTTATTTTAGTTGAAAAAGTCATAATGCACATCCAACAGTCATTTAGAGTCAAAAGATTAAATGTTAAAATTTCATCATTATAGACCATTTTGGGAACGTTCGACATGTCCGGAGTCATCGTTTTTCATCCGAAAATTGATTTTTTGGACTGTACCAAAAATTATTCAAAATGTCAATTGGATCGTGCCTCATGTTGAATAACCACTTTTTAAACCCTCACAGTGACCAAAAGTGCCATTTTTACAGAGTTTTGCTTACTCAAAAGCTTCAATTTTGACCCGTTTCAGGCACAGAAATGACTTTAAACACACTTATTTTAGTTGAAAAAGTCATAATGCACATCCAACAGTCATTTAGAGTCAAAAGATTAAATGTTAAAATTTCATCATTATAGACCATTTTGGGAACGTTCGACATGTCCGGAGTCATCGTTTTTCATCCGAAAATTGATTTTTGGGACTGTACCAAAAATGATTCAAAATTTCAATTGGATCGTGCCTCATGTTGAATAACCACTTTTTAAACCCTCACAGTGCCCAAAAGTGCCATTTTTACAGAGTTTTGCTTACTCAAAAGCTTCAATTTTGACCCGTTTCAGGCACAGAAATGACTTTAAACACACTTATTTTAGTTGAAAAAGTCATAATGCACATCCAACAGTCATTTAGAGTCAAAAGATTAAATGTTAAAATTTCATCATTATAGACCATTTTGGGAACGTTCGACATGTCCGGAGTCATCGTTTTTCATCCGAAAATTGATTTTTGGGACTGTACCAAAAATGATTCAAAATGTCAATTGGATCGTGCCTCATGTTGAATAACCACTTTTTAAACCCTCACAGTGCCCAAAAGTGCCATTTTTACAGAGTTTTGCTTACTCAAAAGCTTCAATTTTGACCCGTTTCAGGCACAGAAATGACTTTAAACACACTTATTTTAGTTGAAAAAGTCATAATTCACATCCAACAGTCATTTACAGTCAAAAGATTAAATGTTAAAATTTCATCATTATAGACCATTTTGGGAACGTTCGACATGTCCGGAGTCATCGTTTTTCATCCGAAAATTGATTTTTGGGACTGTACCAAAAATGATTCAAAATGTCAATTGGATCGTGCCTCATGTTGAATAACCACTTTTTAAACCCTCACAGTGCCCAAAAGTGCCATTTTTACAGAGTTTTGCTTACTCAAAAGCTTCAATTTTGACCTGTTTCAGGCACAGAAATGACTTTAAACACACTTATTTTAGTTGAAAAAGTCATAATTCACATCCAACAGTCATTTACAGTCAAAAGATTAAATGTTAAAATTTCATCATTATAGACCATTTTGGGAACGTTCGACATGTCCGGAGTCATCGTTTTTCATCCGAAAATTGATTTTTTGGACTGTACCAAAAATGATTCAAAATGTCAATTGGATCGTGCCTCATGTTGAATAACCACTTTTTAAACCCTCACAGTGACCAAAAGTGCCATTTTTACAGAGTTTTGCTTACTCAAAAGCTTCAATTTTGACCCGTTTCAGGCACAGAAATGACTTTAAACACACTTATTTTAGTTGAAAAAGTCATAATTCACATCCAACAGTCATTTAGAGTCAAAAGATTAAATGTTAAAATTTCATCATTATAGACCATTTTGGGAACGTTCGGCATGTCCGGAGTCATCGTTTTTCATCCGAAAATTGATTTTTTGGACTGTACCAAAAATGATTCAAAATGTCAATTGGATCGTGCCTCATGTTGAATAACCACTTTTTAAACCCTCACAGTGACCAAAATTGCCATTTTTACAGAGTTTTGCTTACTCAAAAGCTTCAATTTTGACCCGTTTCAGGCACAGAAATGACTTTAAACACACTTATTTAAGTTGAAAAAGTCATATTTCACATCCAACAGTCATTTAGAGTCAAAAGATTAAATGTTAAAATTTCATCATTATAGACCATTTTGGGAACGTTCGGCATGTCCGGAGTCATCGTTTTTCATCCGAAAATTGATTTTTTGGACTGTACAAAAAATGATTCAAAATGTCAATTGGATCGTGCCTCATGTTGAATAACCACTTTTTAAACCCTCACAGTGACCAAAAGTGCCATTTTTACAGAGTTTTGCTTACTCAAAAGCTTCAATTTTGACCCGTTTCAGGCACAGAAATGACTTTAAACACACTTATTTTAGTTGAAAAAGTCATAATTCACATCCAACAGTCATTTAGAGTCAAAAGATTAAATGTTAAAATTTCATCATTATAGACCATTTTGGGAACGTTCGACATGTCCGGAGTCATCGTTTTTCATCCGAAAATTGATTTTTTGGACTGTACCAAAAATGATTCAAAATGTCAATTGGATCGTGCCTCATGTCGAATAACCACTTTTTAAACTCTCACAGTGACCAAAATTGCCATTTTTACAGAGTTTTGCTTACTCAAAAGCTTCAATTTTGACCCGTTTCAGGCACAGAAATGACTTTAAACACACTTATTTTAGTTGAAAAAGTCATAATGCACATCCAACTGTCATTTAGAGTCAAAAGATTAAATGTTAAAATTTCATCATTATAGACCATTTTGGGAACGTTCGACATGTCCGGAGTCATCGTTTTTCATCCGAAAATTGATTTTTGGGACTGTACCAAAAATTATTCAAAATGTCAATTGGATCGTGCCTCATGTTGAATAACCACTTTTTAAACCCTCACAGTGACCAAAAGTGCCATTTTTACAGAGTTTTGCTTACTCAAAAGCTTCAATTTTGACCCGTTTCAGGCACAGAAATGACTTTAAACACACTTATTTTAGTTGAAAAAGTCATAATTCACATCCAACAGTCATTTAGAGTCAAAAGATTAAATGTTAAAATTTCATCATTATAGACCATTTTGGGAACGTTCGACATGTCCGGAGTCATCGTTTTTCATCCGAAAATTGATTTTTTGGACTGTACCAAAAATGATTTAAAATGTCAATTGGATCGTGCCTCATGTTGAATAACCACTTTTTAAACCCTCACAGTGACCAAAAGTGCCATTTTTACAGAGTTTTGCTTACTCCAAAGCTTCAATTTTGACCCGTTTCAGGCACAGAAATGACTTTAAACACACTTATTTTAGTTGAAAAAGTCATAATTCACATCCAACAGTCATTTAGAGTCAAAAGATTAAATGTTAAAATTTCATCATTATAGACCATTTTGGGAACGTTCGGCATGTCCGGAGTCATCGTTTTTCATCCGAAAATTGATTTTTTGGACTGTACCAAAAATGATTCAAAATGTCAATTGGATCGTGCCTCATGTTGAATAACCACTTTTTAAACCCTCACAGTGACCAAAAGTGCCATTTTTACAGAGTTTTGCTTACTCAAAAGCTTCAATTTTGACCAGTTTCAGGCACAGAAATGACTTTAAACACACTTATTTTAGTTGAAAAAGTCATAATTCACATCCAACAGTCATTTAGAGTCAAAAGATTAAATGTTAAAATTTCATCATTAACCCCTTTACTGCTAAGGCAATTTTACAGCTTCAATGTAATTTCCATTGAAATCAATGGAAAGTCCATGACGAGTTACCCTTGTCATTAGCGGCGAAGAGGTTATAGACCATTTTGGGAACGTTCGGCATGTCCGGAGTCATCGTTTTTCATCCGAAAATTGATTTTTTGGACTGTACCAAAAATGATTCAAAATGTCAATTGGATCGTGCCTCATGTTGAATAACCACTTTTTAAACCCTCACAGTGACCAAAAGTGCCATTTTTACAGAGTTTTGCTTACTCAAAAGCTTCAATTTTGACCCGTTTCAGGCACAGAAATGACTTTAAACACACTTATTTTAGTTGAAAAAGTCATAATTCACATCCAACAGTCATTTAGAGTCAAAAGATTAAATGTTAAAATTTCATCATTATAGACCATTTTGGGAACGTTCGACATGTCCGGAGTCATCGTTTTTCATCCGAAAATTGATTTTTTGGACTGTACCAAAAATGATTCAAAATGTCAATTGGATCGTGCCTCATGTTGAATAACCACTTTTTAAACCCTCACAGTGACCAAAATTGCCATTTTTACAGAGTTTTGCTTACTCAAAAGCTTCAATTTTGACCCGTTTCAGGAACAGAAATGACTTTAAACACACTTATTTTAGTTGAAAAAGTCATAATGCACATCCAACAGTCATTTAGAGTCAAAAGATTAAATGTTAAAATTTCATCATTATAGACCATTTTGGGAACGTTCGACATGTCCGGAGTCATCGTTTTTTATCCGAAAATTGATTTTTGGGACTGTACCAAAAATTATTCAAAATGTCAATTGGATCGTGCCTCATGTTGAATAACCACTTTTTAAACCCTCACAGTGACCAAAAGTGCCATTTTTACAGAGTTTTGCTTACTCAAAAGCTTCAATTTTGACCCGTTTCAGGCACAGAAATGACTTTAAACACACTTATTTTAGTTGAAAAAGTCATAATTCACATCCAACAGTCATTTAGAGTCAAAAGATTAAATGTTAAAATTTCATCATTATAGACCATTTTGGGAACGTTCGACATGTCCGGAGTCATCGTTTTTCATCCGAAAATTGATTTTTTGGACTGTACCAAAAATGATTCAAAATGTCAATTGGATCGTGCCTCATGTTGAATAACGACTTTTTAAACCCTCACAGTGACCAAAAGTGCCATTTTTACAGAGTTTTGCTTACTCAAAAGCTTCAATTTTGACCCGTTTCAGGCACAGAAATGACTTTAAACACACTTATTTTAGTTGAAAAAGTCATAATTCACATCCAACAGTCATTTAGAGTCAAAAGATTAAATGTTAAAATTTCATCATTATAGACCATTTTGGGAACGTTCGGCATGTCCGGAGTCATCGTTTTTCATCCGAAAATTGATTTTTTGGACTGTACCAAAAATGATTCAAAATGTCAATTGGATCGTGCCTCATGTTGAATAACCACTTTTTAAACCCTCACAGTGACCAAAAGTGCCATTTTTACAGAGTTTTGCTTACTCAAAAGCTTCAATTTTGACCAGTTTCAGGCACAGAAATGACTTTAAACACACTTATTTTAGTTGAAAAAGTCATAATTCACATCCAACAGTCATTTAGAGTCAAAAGATTAAATGTTAAAATTTCATCATTATAGACCATTTTGGGAACGTTCGACATGTCCGGAGTCATCGTTTTTCATCCGAAAATTGATTTTTTGGACTGTACCAAAAATGATTCAAAATGTCAATTGGATCGTGCCTCATGTTGAATAACCACTTTTTAAACCCTCACAGTGCCCAAAAGTGCCATTTTTACAGAGTTTTGCTTACTCAAAAGCTTCAATTTTGACCCGTTTCAGGCACAGAAATGACTTTAAACACACTTATTTTAGTTGAAAAAGTCATAATTCACATCCAACAGTCATTTACAGTCAAAAGATTAAATGTTAAAATTTCATCATTATAGACCATTTTGGGAACGTTCGACATGTCCGGAGTCATCGTTTTTCATCCGAAAATTGATTTTTTGGACTGTACCAAAAATGATTCAAAATGTCAATTGGATCGTGCCTCATGTTGAATAACCACTTTTTAAACCCTCACAGTGACCAAAAGTGCCATTTTTACAGAGTTTTGCTTACTCAAAAGCTTCAATTTTGACCCGTTTCAGGCACAGAAATGACTTTAAACACACTTATTTTAGTTGAAAAAGTCATAATTCACATCCAACAGTCATTTAGAGTCAAAAGATTAAATGTTAAAATTTCATCATTATAGACCATTTTGGGAACGTTCGGCATGTCAGGAGTCATCGTTTTTCATCCGAAAATTGATTTTTTGGACTGTACCAAAAATGATTCAAAATGTCAATTGGATCGTGCCTCATGTTGAATAACCACTTTTTAAACCCTCACAGTGACCAAAATTGCCATTTTTACAGAGTTTTGCTTACTCAAAAGCTTCAATTTTGACCCGTTTCAGGCACAGAAATGACTTTAAACACACTTATTTTAGTTGAAAAAGTCATAATGCACATCCAACAGTCATTTGGAGTCAAAAGATTAAATGTTAAAATTTCATCATTATAGACCATTTTGGGAACGTTCGACATGTCCGGAGTCATCGTTTTTCATCCAAAAATTGATTTTTGGGACTGTACCAAAATGATTCAAAATGTCAATAGGATCGTGCCTCATGTTGAATAACCACTTTTTAAACCCTCACAGTGACCAAAAGTGCCATTTTTACAGAGTTTTGCTTACTCAAAAGCTTCAATTTTGACCCGTTTCAGGCACAGAAATTACTTTAAACACACTTATTTTAGTTGAAAAAGTCATAATTCACATCCAACAGTCATTTAGAGTCAAAAGATTAATGTTAAAATTTCATCATTATAGACCATTTTGGGAACGTTCGACATGTCCGGAGTCATCGTTTTTCATCCGAAAATTGATTTTTGGGACTGTACCAAAAATGATTCAAAATGTCAATTGGATCGTGCCTCATGTTGAATAACTACTTTTTAAACCCTCACAGTGCCCAAAAGTGCCATTTTTACAGAGTTTTGCTTACTCAAAAGCATCAATTTTGACCCGTTTCAGGCACAGAAATGACTTTAAACACACTTATTTTAGTTGAAAAAGTCATAATTCACATCCAACAGTCATTTAGAGTCAAAAGATTAAATGTTAAAATTTCATCATTATTGACCATTTTGGGAACGTTCGACATGTCCGGAGTCATCGTTTTTCATCCGAAAATTGATTTTTTGGACTGTACCAAAAATGATTCAAAATGTCAATTGGATCGTGCCTCATGTTGAATAACCACTTTTTAAACCCTCACAGTGACCAAAAGTGCCATTTTTACAGAGTTTTGCTTACTCAAAAGCTTCAATTTTGACCCGTTTCAGGCACAGAAATGACTTTAAACACACTTATTTAAGTTGAAAAAGTCATATTTCACATCCAACAGTCATTTAGAGTCAAAAGATTAAATGTTAAAATTTCATCATTATAGACCATTTTGCGAACGTTCGACATGTCCGGAGTCATCGTTTTTCATCCGAAAATTGATTTTTTGGACTGTACCAAAAATGATTCAAAATGTCAATTGGATCGTGCCTCATGTTGAATAACCACTTTTTAAACCCTCACAGTGACCAAAAGTGCCATTTTTACAGAGTTTTGCTTACTCAAAAGCTTCAATTTTGACCCGTTTCAGGCACAGAAATTACTTTAAACACACTTATTTTAGTTGAAAAAGTCATAATTCACATCCAACAGTCATTTAGAGTCAAAAGATTAAATGTTAAAATTTCATCATTATAGACCATTTTGGGAACGTTCGACATGTCCGGAGTCATCGTTTTTCATCCGAAAATTGATTTTTTGGACTGTACCAAAAATGATTCAAAATGTCAATTGGATCGTGCCTCATGTTGAATAACCACTTTTTAAACCCTCACAGTGACCAAAAGTGCCATTTTTACAGAGTTTTGCTTACTCAAAAGCTTCAATTTTGACCAGTTTCAGGCACAGAAATGACTTTAAACACATTTATTTTAGTTGAAAAAGTCATAATTCACATCCAACAGTCATTTAGAGTCAAAAGATTAAATGTTAAAATTTCATCATTATAGACCATTTTGGGAATGTTCGACATGTCCGGAGTCATCGTTTTTCATCCGAAAATTGATTTTTTGGACTGTACCAAAAATGATTCAAAATGTCAATTGGATCGTGCCTCATGTTGAATAACCACTTTTTAAACCCTCACAGTGACCAAAAGTGCCATTTTTACAGAGTTTTGCTTACTCAAAAGCTTCAATTTTGACCCGTTTCAGGCACAGAAATGACTTTAAACACACTTATTTTAGTTGAAAAAGTCATAATTCACATCCAACAGTCATTTACAGTCAAAAGATTAAATGTTAAAATTTCATCATTATAGACCATTTTGGGAACGTTCGACATGTCCGGAGTCATCGTTTTTCATCCGAAAATTGATTTTTTGGACTGTACCAAAAATGATTCAAAATGTCAATTGGATCGTGCCTCATGTTGAATAACCACTTTTTAAACCCTCACAGTGACCAAAAGTGCCATTTTTACAGAGTTTTGCTTACTCAAAAGCTTCAATTTTGACCCGTTTCAGGCACAGAAATGACTTTAAACACACTTATTTTAGTTGAAAAAGTCATAATTCAAATCCAACAGTCATTTAGAGTCAAAAGATTAAATGTTAAAATTTCATCATTATAGACCATTTTGGGAACGTTCGGCATGTCCGGAGTCATCGTTTTTCATCCGAAAATTGATTTTTTGGACTGTACCAAAAATGATTCAAAATGTCAATTGGATCGTGCCTCATGTTGAATAACCACTTTTTAAACCCTCACAGTGACCAAAATTGCCATTTTTACAGAGTTTTGCTTACTCAAAAGCTTCAATTTCGACCCGTTTCAGGCACAGAAATGACTTTAAACACACTTATTTTAGTTGAAAAAGTCATAATGCACATCCAACAGTCATTTGGAGTCAAAAGATTAAATGTTAAAATTTCATCATTATAGACCATTTTGGGAACGTTCGACATGTCCGGAGTCATCGTTTTTCATCCGAAAATTGATTTTTGGGACTGTACCAAAAATTATTCAAAATGTCAATTGGATCGTGCCTCATGTTGAATAACCACTTTTTAAACCCTCACAGTGACCAAAAGTGCCATTTTTACAGAGTTTTGCTTACTCAAAAGCTTCAATTTTGACCCGTTTCAGGCACAGAAATGACTTTAAACACACTTATTTTAGTTGAAAAAGTCATAATTCACATCCAACAGTAATTTAGAGTCAAAAGATTAAATGTTAAAATTTCATCATTATAGACCATTTTGGGAACGTTCGACATGTCCGGAGTCATCATTTTTCATCCGAAAATTGATTTTTGGGACTGTACCAAAAATGATTCAAAATGTCAATTGGATCGTGCCTCATGTTGAATAACCACTTTTTAAACCCTCACAGTGACCAAAAGTGCCATTTTTACAGAGTTTTGCTTACTCAAAAGCTTCAATTTTGACCCGTTTCAGGCACAGAAATGACTTTAAACACACTTATTTTAGTTGAAAAAGTCATAATGCACATCCAACAGTCATTTAGAGTCAAAAGATTAAATGTTAAAATTTCATCATTATAGACCATTTTGGGAACGTTCGACATGTCCGGAGTCATCGTTTTTCATCCGAAAATTGATTTTTGGGACTGTACCAAAAATTATTCAAAATGTCAATTGGATCGTGCCTCATGTTGAATAACCACTTTTTAAACCCTCACAGTGACCAAAAGTGCCATTTTTACAGAGTTTTGCTTACTCAAAAGCTTCAATTTTGACCCGTTTCAGGCACAGAAATGACTTTAAACACACTTATTTTAGTTGAAAAAGTCATAATTCACATCCAACAGTCATTTAGAGTCAAAAGATTAAATGTTAAAATTTCATCATTATAGACCATTTTGGGAACGTTCGACATGTCCGGAGTCATCGTTTTTCATCCGAAAATTGATTTTTTGGACTGTACCAAAAATGATTCAAAATGTCAATTGGATCGTGCCTCATGTTGAATAACCACTTTTTAAACCCTCACAGTGACCAAAAGTGCCATTTTTACAGAGTTTTGCTTACTCAAAAGCTTCAATTTTGACCCGTTTCAGGCACAGAAATGACTTTAAACACACTTATTTTAGTTGAAAAAGTCATAATTCACATCCAACAGTCATTTAGAGTCAAAAGATTAAATGTTAAAATTTCATCATTATAGACCATTTTGGGAACGTTCGGCATGTCCGGAGTCATCGTTTTTCATCCGAAAATTGATTTTTTGGACTGTACCAAAAATGATTCAAAATGTCAATTGGATCGTGCCTCATGTTGAATAACCACTTTTTAAACCCTCACAGTGACCAAAAGTGCCATTTTTACAGAGTTTTGCTTACTCAAAAGCTTCAATTTTGACCAGTTTCAGGCACAGAAATGACTTTAAACACACTTATTTTAGTTGAAAAAGTCATAATTCACATCCAACAGTCATTTAGAGTCAAAAGATTAAATGTTAAAATTTCATCATTATAGACCATGTTGGGAACGTTCGACATGTCCGGAGTCATCATTTTTCATCCGAAAATTGATTTTTGGGACTGTACCAAAAATGATTCAAAATGTCAATTGGATCGTGCCTCATGTTGAATAACCACTTTTTAAACCCTCACAGTGACCAAAAGTGCCATTTTTACAGAGTTTTGCTTACTCAAAAGCTTCAATTTTGACCCGTTTCAGGCACAGAAATGACTTTAAACACACTTATTTTAGTTGAAAAAGTCATAATTTACATCCAACAGTCATTTAGAGTCAAAAGATTAAATGTTAAAATTTCATCATTATAGACCATTTTGGGAACGTTCGACATGTCCGGAGTCATCGTTTTTCATCTGAAAATTGGTTTTTTGGACTGTACCAAAAATGATTCAAAATGTCAATTGGATCGTGCCTCATGTTGAATAACCACTTTTTAAACCCTCACAGTGACCAAAAGTGCCATTTTTACAGAGTTTTGCTTACTCAAAAGCTTCAATTTTGACCCGTTTCAGGCACAGAAATGACTTTAAACACACTTATTTTAGTTGAAAAAGTCATAATTCACATCCAACAGTCATTTAGAGTCAAAAGATTAAATGTTAAAATTTCATCATTATAGACCATTTTGGGAACGTTCGACATGTCCGGAGTCATCGTTTTTCATCCGAAAATTGATTTTTGGGACTGTACCAAAAATGATTCAAAATGTCAATTGGATCGTGCCTCATGTTGAATAACTACTTTTTAAACCCTCACAGTGCCCAAAAGTGCCATTTTTACAGAGTTTTGCTTACTCAAAAGCATCAATTTGGACCCGTTTCAGGCACAGAAATGACTTTAAACACACTTATTTTAGTTGAAAAAGTCATAATTCACATCCAACAGTCATTTAGAGTCAAAAGATTAAATGTTAAAATTTCATCATTATTGACCATTTTGGGAACGTTCGACATGTCCGGAGTCATCGTTTTTCATCCGAAAATTGATTTTTTGGACTGTACCAAAAATGATTCAAAATGTCAATTGGATCGTGCCTCATGTTGAATAACCACTTTTTAAACCCTCACAGTGACCAAAAGTGCCATTTTTACAGAGTTTTGCTTACTCAAAAGCTTCAATTTTGACCCGTTTCAGGCACAGAAATGACTTTAAACACACTTATTTAAGTTGAAAAAGTCATATTTCACATCCAACAGTCATTTAGAGTCAAAAGATTAAATGTTAAAATTTCATCATTATAGACCATTTTGCGAACGTTCGACATGTCCGGAGTCATCGTTTTTCATCCGAAAATTGATTTTTTGGACTGTACCAAAAATGATTCAAAATGTCAATTGGATCGTGCCTCATGTTGAATAACCACTTTTTAAACCCTCACAGTGACCAAAAGTGCCATTTTTACAGAGTTTTGCTTACTCAAAAGCTTCAATTTTGACCCGTTTCAGGCACAGAAATGACTTTAAACACACTTATTTTAGTTGAAAAAGTCATAATTCACATCCAACAGTCATTTAGAGTCAAAAGATTAAATGTTAAAATTTCATCATTATAGACCATTTTGGGAACGTTCGACATGTCCGGAGTCATCGTTTTTCATCCGAAAATTGATTTTTTGGACTGTACCAAAAATGATTCAAAATGTCAATTGGATCGTGCCTCATGTTGAATAACCACTTTTTAAACCCTCACAGTGACCAAAAGTGCCATTTTTACAGAGTTTTGCTTACTCAAAAGCTTCAATTTTGACCCGTTTCAGGCACAGAAATGACTTTAAACACACTTATTTTAGTTGAAAAAGTCATAATGCACATCCAACAGTCATTTAGAGTCAAAAGATTAAATGTTAAAATTTCATCATTATAGACCATTTTGGGAACGTTCGACATGTCCGGAGTCATCGTTTTTCATCCGAAAATTGATTTTTGGGACTGTACCAAAAATGATTCAAAATGTCAATTGGATCGTGCCTCATGTTGAATAACCACTTTTTAAACCCTCACAGTGCCCAAAAGTGCCATTTTTACAGAGTTTTGCTTACTCAAAAGCTTCAATTTTGACCCGTTTCAGGCACAGAAATGACTTTAAACACACTTATTTTAGTTGAAAAAGTCATAATTCACATCCAACAGTCATTTACAGTCAAAAGATTAAATGTTAAAATTTCATCATTATAGACCATTTTGGGAACGTTCGACATGTTCGGAGTCATCGTTTTTCATCCGAAAATTGATTTTTTGGACTGTACCAAAAATGATTCAAAATGTCAATTGGATCGTGCCTCATGTTGAATAACCACTTTTTAAACCCTCACAGTGACCAAAAGTGCCATTTTTACAGAGTTTTGCTTACTCAAAAGCTTCAATTTTGACCCGTTTCAGGCACAGAAATGACTTTAAACACACTTATTTTAGTTGAAAAAGTCATAATTCACATCCAACAGTCATTTACAGTCAAAAGATTAAATGTTAAAATTTCATCATTATAGACCATTTTGGGAACGTTCGACATGTCCGGAGTCATCGTTTTTCATCCGAAAATTGATTTTTTGGACTGTACCAAAAATGATTCAAAATGTCAATTGGATCGTGCCTCATGTTGAATAACCACTTTTTAAACCCTCACAGTGACCAAAAGTGCCATTTTTACAGAGTTTTGCTTACTCAAAAGCTTCAATTTTGACCCGTTTCAGGCACAGAAATGACTTTAAACACACTTATTTTAGTTGAAAAAGTCATAATTCAAATCCAACAGTCATTTAGAGTCAAAAGATTAAATGTTAAAATTTCATCATTATAGACCATTTTGGGAACGTTCGGCATGTCCGGAGTCATCGTTTTTCATCCGAAAATTGATTTTTTGGACTGTACCAAAAATGATTCAAAATGTCAATTGGATCGTGCCTCATGTTGAATAACCACTTTTTAAACCCTCACAGTGACCAAAATTGCCATTTTTACAGAGTTTTGCTTACTCAAAAGCTTCAATTTCGACCCGTTTCAGGCACAGAAATGACTTTAAACACACTTATTTTAGTTGAAAAAGTCATAATGCACATCCAACAGTCATTTGGAGTCAAAAGATTAAATGTTAAAATTTCATCATTATAGACCATTTTGGGAACGTTCGACATGTCCGGAGTCATCGTTTTTCATCCGAAAATTGATTTTTGGGACTGTACCAAAAATTATTCAAAATGTCAATTGGATCGTGCCTCATGTTGAATAACCACTTTTTAAACCCTCACAGTGACCAAAAGTGCCATTTTTACAGAGTTTTGCTTACTCAAAAGCTTCAATTTTGACCCGTTTCAGGCACAGAAATGACTTTAAACACACTTATTTTAGTTGAAAAAGTCATAATTCACATCCAACAGTAATTTAGAGTCAAAAGATTAAATGTTAAAATTTCATCATTATAGACCATTTTGGGAACGTTCGACATGTCCGGAGTCATCATTTTTCATCCGAAAATTGATTTTTGGGACTGTACCAAAAATGATTCAAAATGTCAATTGGATCGTGCCTCATGTTGAATAACCACTTTTTAAACCCTCACAGTGACCAAAAGTGCCATTTTTACAGAGTTTTGCTTACTCAAAAGCTTCAATTTTGACCCGTTTCAGGCACAGAAATGACTTTAAACACACTTATTTTAGTTGAAAAAGTCATAATGCACATCCAACAGTCATTTAGAGTCAAAAGATTAAATGTTAAAATTTCATCATTATAGACCATTTTGGGAACGTTCGACATGTCCGGAGTCATCGTTTTTCATCCGAAAATTGATTTTTGGGACTGTACCAAAAATTATTCAAAATGTCAATTGGATCGTGCCTCATGTTGAATAACCACTTTTTAAACCCTCACAGTGACCAAAAGTGCCATTTTTACAGAGTTTTGCTTACTCAAAAGCTTCAATTTTGACCCGTTTCAGGCACAGAAATGACTTTAAACACACTTATTTTAGTTGAAAAAGTCATAATTCACATCCAACAGTCATTTAGAGTCAAAAGATTAAATGTTAAAATTTCATCATTATAGACCATTTTGGGAACGTTCGACATGTCCGGAGTCATCGTTTTTCATCCGAAAATTGATTTTTTGGACTGTACCAAAAATGATTCAAAATGTCAATTGGATCGTGCCTCATGTTGAATAACCACTTTTTAAACCCTCACAGTGACCAAAAGTGCCATTTTTACAGAGTTTTGCTTACTCAAAAGCTTCAATTTTGACCCGTTTCAGGCACAGAAATGACTTTAAACACACTTATTTTAGTTGAAAAAGTCATAATTCACATCCAACAGTCATTTAGAGTCAAAAGATTAAATGTTAAAATTTCATCATTATAGACCATTTTGGGAACGTTCGGCATGTCCGGAGTCATCGTTTTTCATCCGAAAATTGATTTTTTGGACTGTACCAAAAATGATTCAAAATGTCAATTGGATCGTGCCTCATGTTGAATAACCACTTTTTAAACCCTCACAGTGACCAAAAGTGCCATTTTTACAGAGTTTTGCTTACTCAAAAGCTTCAATTTTGACCAGTTTCAGGCACAGAAATGACTTTAAACACACTTATTTTAGTTGAAAAAGTCATAATTCACATCCAACAGTCATTTAGAGTCAAAAGATTAAATGTTAAAATTTCATCATTATAGACCATGTTGGGAACGTTCGACATGTCCGGAGTCATCATTTTTCATCCGAAAATTGATTTTTGGGACTGTACCAAAAATGATTCAAAATGTCAATTGGATCGTGCCTCATGTTGAATAACCACTTTTTAAACCCTCACAGTGACCAAAAGTGCCATTTTTACAGAGTTTTGCTTACTCAAAAGCTTCAATTTTGACCCGTTTCAGGCACAGAAATGACTTTAAACACACTTATTTTAGTTGAAAAAGTCATAATTTACATCCAACAGTCATTTAGAGTCAAAAGATTAAATGTTAAAATTTCATCATTATAGACCATTTTGGGAACGTTCGACATGTCCGGAGTCATCGTTTTTCATCTGAAAATTGGTTTTTTGGACTGTACCAAAAATGATTCAAAATGTCAATTGGATCGTGCCTCATGTTGAATAACCACTTTTTAAACCCTCACAGTGACCAAAAGTGCCATTTTTACAGAGTTTTGCTTACTCAAAAGCTTCAATTTTGACCCGTTTCAGGCACAGAAATGACTTTAAACACACTTATTTTAGTTGAAAAAGTCATAATTCACATCCAACAGTCATTTAGAGTCAAAAGATTAAATGTTAAAATTTCATCATTATAGACCATTTTGGGAACGTTCGACATGTCCGGAGTCATCGTTTTTCATCCGAAAATTGATTTTTGGGACTGTACCAAAAATGATTCAAAATGTCAATTGGATCGTGCCTCATGTTGAATAACTACTTTTTAAACCCTCACAGTGCCCAAAAGTGCCATTTTTACAGAGTTTTGCTTACTCAAAAGCATCAATTTGGACCCGTTTCAGGCACAGAAATGACTTTAAACACACTTATTTTAGTTGAAAAAGTCATAATTCACATCCAACAGTCATTTAGAGTCAAAAGATTAAATGTTAAAATTTCATCATTATTGACCATTTTGGGAACGTTCGACATGTCCGGAGTCATCGTTTTTCATCCGAAAATTGATTTTTTGGACTGTACCAAAAATGATTCAAAATGTCAATTGGATCGTGCCTCATGTTGAATAACCACTTTTTAAACCCTCACAGTGACCAAAAGTGCCATTTTTACAGAGTTTTGCTTACTCAAAAGCTTCAATTTTGACCCGTTTCAGGCACAGAAATGACTTTAAACACACTTATTTAAGTTGAAAAAGTCATATTTCACATCCAACAGTCATTTAGAGTCAAAAGATTAAATGTTAAAATTTCATCATTATAGACCATTTTGCGAACGTTCGACATGTCCGGAGTCATCGTTTTTCATCCGAAAATTGATTTTTTGGACTGTACCAAAAATGATTCAAAATGTCAATTGGATCGTGCCTCATGTTGAATAACCACTTTTTAAACCCTCACAGTGACCAAAAGTGCCATTTTTACAGAGTTTTGCTTACTCAAAAGCTTCAATTTTGACCCGTTTCAGGCACAGAAATGACTTTAAACACACTTATTTTAGTTGAAAAAGTCATAATTCACATCCAACAGTCATTTAGAGTCAAAAGATTAAATGTTAAAATTTCATCATTATAGACCATTTTGGGAACGTTCGACATGTCCGGAGTCATCGTTTTTCATCCGAAAATTGATTTTTTGGACTGTACCAAAAATGATTCAAAATGTCAATTGGATCGTGCCTCATGTTGAATAACCACTTTTTAAACCCTCACAGTGACCAAAAGTGCCATTTTTACAGAGTTTTGCTTACTCAAAAGCTTCAATTTTGACCCGTTTCAGGCACAGAAATGACTTTAAACACACTTATTTTAGTTGAAAAAGTCATAATGCACATCCAACAGTCATTTAGAGTCAAAAGATTAAATGTTAAAATTTCATCATTATAGACCATTTTGGGAACGTTCGACATGTCCGGAGTCATCGTTTTTCATCCGAAAATTGATTTTTGGGACTGTACCAAAAATGATTCAAAATGTCAATTGGATCGTGCCTCATGTTGAATAACCACTTTTTAAACCCTCACAGTGCCCAAAAGTGCCATTTTTACAGAGTTTTGCTTACTCAAAAGCTTCAATTTTGACCCGTTTCAGGCACAGAAATGACTTTAAACACACTTATTTTAGTTGAAAAAGTCATAATTCACATCCAACAGTCATTTACAGTCAAAAGATTAAATGTTAAAATTTCATCATTATAGACCATTTTGGGAACGTTCGACATGTTCGGAGTCATCGTTTTTCATCCGAAAATTGATTTTTTGGACTGTACCAAAAATGATTCAAAATGTCAATTGGATCGTGCCTCATGTTGAATAACCACTTTTTAAACCCTCACAGTGACCAAAAGTGCCATTTTTACAGAGTTTTGCTTACTCAAAAGCTTCAATTTTGACCCGTTTCAGGCACAGAAATGACTTTAAACACACTTATTTTAGTTGAAAAAGTCATAATTCACATCCAACAGTCATTTAGAGTCAAAAGATTAAATGTTAAAATTTCATCATTATAGACCATTTTGGGAACGTTCGGCATGTCCGGAGTCATCGTTTTTCATCCGAAAATTGATTTTTTGGACTGTACCAAAAATGATTCAAAATGTCAAATGGATCGTGCCTCATGTTGAATAACCACTTTTTAAACCCTCACAGTGACCAAAATTGCCATTTTTACAGAGTTTTGCTTACTCAAAAGCTTCAATTTTGACCCGTTTCAGGCACAGAAATGACTTTAAACACACTTATTTTAGTTGAAAAAGTCATAATGCACATCCAACAGTCATTTGGAGTCAAAAGATTAAATGTTAAAATTTCATCATTATAGACCATTTTGGGAACGTTCGACATGTCCGGAGTCATCGTTTTTCATCTGAAAATTGATTTTTGGGACTGTACCAAAAATGATTCAAAATGTCAATTGGATCGTGCCTCATGTTGAATAACCACTTTTTAAACCCTCACAGTGACCAAAAGTGCCATTTTTACAGAGTTTTGCTTACTCAAAAGCTTCAATTTTGACCAGTTTCAGGCACAGAAATGACTTTAAACACACTTATTTTAGTTGAAAAAGTCATAATTCACATCCAACAGTCATTTAGAGTCAAAAGATTAAATGTTAAAATTTCATCATTATAGACCATGTTGGGAACGTTCGACATGTCCGGAGTCATCATTTTTCATCCGAAAATTGATTTTTGGGACTGTACCAAAAATGATTCAAAATGTCAATTGGATCGTGCCTCATGTTGAATAACCACTTTTTAAACCCTCACAGTGACCAAAAGTGCCATTTTTACAGAGTTTTGCTTACTCAAAAGCTTCAATTTTGACCCGTTTCAGGCACAGAAATGACTTTAAACACACTTATTTTAGTTGAAAAAGTCATAATGCACATCCAACAGTCATTTAGAGTCAAAAGATTAAATGTTAAAATTTCATCATTATAGACCATTTTGGGAACGTTCGACATGTCCGGAGTCATCGTTTTTCATCCGAAAATTGATTTTTGGGACTGTACCAAAAATGATTCAAAATGTCAATTGGATCGTGCCTCATGTTGAATAACCACTTTTTAAACCCTCACAGTGCCCAAAAGTGCCATTTTTACAGAGTTTTGCTTACTCAAAAGCTTCAATTTTGACCCGTTTCAGGCACAGAAATGACTTTAAACACACTTATTTTAGTTGAAAAAGTCATAATTCACATCCAACAGTCATTTACAGTCAAAAGATTAAATGTTAAAATTTCATCATTATAGACCATTTTGGGAACGTTCGACATGTTCGGAGTCATCGTTTTTCATCCGAAAATTGATTTTTTGGCTGTACCAAAAATGATTCAAAATGTCAATTGGATCGTGCCTCATGTTGAATAACCACTTTTTAAACCCTCACAGTGACCAAAAGTGCCATTTTTACAGAGTTTTGCTTACTCAAAAGCTTCAATTTTGACCCGTTTCAGGCACAGAAATGACTTTAAACACACTTATTTTAGTTGAAAAAGTCATAATTCACATCCAACAGTCATTTAGAGTCAAAAGATTAAATGTTAAAATTTCATCATTATAGACCATTTTGGGAACGTTCGGCATGTCCGGAGTCATCGTTTTTCATCCGAAAATTGATTTTTTGGACTGTACCAAAAATGATTCAAAATGTCAAATGGATCGTGCCTCATGTTGAATAACCACTTTTTAAACCCTCACAGTGACCAAAATTGCCATTTTTACAGAGTTTTGCTTACTCAAAAGCTTCAATTTTGACCCGTTTCAGGCACAGAAATGACTTTAAACACACTTATTTTAGTTGAAAAAGTCATAATGCACATCCAACAGTCATTTGGAGTCAAAAGATTAAATGTTAAAATTTCATCATTATAGACCATTTTGGGAACGTTCGACATGTCCGGAGTCATCGTTTTTCATCTGAAAATTGATTTTTGGGACTGTACCAAAAATGATTCAAAATGTCAATTGGATCGTGCCTCATGTTGAATAACCACTTTTTAAACCCTCACAGTGACCAAAATTGCCATTTTTACAGAGTTTTGCTTACTCAAAAGCTTCAATTTTGACCCGTTTCAGGCACAGAAATGACTTTAAACACACTTATTTTAGTTGAAAAAGTCATAATGCACATCCAACAGTCATTTGGAGTCAAAAGATTAAATGTTAAAATTTCATCATTATAGACCATTTTGGGAACGTTCGACATGTCCGGAGTCATCGTTTTTCATCTGAAAATTGATTTTTGGGACTGTACCAAAAATGATTCAAAATGTCAATTGGATCGTGCCTCATGTTGAATAACCACTTTTTAAACCCTCACAGTGACCAAAAGTGCCATTTTTACAGAGTTTTGCTTACTCAAAAGCTTCAATTTTGACCAGTTTCAGGCACAGAAATGACTTTAAACACACTTATTTTAGTTGAAAAAGTCATAATTCACATCCAACAGTCATTTAGAGTCAAAAGATTAAATGTTAAAATTTCATCATTATAGACCATGTTGGGAACGTTCGACATGTCCGGAGTCATCGTTTTTCATCTGAAAATTGGTTTTTTGGACTGTACCAAAAATGATTCAAAATGTCAATTGGATCGTGCCTCATGTTGAATAACCACTTTTTAAACCCTCACGGTGACCAAAAGTGCCATTTTTACAGAGTTTTGCTTACTCAAAAGCTTCAATTTTGACCCGTTTCAGGCACAGAAATGACTTTAAACACACTTATTTTAGTTGAAAAAGTCATAATTCACATCCAACAGTCATTTAGAGTCAAAAGATTAAATGTTAAAATTTCATCATTATAGACCATTTTGGGAACGTTCGACATGTCCGGAGTCATCGTTTTTCATCCGAAAATTGATTTTTGGGACTGTACCAAAAATGATTCAAAATGTCAATTGGATCGTGCCTCATGTTGAATAACTACTTTTTAAACCCTCACAGTGCCCAAAAGTGCCATTTTTACAGAGTTTTGCTTACTCAAAAGCATCAATTTGGACCCGTTTCAGGCACAGAAATGACTTTAAACACACTTATTTTAGTTGAAAAAGTCATAATTCACATCCAACAGTCATTTAGAGTCAAAAGATTAAATGTTAAAATTTCATCATTATTGACCATTTTGGGAACGTTCGACATGTCCGGAGTCATCGTTTTTCATCCGAAAATTGATTTTTTGGACTGTACCAAAAATGATTCAAAATGTCAATTGGATCGTGCCTCATGTTGAATAACCACTTTTTAAACCCTCACAGTGACCAAAAGTGCCATTTTTACAGAGTTTTGCTTACTCAAAAGCTTCAATTTTGACCCGTTTCAGGCACAGAAATGACTTTAAACACACTTATTTAAGTTGAAAAAGTCATATTTCACATCCAACAGTCATTTAGAGTCAAAAGATTAAATGTTAAAATTTCATCATTATAGACCATTTTGCGAACGTTCGACATGTCCGGAGTCATCGTTTTTCATCCGAAAATTGATTTTTTGGACTGTACCAAAAATGATTCAAAATGTCAATTGGATCGTGCCTCATGTTGAATAACCACTTTTTAAACCCTCACAGTGACCAAAAGTGCCATTTTTACAGAGTTTTGCTTACTCAAAAGCTTCAATTTTGACCCGTTTCAGGCACAGAAATGACTTTAAACACACTTATTTTAGTTGAAAAAGTCATAATTCACATCCAACAGTCATTTAGAGTCAAAAGATTAAATGTTAAAATTTCATCATTATAGACCATTTTGGGAACGTTCGACATGTCCGGAGTCATCGTTTTTCATCCGAAAATTGATTTTTGGGACTGTACCAAAAATGATTCAAAATGTCAATTGGATCGTGCCTCATGTTGAATAACCACTTTTTAAACCCTCACAGTGACCAAAAGTGCCATTTTTACAGAGTTTTGCTTACTCAAAAGCTTCAATTTTGACCCGTTTCAGGCACAGAAATAACTTTAAACACACTTATTTAAGTTGAAAAAGTCATATTTCACATCCAACAGTCATTTAGAGTCAAAAGATTAAATGTTAAAATTTCATCATTATAGACCATTTTGGGAACGTTCGACATGTCCGGAGTCATCGTTTTTCATCTGAAAATTGATTTTTGGGACTGTACCAAAAATGATTCAAAATGTCAATTGGATCGTGCCTCATGTTGAATAACCACTTTTTAAACCCTCACAGTGACCAAAAGTGCCATTTTTACAGAGTTTTGCTTACTCAAAAGCTTCAATTTTGACCCGTTTCAGGCACAGAAATGACTTTAAACACACTTATTTTAGTTGAAAAAGTCATAATTCACATCCAACAGTAATTTAGAGTCAAAAGATTAAATGTTAAAATTTCATCATTATAGACCATTTTGGGAACGTTCGACATGTCCGGAGTCATCATTTTTCATCCGAAAATTGATTTTTGGGACTGTACCAAAAATGATTCAAAATGTCAATTGGATCGTGCCTCATGTTGAATAACCACTTTTTAAACCCTCACAGTGACCAAAAGTGCCATTTTTACAGAGTTTTGCTTACTCAAAAGCTTCAATTTTGACCCGTTTCAGGCACAGAAATGACTTTAAACACACTTATTTTAGTTGAAAAAGTCATAATTTACATCCAACAGTCATTTAGAGTCAAAAGATTAAATGTTAAAATTTCATCATTATAGACCATTTTGGGAACGTTCGACATGTCCGGAGTCATCGTTTTTCATCCGAAAATTGATTTTTTGGACTGTACCAAAAATGATTCAAAATGTCAATTGGATCGTGCCTCATGTTGAATAACCACTTTTTAAACCCTCACAGTGACCAAAAGTGCCATTTTTACAGAGTTTTGCTTACTCAAAAGCTTCAATTTTGACCCGTTTCAGGCACAGAAATGACTTTAAACACACTTATTTTAGTTGAAAAAGTCATAATTCACATCCAACAGTCATTTAGAGTCAAAAGATTAAATGTTAAAATTTCATCATTATAGACCATTTTGGGAACGTTCGACATGTCCGGAGTCATCGTTTTTCATCCGAAAATTGATTTTTGGGACTGTACCAAAAATGATTCAAAATGTCAATTGGATCGTGCCTCATGTTGAATAACTACTTTTTAAACCCTCACAGTGCCCAAAAGTGCCATTTTTACAGAGTTTTGCTTACTCAAAAGCATCAATTTTGACCCGTTTCAGGCACAGAAATGACTTTAAACACACTTATTTTAGTTGAAAAAGTCATAATTCACATCCAACAGTCATTTAGAGTCAAAAGATTAAATGTTAAAATTTCATCATTATTGACCATTTTGGGAACGTTCGACATGTCCGGAGTCATCGTTTTTCATCCGAAAATTGATTTTTTGGACTGTACCAAAAATGATTCAAAATGTCAATTGGATCGTGCCTCATGTTGAATAACCACTTTTTAAACCCTCACAGTGACCAAAAGTGCCATTTTTACAGAGTTTTGCTTACTCAAAAGCTTCCATTTTGACCCGTTTCAGGCACAGAAATGACTTTAAACACACTTATTTAAGTTGAAAAAGTCATATTTCACATCCAACAGTCATTTAGAGTCAAAAGATTAAATGTTAAAATTTCATCATTATAGACCATTTTGCGAACGTTCGACATGTCCGGAGTCATCGTTTTTCATCCGAAAATGGATTTTTGGGACTGTACCAAAAATGATTCAAAATGTCAATTGGATCGTGCCTCATGTTGAATAACCACTTTTTAAACCCTCACAGTGACCAAAAGTGCCATTTTTACAGAGTTTTGCTTACTCAAAAGCTTCAATTTTGACCCGTTTCAGGCACAGAAATGACTTTAAACACACTTATTTTAGTTGAAAAAGTCATAATGCACATCCAACAGTCATTTAGAGTCAAAAGATTAAATGTTAAAATTTCATCATTATAGACCATTTTGGGAACGTTCGACATGTCCGGAGTCATCGTTTTTCATCCGAAAATTGATTTTTGGGACTGTACCAAAAATTATTCAAAATGTCAATTGGATCGTGCCTCATGTTGAATAACCACTTTTTAAACCCTCACAGTGACCAAAAGTGCCATTTTTACAGAGTTTTGCTTACTCAAAAGCTTCAATTTTGACCCGTTTCAGGCACAGAAATGACTTTAAACACACTTATTTTAGTTGAAAAAGTCATAATTCACATCCAACAGTCATTTAGAGTCAAAAGATTAAATGTTAAAATTTCATCATTATAGACCATTTTGGGAACGTTCGACATGTCCGGAGTCATCGTTTTTCATCCGAAAATTGATTTTTTGGACTGTACCAAAAATGATTCAAAATGTCAATTGGATCGTGCCTCATGTTGAATAACCACTTTTTAAACCCTCACAGTGACCAAAAGTGCCATTTTTACAGAGTTTTGCTTACTCAAAAGCTTCAATTTTGACCCGTTTCAGGCACAGAAATGACTTTAAACACACTTATTTTAGTTGAAAAAGTCATAATTCACATCCAACAGTCATTTAGAGTCAAAAGATTAAATGTTAAAATTTCATCATTATAGACCATTTTGGGAACGTTCGGCATGTCCGGAGTCATCGTTTTTCATCCGAAAATTGATTTTTTGGACTGTACCAAAAATGATTCAAAATGTCAATTGGATCGTGCCTCATGTAGAATAACTACTTTTTAAACCCTCACAGTGCCCAAAAGTGCCATTTTTACAGAGTTTTGCTTACTCAAAAGCATCAATTTTGACCCGTTTCAGGCACAGAAATGACTTTAAACACACTTATTTTAGTTGAAAAAGTCATAATTCACATCCAACAGTCATTTAGAGTCAAAAGATTAAATGTTAAAATTTCATCATTATTGACCATTTTGGGAACGTTCGACATGTCCGGAGTCATCGTTTTTCATCCGAAAATTGATTTTTTGGACTGTACCAAAAATGATTCAAAATGTCAATTGGATCGTGCCTCATGTTGAATAACCACTTTTTAAACCCTCACAGTGACCAAAAGTGCCATTTTTACAGAGTTTTGCTTACTCAAAAGCTTCAATTTTGACCCGTTTCAGGCACAGAAATGACTTTAAACACACTTATTTTAGTTGAAAAAGTCATAATTCACATCCAACAGTCATTTAGAGTCAAAAGATTAAATGTTAAAATTTCATCATTATAGACCATTTTGGGAACGTTCGACATGTCCGGAGTCATCGTTTTTCATCCGAAAATTGATTTTTGGGACTGTACCAAAAATGATTCAAAATGTCAATTGGATCGTGCCTCATGTTGAATAACTACTTTTTAAACCCTCACAGTGCCCAAAAGTGCCATTTTTACAGAGTTTTGCTTACTCAAAAGCATCAATTTTGACCCGTTTCAGGCACAGAAATGACTTTAAACACACTTATTTTAGTTGAAAAAGTCATAATTCACATCCAACAGTCATTTAGAGTCAAAAGATTAAATGTTAAAATTTCATCATTATTGACCATTTTGGGAACGTTCGACATGTCCGGAGTCATCGTTTTTCATCCGAAAATTGATTTTTTGGACTGTACCAAAAATGATTCAAAATGTCAATTGGATCGTGCCTCATGTTGAATAACCACTTTTTAAACCCTCACAGTGACCAAAAGTGCCATTTTTACAGAGTTTTGCTTACTCAAAAGCTTCAATTTTGACCCGTTTCAGGCACAGAAATGACTTTAAACACACTTATTTAAGTTGAAAAAGTCATATTTCACATCCAACAGTCATTTAGAGTCAAAAGATTAAATGTTAAAATTTCATCATTATAGACCATTTTGCGAACGTTCGACATGTCCGGAGTCATCGTTTTTCATCCGAAAATGGATTTTTGGGACTGTACCAAAAATGATTCAAAATGTCAATTGGATCGTGCCTCATGTTGAATAACCACTTTTTAAACCCTCACAGTGACCAAAAGTGCCATTTTTACAGAGTTTTGCTTACTCAAAAGCTTCAATTTTGACCCGTTTCAGGCACAGAAATGACTTTAAACACACTTTTTTTAGTTGAAAAAGTCATAATGCACATCCAACAGTCATTTAGAGTCAAAAGATTAAATGTTAAAATTTCATCATTATAGACCATTTTGGGAACGTTCGACATGTCCGGAGTCATCGTTTTTCATCCGAAAATTGATTTTTGGGACTGTACCAAAAATTATTCAAAATGTCAATTGGATCGTGCCTCATGTTGAATAACCACTTTTTAAACCCTCACAGTGACCAAAAGTGCCATTTTTACAGAGTTTTGCTTACTCAAAAGCTTCAATTTTGACCCGTTTCAGGCACAGAAATGACTTTAAACACACTTATTTTAGTTGAAAAAGTCATAATTCACATCCAACAGTCATTTAGAGTCAAAAGATTAAATGTTAAAATTTCATCATTATAGACCATTTTGGGAACGTTCGACATGTCCGGAGTCATCGTTTTTCATCCGAAAATTGATTTTTTGGACTGTACCAAAAATGATTCAAAATGTCAATTGGATCGTGCCTCATGTTGAATAACCACTTTTTAAACCCTCACAGTGACCAAAAGTGCCATTTTTACAGAGTTTTGCTTACTCAAAAGCTTCAATTTTGACCCGTTTCAGGCACAGAAATGACTTTAAAAACACTTATTTTAGTTGAAAAAGTCATAATTCACATCCAACAGTCATTTAGAGTCAAAAGATTAAATGTTAAAATTTCATCATTATAGACCATTTTGGGAACGTTCGGCATGTCCGGAGTCATCGTTTTTCATCCGAAAATTGATTTTTTGGACTGTACCAAAAATGATTCAAAATGTCAATTGGATCGTGCCTCATGTAGAATAACTACTTTTTAAACCCTCACAGTGCCCAAAAGTGCCATTTTTACAGAGTTTTGCTTACTCAAAAGCATCAATTTTGACCCGTTTCAGGCACAGAAATGACTTTAAACACACTTATTTTAGTTGAAAAAGTCATAATTCACATCCAACAGTCATTTAGAGTCAAAAGATTAAATGTTAAAATTTCATCATTATTGACCATTTTGGGAACGTTCGACATGTCCGGAGTCATCGTTTTTCATCCGAAAATTGATTTTTTGGACTGTACCAAAAATGATTCAAAATGTCAATTGGATCGTGCCTCATGTTGAATAACCACTTTTTAAACCCTCACAGTGACCAAAAGTGCCATTTTTACAGAGTTTTGCTTACTCAAAAGCTTCAATTTTGACCAGTTTCAGGCACAGAAATGACTTTAAACACACTTATTTTAGTTGAAAAAGTCATAATTCACATCCAACAGTCATTTAGAGTCAAAAGATTAAATGTTAAAATTTCATCATTATAGACCATTTTGGGAACGTTCGACATGTCCGGAGTCATCGTTTTTCATCCGAAAATTGATTTTTTGGACTGTACCAAAAATGATTCAAAATGTCAATTGGATCGTGCCTCATGTTGAATAACCACTTTTTAAACCCTCACAGTGACCAAAAGTGCCATTTTTACAGAGTTTTGCTTACTCAAAAGCTTCAATTTTGACCCGTTTCAGGCACAGAAATGACTTTAAACACACTTATTTTAGTTGAAAAAGTCATAATTCACATCCAACAGTTATTTAGAGTCAAAAGATTAAATGTTAAAATTTCATCATTATAGACCATTTTGGGAACGTTCGACATGTCCGGAGTCATCGTTTTTCATCCGAAAATTGATTTTTTGGACTGTACCAAAAATGATTCAAAATGTCAATTGGATCGTGCCTCATGTTGAATAACCACTTTTTAAACCCTCACAGTGACCAAAAGTGCCATTTTTACAGAGTTTTGCTTACTCAAAAGCTTCAATTTTGACCCGTTTCAGGCACAGAAATGACTTTAAACACACTTATTTTAGTTGAAAAAGTCATAATTCACATCCAACAGTCATTTAGAGTCAAAAGATTAAATGTTAAAATTTCATCATTATAGACCATTTTGGGAACGTTCGGCATGTCCGGAGTCATCGTTTTTCATCCGAAAATTGATTTTTTGGACTGTACCAAAAATGATTCAAAATGTCAATTGGATCGTGCCTCATGTTGAATAACTACTTTTTAAACCCTCACAGTGCCCAAAAGTGCCATTTTTACAGAGTTTTGCTTACTCAAAAGCATCAATTTTGACCCGTTTCAGGCACAGAAATGACTTTAAACACACTTATTTTAGTTGAAAAAGTCATAATTCACATCCAACAGTCATTTAGAGTCAAAAGATTAAATGTTAAAATTTCATCATTATAGACCATTTTGGGAACGTTCGACATGTCCGGAGTCATCGTTTTTCATCCGAAAATTGATTTTTGGGACTGTACCAAAAATGATTCAAAATGTCAATTGGATCGTGCCTCATGTTGAATAACCACTTTTTAAACCCTCACAGTGACCAAAATTGCCATTTTTACAGTTTTGCTTACTCAAAAGCTTCAATTTTGACCCGTTTCAGGCACAGAAATGACTTTAAACACACTTATTTTAGTTGAAAAAGTCATAATGCACATCCAACAGTCATTTGGAGTCAAAAGATTAAATGTTAAAATTTCATCATTATAGACCATTTTGGGAACGTTCGACATGTCCGGAGTCATCGTTTTTCATCCGAAAATTGATTTTTGGGACTGTACCAAAAATGATTCAAAATGTCAATTGGATCGTGCCTCATGTTGAATAACCACTTTTTAAACCCTCACAGTGACCAAAAGTGCCATTTTTACAGAGTTTTGCTTACTCAAAAGCTTCAATTTTGACCCGTTTCAGGCACAGAAATGACTTTAAACACACTTATTTTAGTTGAAAAAGTCATAATTCACATCCAACAGTAATTTGGAGTCAAAAGATTAAATGTTAAAATTTCATCATTATAGACCATTTTGGGAACGTTCGACATGTCCGAGTCATCATTTTTCATCCGAAAATTGATTTTTGGGACTGTACCAAAAATGATTCAAAATGTCAATTGGATCGTGCCTCATGTTGAATAACCACTTTTTAAACCCTCACAGTGACCAAAAGTGCCATTTTTACAGAGTTTTGCTTACTCAAAAGCTTCAATTTTGACCCGTTTCAGGCACAGAAATGACTTTAAACACACTTATTTTAGTTGAAAAAGTCATAATTTACATCCAACAGTCATTTAGAGTCAAAAGATTAAATGTTAAAATTTCATCATTATAGACCATTTTGGGAACGTTCGACATGTCCGGAGTCATCGTTTTTCATCCGAAAATTGATTTTTTGGACTGTACCAAAAATGATTCAAAATGTCAATTGGATCGTGCCTCATGTTGAATAACCACTTTTTAAACCCTCACAGTGACCAAAAGTGCCATTTTTACAGAGTTTTGCTTACTCAAAAGCTTCAATTTTGACCCGTTTCAGGCACAGAAATGACTTTAAACACACTTATTTTAGTTGAAAAAGTCATAATTCACATCCAACAGTCATTTAGAGTCAAAAGATTAAATGTTAAAATTTCATCATTATAGACCATTTTGGGAACGTTCGACATGTCCGGAGTCATCGTTTTTCATCCGAAAATTGATTTTTGGGACTGTACCAAAAATGATTCAAAATGTCAATTGGATCGTGCCTCATGTTGAATAACTACTTTTTAAACCCTCACAGTGCCCAAAAGTGCCATTTTTACAGAGTTTTGCTTACTCAAAAGCATCAATTTTGACCCATTTCAGGCACAGAAATGACTTTAAACACACTTATTTAAGTTGAAAAAGTCATATTTCACATCCAACAGTCATTTAGAGTCAAAAGATTAAATGTTAAAATTTCATCATTATAGACCATTTTGCGAACGTTCGACATGTCCGGAGTCATCGTTTTTCATCCGAAAATGGATTTTTGGGACTGTACCAAAAATGATTCAAAATGTCAATTGGATCGTGCCTCATGTTGAATAACCACTTTTTAAACCCTCACAGTGACCAAAAGTGCCATTTTTACAGAGTTTTGCTTACTCAAAAGCTTCAATTTTGACCCGTTTCAGGCACAGAAATGACTTTAAACACACTTATTTTAGTTGAAAAAGTCATAATGCACATCCAACAGTCATTTGGAGTCAAAAGATTAAATGTTAAAATTTCATCATTATAGACCATTTTGGGAACGTTCGACATGTCCGGAGTCATCGTTTTTCATCTGAAAATTGATTTTTGGGACTGTACCAAAAATGATTCAAAATGTCAATTGGATCGTGCCTCATGTTGAATAACCACTTTTTAAACCCTCACAGTGACCAAAAGTGCCATTTTTACAGAGTTTTGCTTACTCAAAAGCTTCAATTTTGACCAGTTTCAGGCACAGAAATGACTTTAAACACACTTATTTTAGTTGAAAAAGTCATAATTCACATCCAACAGTCATTTAGAGTCAAAAGATTAAATGTTAAAATTTCATCATTATAGACCATGTTGGGAACGTTCGACATGTCCGGAGTCATCATTTTTCATCCGAAAATTGATTTTTGGGACTGTACCAAAAATGATTCAAAATGTCAATTGGATCGTGCCTCATGTTGAATAACCACTTTTTAAACCCTCACAGTGACCAAAAGTGCCATTTTTACAGAGTTTTGCTTACTCAAAAGCTTCAATTTTGACCCGTTTCAGGCACAGAAATGACTTTAAACACACTTATTTTAGTTGAAAAAGTCATAATTTACATCCAACAGTCATTTAGAGTCAAAAGATTAAATGTTAAAATTTCATCATTATAGACCATTTTGGGAACGTTCGACATGTCCGGAGTCATCGTTTTTCATCTGAAAATTGGTTTTTTGGACTGTACCAAAAATGATTCAAAATGTCAATTGGATCGCGCCTCATGTTGAATAACCACTTTTTAAACCCTCACAGTGACCAAAAGTGCCATTTTTACAGAGTTTTGCTTACTCAAAAGCTTCAATTTTGACCCGTTTCAGGCACAGAAATGACTTTAAACACACTTATTTTAGTTGAAAAAGTCATAATTCACATCCAACAGTCATTTAGAGTCAAAAGATTAAATGTTAAAATTTCATCATTATAGACCATTTTGGGAACGTTCGACATGTCCGGAGTCATCGTTTTTCATCCGAAAATTGATTTTTGGGACTGTACCAAAAATGATTCAAAATGTCAATTGGATCGTGCCTCATGTTGAATAACTACTTTTTAAACCCTCACAGTGCCCAAAAGTGCCATTTTTACAGAGTTTTGCTTACTCAAAAGCATCAATTTGGACCCGTTTCAGGCACAGAAATGACTTTAAACACACTTATTTTAGTTGAAAAAGTCATAATTCACATCCAACAGTCATTTAGAGTCAAAAGATTAAATGTTAAAATTTCATCATTATTGACCATTTTGGGAACGTTCGACATGTCCGGAGTCATCGTTTTTCATCCGAAAATTGATTTTTTGGACTGTACCAAAAATGATTCAAAATGTCAATTGGATCGTGCCTCATGTTGAATAACCACTTTTTAAACCCTCACAGTGACCAAAAGTGCCATTTTTACAGAGTTTTGCTTACTCAAAAGCTTCAATTTTGACCCGTTTCAGGCACAGAAATGACTTTAAACACACTTATTTAAGTTGAAAAAGTCATATTTCACATCCAACAGTCATTTAGAGTCAAAAGATTAAATGTTAAAATTTCATCATTATAGACCATTTTGCGAACGTTCGACATGTCCGGAGTCATCGTTTTTCATCCGAAAATTGATTTTTTGGACTGTACCAAAAATGATTCAAAATGTCAATTGGATCGTGCCTCATGTTGAATAACCACTTTTTAAACCCTCACAGTGACCAAAAGTGCCATTTTTACAGAGTTTTGCTTACTCAAAAGCTTCAATTTTGACCCGTTTCAGGCACAGAAATGACTTTAAACACACTTATTTTAGTTGAAAAAGTCATAATTCACATCCAACAGTCATTTAGAGTCAAAAGATTAAATGTTAAAATTTCATCATTATAGACCATGTTGGGAACGTTCGACATGTCCGGAGTCATCATTTTTCATCCGAAAATTGATTTTTGGGACTGTACCAAAAATGATTCAAAATGTCAATTGGATCGTGCCTCATGTTGAATAACCACTTTTTAAACCCTCACAGTGACCAAAAGTGCCATTTTTACAGAGTTTTGCTTACTCAAAAGCTTCAATTTTGACCCGTTTCAGGCACAGAAATGACTTTAAACACACTTATTTTAGTTGAAAAAGTCATAATTTACATCCAACAGTCATTTAGAGTCAAAAGATTAAATGTTAAAATTTCATCATTATAGACCATTTTGGGAACGTTCGACATGTCCGGAGTCATCGTTTTTCATCTGAAAATTGGTTTTTTGGACTGTACCAAAAATGATTCAAAATGTCAATTGGATCGTGCCTCATGTTGAATAACCACTTTTTAAACCCTCACAGTGACCAAAAGTGCCATTTTTACAGAGTTTTGCTTACTCAAAAGCTTCAATTTTGACCCGTTTCAGGCACAGAAATGACTTTAAACACACTTATTTTAGTTGAAAAAGTCATAATTCACATCCAACAGTCATTTAGAGTCAAAAGATTAAATGTTAAAATTTCATCATTATAGACCATTTTGGGAACGTTCGACATGTCCGGAGTCATCGTTTTTCATCCGAAAATTGATTTTTGGGACTGTACCAAAAATGATTCAAAATGTCAATTGGATCGTGCCTCATGTTGAATAACTACTTTTTAAACCCTCACAGTGCCCAAAAGTGCCATTTTTACAGAGTTTTGCTTACTCAAAAGCATCAATTTGGACCCGTTTCAGGCACAGAAATGACTTTAAACACACTTATTTTAGTTGAAAAAGTCATAATTCACATCCAACAGTCATTTAGAGTCAAAAGATTAAATGTTAAAATTTCATCATTATTGACCATTTTGGGAACGTTCGACATGTCCGGAGTCATCGTTTTTCATCCGAAAATTGATTTTTTGGACTGTACCAAAAATGATTCAAAATGTCAATTGGATCGTGCCTCATGTTGAATAACCACTTTTTAAACCCTCACAGTGACCAAAAGTGCCATTTTTACAGAGTTTTGCTTACTCAAAAGCTTCAATTTTGACCCGTTTCAGGCACAGAAATGACTTTAAACACACTTATTTAAGTTGAAAAAGTCATATTTCACATCCAACAGTCATTTAGAGTCAAAAGATTAAATGTTAAAATTTCATCATTATAGACCATTTTGCGAACGTTCGACATGTCCGGAGTCATCGTTTTTCATCCGAAAATTGATTTTTTGGACTGTACCAAAAATGATTCAAAATGTCAATTGGATCGTGCCTCATGTTGAATAACCACTTTTTAAACCCTCACAGTGACCAAAAGTGCCATTTTTACAGAGTTTTGCTTACTCAAAAGCTTCAATTTTGACCCGTTTCAGGCACAGAAATGACTTTAAACACACTTATTTTAGTTGAAAAAGTCATAATTCACATCCAACAGTCATTTAGAGTCAAAAGATTAAATGTTAAAATTTCATCATTATAGACCATTTTGGGAACGTTCGACATGTCCGGAGTCATCGTTTTTCATCCGAAAATTGATTTTTTGGACTGTACCAAAAATGATTCAAAATGTCAATTGGATCGTGCCTCATGTTGAATAACCACTTTTTAAACCCTCACAGTGACCAAAAGTGCCATTTTTACAGAGTTTTGCTTACTCAAAAGCTTCAATTTTGACCCGTTTCAGGCACAGAAATGACTTTAAACACACTTATTTTAGTTGAAAAAGTCATAATGCACATCCAACAGTCATTTAGAGTCAAAAGATTAAATGTTAAAATTTCATCATTATAGACCATTTTGGGAACGTTCGACATGTCCGGAGTCATCGTTTTTCATCCGAAAATTGATTTTTGGGACTGTACCAAAAATGATTCAAAATGTCAATTGGATCGTGCCTCATGTTGAATAACCACTTTTTAAACCCTCACAGTGCCCAAAAGTGCCATTTTTACAGAGTTTTGCTTACTCAAAAGCTTCAATTTTGACCCGTTTCAGGCACAGAAATGACTTTAAACACACTTATTTTAGTTGAAAAAGTCATAATTCACATCCAACAGTCATTTAGAGTCAAAAGATTAAATGTTAAAATTTCATCATTATAGACCATTTTGGGAACTTTCGACATGTCCGGAGTCATCGTTTTTCATCCGAAAATTGATTTTTTGGACTGTACCAAAAATGATTCAAAATGTCAATTGGATCGTGCCTCATGTTGAATAACCACTTTTTAAACCCTCACAGTGACCAAAAGTGCCATTTTTACAGAGTTTTGCTTACTCAAAAGCTTCAATTTTGACCCGTTTCAGGCACAGAAATGACTTTAAACACACTTATTTTAGTTGAAAAAGTCATAATGCACATCCAACAGTCATTTAGAGTCAAAAGATTAAATGTTAAAATTTCATCATTATAGACCATTTTGGGAACGTTCGACATGTCCGGAGTCATCGTTTTTCATCCGAAAATTGATTTTTTGGACTGTACCAAAAATGATTCAAAATGTCAATTGGATCGTGCCTCATGTTGAATAACCACTTTTTAAACCCTCACAGTGACCAAAAGTGCCATTTTTACAGAGTTTTGCTTACTCAAAAGCTTCAATTTTGACCCGTTTCAGGCACAGAAATGACTTTAAACACACTTATTTTAGTTGAAAAAGTCATAATTCACATCCAACAGTCATTTAGAGTCAAAAGATTAAATGTTAAAATTTCATCATTATAGACCATTTTGGGAACGTTCGGCATGTCCGGAGTCATCGTTTTTCATCCGAAAATTGATTTTTTGGACTGTACCAAAAATGATTCAAAATGTCAAATGGATCGTGCCTCATGTTGAATAACCACTTTTTAAACCCTCACAGTGACCAAAATTGCCATTTTTACAGAGTTTTGCTTACTCAAAAGCTTCAATTTTGACCCGTTTCAGGCACAGAAATGACTTTAAACACACTTATTTTAGTTGAAAAAGTCATAATGCACATCCAACAGTCATTTGGAGTCAAAAGATTAAATGTTAAAATTTCATCATTATAGACCATTTTGGGAACGTTCGACATGTCCGGAGTCATCGTTTTTCATCTGAAAATTGATTTTTGGGACTGTACCAAAAATGATTCAAAATGTCAATTGGATCGTGCCTCATGTTGAATAACCACTTTTTAAACCCTCACAGTGACCAAAAGTGCCATTTTTACAGAGTTTTGCTTACTCAAAAGCTTCAATTTTGACCCGTTTCAGGCACAGAAATGACTTTAAACACACTTATTTTAGTTGAAAAAGTCATAATTCACATCCAACAGTAATTTAGAGTCAAAAGATTAAATGTTAAAATTTCATCATTATAGACCATTTTGGGAACGTTCGACATGTCCGGAGTCATCATTTTTCATCCGAAAATTGATTTTTGGGACTGTACCAAAAATGATTCAAAATGTCAATTGGATCGTGCCTCATGTTGAATAACCACTTTTTAAACCCTCACAGTGACCAAAAGTGCCATTTTTACAGAGTTTTGCTTACTCAAAAGCTTCAATTTTGACCCGTTTCAGGCACAGAAATGACTTTAAACACACTTATTTTAGTTGAAAAAGTCATAATTTACATCCAACAGTCATTTAGAGTCAAAAGATTAAATGTTAAAATTTCATCATTATAGACCATTTTGGGAACGTTCGACATGTCCGGAGTCATCGTTTTTCATCCGAAAATTGATTTTTTGGACTGTACCAAAAATGATTCAAAATGTCAATTGGATCGTGCCTCATGTTGAATAACCACTTTTTAAACCCTCACAGTGACCAAAAGTGCCATTTTTACAGAGTTTTGCTTACTCAAAAGCTTCAATTTTGACCCGTTTCAGGCACAGAAATGACTTTAAACACACTTATTTTAGTTGAAAAAGTCATAATTCACATCCAACAGTCATTTAGAGTCAAAAGATTAAATGTTAAAATTTCATCATTATAGACCATTTTGGGAACGTTCGACATGTCCGGAGTCATCGTTTTTCATCCGAAAATTGATTTTTGGGACTGTACCAAAAATGATTCAAAATGTCAATTGGATCGTGCCTCATGTTGAATAACTACTTTTTAAACCCTCACAGTGCCCAAAAGTGCCATTTTTACAGAGTTTTGCTTACTCAAAAGCATCAATTTTGACCCGTTTCAGGCACAGAAATGACTTTAAACACACTTATTTTAGTTGAAAAAGTCATAATTCACATCCAACAGTCATTTAGAGTCAAAAGATTAAATGTTAAAATTTCATCATTATTGACCATTTTGGGAACGTTCGACATGTCCGGAGTCATCGTTTTTCATCCGAAAATTGATTTTTTGGACTGTACCAAAAATGATTCAAAATGTCAATTGGATTGTGCCTCATGTTGAATAACCACTTTTTAAACCCTCACAGTGACCAAAAGTGCCATTTTTACAGAGTTTTGCTTACTCAAAAGCTTCAATTTTGACCCGTTTCAGGCACAGAAATGACTTTAAACACACTTATTTAAGTTGAAAAAGTCATATTTCACATCCAACAGTCATTTAGAGTCAAAAGATTAAATGTTAAAATTTCATCATTATAGACCATTTTGCGAACGTTCGACATGTCCGGAGTCATCGTTTTTCATCCGAAAATGGATTTTTGGGACTGTACCAAAAATGATTCAAAATGTCAATTGGATCGTGCCTCATGTTGAATAACCACTTTTTAAACCCTCACAGTGACCAAAAGTGCCATTTTTACAGAGTTTTGCTTACTCAAAAGCTTCAATTTTGACCCGTTTCAGGCACAGAAATGACTTTAAACACACTTATTTTAGTTGAAAAAGTCATAATGCACATCCAACAGTCATTTAGAGTCAAAAGATTAAATGTTAAAATTTCATCATTATAGACCATTTTGGGAACGTTCGACATGTCCGGAGTCATCGTTTTTCATCCGAAAATTGATTTTTGGGACTGTACCAAAAATTATTCAAAATGTCAATTGGATCGTGCCTCATGTTGAATAACCACTTTTTAAACCCTCACAGTGACCAAAAGTGCCATTTTTATAGAGTTTTGCTTACTCAAAAGCTTCAATTTTGACCCGTTTCAGGCACAGAAATGACTTTAAACACACTTATTTTAGTTGAAAAAGTCATAATTCACATCCAACAGTCATTTAGAGTCAAAAGATTAAATGTTAAAATTTCATCATTATAGACCATTTTGGGAACGTTCGGCATGTCCGGAGTCATCGTTTTTCATCCGAAAATTGATTTTTTGGACTGTACCAAAAATGATTCAAAATGTCAATTGGATCGTGCCTCATGTAGAATAACTACTTTTTAAACCCTCACAGTGCCCAAAAGTGCCATTTTTACAGAGTTTTGCTTACTCAAAAGCATCAATTTTGACCCGTTTCAGGCACAGAAATGACTTTAAACACACTTATTTTAGTTGAAAAAGTCATAATTCACATCCAACAGTCATTTAGAGTCAAAAGATTAAATGTTAAAATTTCATCATTATTGACCATTTTGGGAACGTTCGACATGTCCGGAGTCATCGTTTTTCATCCGAAAATTGATTTTTTGGACTGTACCAAAAATGATTCAAAATGTCAATTGGATCGTGCCTCATGTTGAATAACCACTTTTTAAACCCTCACAGTGACCAAAAGTGCCATTTTTACAGAGTTTTGCTTACTCAAAAGCTTCAATTTTGACCAGTTTCAGGCACAGAAATGACTTTAAACACACTTATTTTAGTTGAAAAAGTCATAATTCACATCCAACAGTCATTTAGAGTCAAAAGATTAAATGTTAAAATTTCATCATTATAGACCATTTTGGGAACGTTCGACATGTCCGGAGTCATCGTTTTTCATCCGAAAATTGATTTTTTGGACTGTACCAAAAATGATTCAAAATGTCAATTGGATCGTGCCTCATGTTGAATAACCACTTTTTAAACCCTCACAGTGACCAAAAGTGCCATTTTTACAGAGTTTTGCTTACTCAAAAGCTTCAATTTTGACCCGTTTCAGGCACAGAAATGACTTTAAACACACTTATTTTAGTTGAAAAAGTCATAATTCACATCCAACAGTCATTTAGAGTCAAAAGATTAAATATTAAAATTTCATCATTATAGACCATTTTGGGAACGTTCGACATGTCCGGAGTCATCGTTTTTCATCCGAAAATTGATTTTTTGGACTGTACCAAAAATGATTCAAAATGTCAATTGGATCGTGCCTCATGTTGAATAACCACTTTTTAAACCCTCACAGTGACCAAAAGTGCCATTTTTACAGAGTTTTGCTTACTCAAAAGCTTCAATTTTGACCCGTTTCAGGCACAGAAATGACTTTAAACACACTTATTTTAGTTGAAAAAGTCATAATTCACATCCAACAGTCATTTAGAGTCAAAAGATTAAATGTTAAAATTTCATCATTATAGACCATTTTGGGAACGTTCGGCATGTCCGGAGTCATCGTTTTTCATCCGAAAATTGATTTTTTGGACTGTACCAAAAATGATTCAAAATGTCAATTGGATCGTGCCTCATGTTGAATAACTACTTTTTAAACCCTCACAGTGCCCAAAAGTGCCATTTTTACAGAGTTTTGCTTACTCAAAAGCATCAATTTTGACCCGTTTCAGGCACAGAAATGACTTTAAACACACTTATTTTAGTTGAAAAAGTCATAATTCACATCCAACAGTCATTTAGAGTCAAAAGATTAAATGTTAAAATTTCATCATTATAGACCATTTTGGGAACGTTCGACATGTCCGGAGTCATCGTTTTTCATCCGAAAATTGATTTTTGGGACTGTACCAAAAATGATTCAAAATGTCAATTGGATCGTGCCTCATGTTGAATAACTACTTTTTAAACCCTCACAGTGCCCAAAAGTGCCATTTTTACAGAGTTTTGCTTACTCAAAAGCATCAATTTTGACCCGTTTCAGGCACAGAAATGACTTTAAACACACTTATTTTAGTTGAAAAAGTCATAATTCACATCCAACAGTCATTTAGAGTCAAAAGATTAAATGTTAAAATTTCATCATTATTGACCATTTTGGGAACGTTCGACATGTCCGGAGTCATCGTTTTTCATCCGAAAATTGATTTTTTGGACTGTACCAAAAATGATTCAAAATGTCAATTGGATCGTGCCTCATGTTGAATAACCACTTTTTAAACCCTCACAGTGACCAAAAGTGCCATTTTTACAGAGTTTTGCTTACTCAAAAGCTTCAATTTTGACCCGTTTCAGGCACAGAAATGACTTTAAACACACTTATTTAAGTTGAAAAAGTCATATTTCACATCCAACAGTCATTTAGAGTCAAAAGATTAAATGTTAAAATTTCATCATTATAGACCATTTTGCGAACGTTCGACATGTCCGGAGTCATCGTTTTTCATCCGAAAATGGATTTTTGGGACTGTACCAAAAATGATTCAAAATGTCAATTGGATCGTGCCTCATGTTGAATAACCACTTTTTAAACCCTCACAGTGACCAAAAGTGCCATTTTTACAGAGTTTTGCTTACTCAAAAGCTTCAATTTTGACCCGTTTCAGGCACAGAAATGACTTTAAACACACTTATTTTAGTTGAAAAAGTCATAATGCACATCCAACAGTCATTTAGAGTCAAAAGATTAAATGTTAAAATTTCATCATTATAGACCATTTTGGGAACGTTCGACATGTCCGGAGTCATCGTTTTTCATCCGAAAATTGATTTTTGGGACTGTACCAAAAATTATTCAAAATGTCAATTGGATCGTGCCTCATGTTGAATAACCACTTTTTAAACCCTCACAGTGACCAAAAGTGCCATTTTTACAGAGTTTTGCTTACTCAAAAGCTTCAATTTTGACCCGTTTCAGGCACAGAAATGACTTTAAACACACTTATTTTAGTTGAAAAAGTCATAATTCACATCCAACAGTCATTTAGAGTCAAAAGATTAAATGTTAAAATTTCATCATTATAGACCATTTTGGGAACGTTCGACATGTCCGGAGTCATCGTTTTTCATCCGAAAATTGATTTTTTGGACTGTACCAAAAATGATTCAAAATGTCAATTGGATCGTGCCTCATGTTGAATAACCACTTTTTAAACCCTCACAGTGACCAAAAGTGCCATTTTTACAGAGTTTTGCTTACTCAAAAGCTTCAATTTTGACCCGTTTCAGGCACAGAAATGACTTTAAACACACTTATTTTAGTTGAAAAAGTCATAATTCACATCCAACAGTCATTTAGAGTCAAAAGATTAAATGTTAAAATTTCATCATTATAGACCATTTTGGGAACGTTCGGCATGTCCGGAGTCATCGTTTTTCATCCGAAAATTGATTTTTTGGACTGTACCAAAAATGATTCAAAATGTCAATTGGATCGCGCCTCATGTAGAATAACTACTTTTTAAACCCTCACAGTGCCCAAAAGTGCCATTTTTACAGAGTTTTGCTTACTCAAAAGCATCAATTTTGAACCGTTTCAGGCACAGAAATGACTTTAAACACACTTATTTTAGTTGAAAAAGTCATAATTCACATCCAACAGTCATTTAGAGTCAAAAGATTAAATGTTAAAATTTCATCATTATTGACCATTTTGGGAACGTTCGACATGTCCGGAGTCATCGTTTTTCATCCGAAAATTGATTTTTTGGACTGTACCATAAATGATTCAAAATGTCAATTGGATCGTGCCTCATGTTGAATAACCACTTTTTAAACCCTCACAGTGACCAAAAGTGCCATTTTTACAGAGTTTTGCTTACTCAAAAGCTTCAATTTTGACCAGTTTCAGGCACAGAAATGACTTTAAACACACTTATTTTAGTTGAAAAAGTCATAATTCACATCCAACAGTCATTTAGAGTCAAAAGATTAAATGTTAAAATTTCATCATTATAGACCATTTTGGGAACGTTCGGCATGTCCGGAGTCATCGTTTTTCATCCGAAAATTGATTTTTTGGACTGTACCAAAAATGATTCAAAATGTCAATTGGATCGCGCCTCATGTAGAATAACTACTTTTTAAACCCTCACAGTGCCCAAAAGTGCCATTTTTACAGAGTTTTGCTTACTCAAAAGCATCAATTTTGAACCGTTTCAGGCACAGAAATGACTTTAAACACACTTATTTTAGTTGAAAAAGTCATAATTCACATCCAACAGTCATTTAGAGTCAAAAGATTAAATGTTAAAATTTCATCATTATTGACCATTTTGGGAACGTTCGACATGTCCGGAGTCATCGTTTTTCATCCGAAAATTGATTTTTTGGACTGTACCATAAATGATTCAAAATGTCAATTGGATCGTGCCTCATGTTGAATAACCACTTTTTAAACCCTCACAGTGACCAAAAGTGCCATTTTTACAGAGTTTTGCTTACTCAAAAGCTTCAATTTTGACCAGTTTCAGGCACAGAAATGACTTTAAACACACTTATTTTAGTTGAAAAAGTCATAATTCACATCCAACAGTCATTTAGAGTCAAAAGATTAAATGTTAAAATTTCATCATTATAGACCATTTTGGGAACTTTCGACATGTCCGGAGTCATCGTTTTTCATCCGAAAATTGATTTTTTGGACTGTACCAAAAATGATTCAAAATGTCAATTGGATCGTGCCTCATGTTGAATAACCACTTTTTAAACCCTCACAGTGACCAAAAGTGCCATTTTTACAGAGTTTTGCTTACTCAAAAGCTTCAATTTTGACCCGTTTCAGGCACAGAAATGACTTTAAACACACTTATTTTAGTTGAAAAAGTCATAATTCACATCCAACAGTCATTTAGAGTCAAAAGATTAAATGTTAAAATTTCATCATTATAGACCATTTTGGGAACGTTCGGCATGTCCGGAGTCATCGTTTTTCATCCGAAAATTGATTTTTTGGACTGTACCAAAAATGATTCAAAATGTCAATTGGATCGTGCCTCATGTTGAATAACTACTTTTTAAACCCTCACAGTGCCCAAAAGTGCCATTTTTACAGAGTTTTGCTTACTCAAAAGCATCAATTTTGACCCGTTTCAGGCACAGAAATGACTTTAAACACACTTATTTTAGTTGAAAAAGTCATAATTCACATCCAACAGTCATTTAGAGTCAAAAGATTAAATGTTAAAATTTCATCATTATTGACCATTTTGGGAACGTTCGACATGTCCGGAGTCATCGTTTTTCATCCGAAAATTGATTTTTTGGACTGTACCAAAAATGATTCAAAATGTCAATTGGATCGTGCCTCATGTTGAATAACCACTTTTTAAACCCTCACAGTGACCAAAAGTGCCATTTTTACAGAGTTTTGCTTACTCAAAAGCTTCAATTTTGACCAGTTTCAGGCACAGAAATGACTTTAAACACACTTATTTTAGTTGAAAAAGTCATAATTCACATCCAACAGTCATTTAGAGTCAAAAGATTAAATGTTAAAATGTCATCATTATAGACCATTTTGGGAACGTTCGACATGTCCGGAGTCATCGTTTTTCATCCGAAAATTGATTTTTTGGACTGTACCAAAAATGATTCAAAATGTCAATTGGATCGTGCCTCATGTTGAATAACCACTTTTTAAACCCTCACAGTGACCAAAAGTGCCATTTTTACAGAGTTTTGCTTACTCAAAAGCTTCAATTTTGACCCGTTTCAGGCACAGAAATGACTTTAAACACACTTATTTTAGTTGAAAAAGTCATAATGCACATCCAACAGTCATTTAGAGTCAAAAGATTAAATGTTAAAATTTCATCATTATAGACCATTTTGGGAACGTTCGACATGTCCGGAGTCATCGTTTTTCATCCGAAAATTGATTTTTGGGACTGTACCAAAAATGATTCAAAATGTCAATTGGATCGTGCCTCATGTTGAATAACCACTTTTTAAACCCTCACAGTGCCCAAAAGTGCCATTTTTACAGAGTTTTGCTTACTCAAAAGCTTCAATTTTGACCCGTTTCAGGCACAGAAATGACTTTAAACACACTTATTTTAGTTGAAAAAGTCATAATTCACATCCAACAGTCATTTACAGTCAAAAGATTAAATGTTAAAATTTCATCATTATAGACCATTTTGGGAACGTTCGACATGTTCGGAGTCATCGTTTTTCATCCGAAAATTGATTTTTTGGACTGTACCAAAAATGATTCAAAATGTCAATTGGATCGTGCCTCATGTTGAATAACCACTTTTTAAACCCTCACAGTGACCAAAAGTGCCATTTTTACAGAGTTTTGCTTACTCAAAAGCATCAATTTTGACCCGTTTCAGGCACAGAAATGACTTTAAACACACTTATTTTAGTTGAAAAAGTCATAATTCACATCCAACAGTCATTTAGAGTCAAAAGATTAAATGTTAAAATTTCATCATTATTGACCATTTTGGGAACGTTCGACATGTCCGGAGTCATCGTTTTTCATCCGAAAATTGATTTTTTGGACTGTACCATAAATGATTCAAAATGTCAATTGGATCGTGCCTCATGTTGAATAACCACTTTTTAAACCCTCACAGTGACCAAAAGTGCCATTTTTACAGAGTTTTGCTTACTCAAAAGCTTCAATTTTGACCAGTTTCAGGCACAGAAATGACTTTAAACACACTTATTTTAGTTGAAAAAGTCATAATTCACATCCAACAGTCATTTAGAGTCAAAAGATTAAATGTTAAAATTTCATCATTATAGACCATTTTGGGAACGTTCGACATGTCCGGAGTCATCGTTTTTCATCCGAAAATTGATTTTTTGGACTGTACCAAAAATGATTCAAAATGTCAATTGGATCGTGCCTCATGTTGAATAACCACTTTTTAAACCCTCACAGTGACCAAAAGTGCCATTTTTACAGAGTTTTGCTTACTCAAAAGCTTCAATTTTGACCCGTTTCAGGCACAGAAATGACTTTAAACACACTTATTTTAGTTGAAAAAGTCATAATTCACATCCAACAGTCATTTAGAGTCAAAAGATTAAATGTTAAAATGTCATCATTATAGACCATTTTGGGAACGTTCGACATGTCCGGAGTCATCGTTTTTCATCCGAAAATTGATTTTTTGGACTGTACCAAAAATGATTCAAAATGTCAATTGGATCGTGCCTCATGTTGAATAACCACTTTTTAAACCCTCACAGTGACCAAAAGTGCCATTTTTACAGAGTTTTGCTTACTCAAAAGCTTCAATTTTGACCCGTTTCAGGCACAGAAATGACTTTAAACACACTTATTTTAGTTGAAAAAGTCATAATTCACATCCAACAGTCATTTAGAGTCAAAAGATTAAATGTTAAAATTTCATCATTATAGACCATTTTGGGAACGTTCGGCATGTCCGGAGTCATCGTTTTTCATCCGAAAATTGATTTTTTGGACTGTACCAAAAATGATTCAAAATGTCAATTGGATCGTGCCTCATGTTGAATAACTACTTTTTAAACCCTCACAGTGCCCAAAAGTGCCATTTTTACAGAGTTTTGCTTACTCAAAAGCATCAATTTTGACCCGTTTCAGGCACAGAAATGACTTTAAACACACTTATTTTAGTTGAAAAAGTCATAATTCACATCCAACAGTCATTTAGAGTCAAAAGATTAAATGTTAAAATTTCATCATTATAGACCATTTTGGGAACGTTCGGCATGTCCGGAGTCATCGTTTTTCATCCGAAAATTGATTTTTTGGACTGTACCAAAAATGATTCAAAATGTCAATTGGATCGTGCCTCATGTTGAATAACTACTTTTTAAACCCTCACAGTGCCCAAAAGTGCCATTTTTACAGAGTTTTGCTTACTCAAAAGCATCAATTTTGACCCGTTTCAGGCACAGAAATGACTTTAAACACACTTATTTTAGTTGAAAAAGTCATAATTCACATCCAACAGTCATTTAGAGTCAAAAGATTAAATGTTAAAATTTCATCATTATTGACCATTTTGGGAACGTTCGACATGTCCGGAGTCATCGTTTTTCATCCGAAAATTGATTTTTTGGACTGTACCAAAAATGATTCAAAATGTCAATTGGATCGTGCCTCATGTTGAATAACCACTTTTTAAACCCTCACAGTGACCAAAAGTGCCATTTTTACAGAGTTTTTCTTACTCAAAAGCTTCAATTTTGACCAGTTTCAGGCACAGAAATGACTTTAAACACACTTATTTTAGTTGAAAAAGTCATAATTCACATCCAACAGTCATTTAGAGTCAAAAGATTAAATGTTAAAATGTCATCATTATAGACTATTTTGGGAACGTTCGACATGTCCGGAGTCATCGTTTTTCATCCGAAAATTGATTTTTTGGACTGTACCAAAAATGATTCAAAATGTCAATTGGATCGTGCCTCATGTTGAATAACCACTTTTTAAACCCTCACAGTGACCAAAAGTGCCATTTTTACAGAGTTTTGCTTACTCAAAAGCTTCAATTTTGACCCGTTTCAGGCACAGAAATGACTTTAAACACACTTATTTTAGTTGAAAAAGTCATAATGCACATCCAACAGTCATTTAGAGTCAAAAGATTAAATGTTAAAATTTCATCATTATAGACCATTTTGGGAACGTTCGACATGTCCGGAGTCATCGTTTTTCATCCGAAAATTGATTTTTGGGACTGTACCAAAAATGATTCAAAATGTCAATTGGATCGTGCCTCATGTTGAATAACCACTTTTTAAACCCTCACAGTGCCCAAAAGTGCCATTTTACAGAGTTTTGCTTACTCAAAAGCTTCAATTTTGACCCGTTTCAGGCACAGAAATGACTTTAAACACACTTATTTTAGTTGAAAAAGTCATAATTCACATCCAACAGTCATTTACAGTCAAAAGATTAAATGTTAAAATTTCATCATTATAGACCATTTTGGGAACGTTCGACATGTTCGGAGTCATCGTTTTTCATCCGAAAATTGATTTTTTGGACTGTACCAAAAATGATTCAAAATGTCAATTGGATCGTGCCTCATGTTGAATAACCACTTTTTAAACCCTCACAGTGACCAAAAGTGCCATTTTTACAGAGTTTTGCTTACTCAAAAGCATCAATTTTGACCCGTTTCAGGCACAGAAATGACTTTAAACACACTTATTTTAGTTGAAAAAGTCATAATGCACATCCAACAGTCATTTAGAGTCAAAAGATTAAATGTTAAAATTTCATCATTATTGACCATTTTGGGAACGTTCGACATGTCCGGAGTCATCGTTTTTCATCCGAAAATTGATTTTTTGGACTGTACCATAAATGATTCAAAATGTCAATTGGATCGTGCCTCATGTTGAATAACCACTTTTTAAACCCTCACAGTGACCAAAAGTGCCATTTTTACAGAGTTTTGCTTACTCAAAAGCTTCAATTTTGACCCGTTTCAGGCACAGAAATGACTTTAAACACACTTATTTTAGTTGAAAAAGTCATAATTCACATCCAACAGTAATTTAGAGTCAAAAGATTAAATGTTAAAATTTCATCATTATAGACCATTTTGGGAACGTTCGACATGTCCGGAGTCATCGTTTTTCATCCGAAAATTGATTTTTGGGACTGTACCAAAAATGATTCAAAATGTCAATTGGATCGTGCCTCATGTTGAATAACCACTTTTTAAACCCTCACAGTGACCAAAAGTGCCATTTTTACAGAGTTTTGCTTACTCAAAAGCTTCAATTTTGACCCGTTTCAGGCACAGAAATGACTTTAAACACACTTATTTTAGTTGAAAAAGTCATAATTCACATCCAACAGTCATTTAGAGTCAAAAGATTAAATGTTAAAATGTCATCATTATAGACCATTTTGGGAACGTTCGACATGTCCGGAGTCATCGTTTTTCATCCGAAAATTGATTTTTTGGACTGTACCAAAAATGATTCAAAATGTCAATTGGATCGTGCCTCATGTTGAATAACCACTTTTTAAACCCTCACAGTGACCAAAAGTGCCATTTTTACAGAGTTTTGCTTACTCAAAAGCTTCAATTTTGACCCGTTTCAGGCACAGAAATGACTTTAAACACACTTATTTTAGTTGAAAAAGTCATAATTCACATCCAACAGTCATTTAGAGTCAAAAGATTAAATGTTAAAATTTCATCATTATAGACCATTTTGGGAACGTTCGGCATGTCCGGAGTCATCGTTTTTCATCCGAAAATTGATTTTTGGGACTGTACCAAAAATGATTCAAAATGTCAATTGGATCGTGCCTCATGTTGAATAACTACTTTTTAAACCCTCACAGTGCCCAAAAGTGCCATTTTTACAGAGTTTTGCTTACTCAAAAGCATCAATTTTGACCCGTTTCAGGCACAGAAATGACTTTAAACACACTTATTTTAGTTGAAAAAGTCATAATTCACATCCAACAGTCATTTAGAGTCAAAAGATTAAATGTTAAAATTTCATCATTATAGACCATTTTGGGAACGTTCGGCATGTCCGGAGTCATCGTTTTTCATCCGAAAATTGATTTTTTGGACTGTACCAAAAATGATTCAAAATGTCAATTGGATCGTGCCTCATGTTGAATAACTACTTTTTAAACCCTCACAGTGCCCAAAAGTGCCATTTTTACAGAGTTTTGCTTACTCAAAAGCATCAATTTTGACCCGTTTCAGGCACAGAAATGACTTTAAACACACTTATTTTAGTTGAAAAAGTCATAATTCACATCCAACAGTCATTTAGAGTCAAAAGATTAAATGTTAAAATTTCATCATTATTGACCATTTTGGGAACGTTCGACATGTCCGGAGTCATCGTTTTTCATCCGAAAATTGATTTTTTGGACTGTACCAAAAATGATTCAAAATGTCAATTGGATCGTGCCTCATGTTGAATAACCACTTTTTAAACCCTCACAGTGACCAAAAGTGCCATTTTTACAGAGTTTTGCTTACTCAAAAGCTTCAATTTTGACCAGTTTCAGGCACAGAAATGACTTTAAACACACTTATTTTAGTTGAAAAAGTCATAATTCACATCCAACAGTCATTTAGAGTCAAAAGATTAAATGTTAAAATGTCATCATTATAGACTATTTTGGGAACGTTCGACATGTCCGGAGTCATCGTTTTTCATCCGAAAATTGATTTTTTGGACTGTACCAAAAATGATTCAAAATGTCAATTGGATCGTGCCTCATGTTGAATAACCACTTTTTAAACCCTCACAGTGACCAAAAGTGCCATTTTTACAGAGTTTTGCTTACTCAAAAGCTTCAATTTTGACCCGTTTCAGGCACAGAAATGACTTTAAACACACTTATTTTAGTTGAAAAAGTCATAATGCACATCCAACAGTCATTTAGAGTCAAAAGATTAAATGTTAAAATTTCATCATTATAGACCATTTTGGGAACGTTCGACATGTCCGGAGTCATCGTTTTTCATCCGAAAATTGATTTTTGGGACTGTACCAAAAATGATTCAAAATGTCAATTGGATCGTGCCTCATGTTGAATAACCACTTTTTAAACCCTCACAGTGACCAAAAGTGCCATTTTTACAGAGTTTTGCTTACTCAAAAGCTTCAATTTTGACCCGTTTCAGGCACAGAAATGACTTTAAACACACTTATTTTAGTTGAAAAAGTCATAATTCACATCCAACAGTCATTTACAGTCAAAAGATTAAATGTTAAAATTTCATCATTATAGACCATTTTGGGAACGTTCGACATGTTCGGAGTCATCGTTTTTCATCCGAAAATTGATTTTTTGGACTGTACCAAAAATGATTCAAAATGTCAATTGGATCGTGCCTCATGTTGAATAACCACTTTTTAAACCCTCACAGTGACCAAAAGTGCCATTTTTACAGAGTTTTGCTTACTCAAAAGCTTCAATTTTGACCCGTTTCAGGCACAGAAATGACTTTAAACACACTTATTTTAGTTGAAAAAGTCATAATGCACATCCAACAGTCATTTAGAGTCAAAAGATTAAATGTTAAAATTTCATCATTATAGACCATTTTGGGAACGTTCGACATGTCCGGAGTCATCGTTTTTCATCCGAAAATTGATTTTTGGGACTGTACCAAAAATTATTCAAAATGTCAATTGGATCGTGCCTCATGTTGAATAACCACTTTTTAAACCCTCACAGTGACCAAAAGTGCCATTTTTACAGAGTTTTGCTTACTCAAAAGCTTCAATTTTGACCCGTTTCAGGCACAGAAATGACTTTAAACACACTTATTTTAGTTGAAAAAGTCATAATTCACATCCAACAGTCATTTAGAGTCAAAAGATTAAATGTTAAAATTTCATCATTATAGACCATTTTGGGAACGTTCGACATGTCCGGAGTCATCGTTTTTCATCCGAAAATTGATTTTTTGGACTGTACCAAAAATGATTCAAAATGTCAATTGGATCGTGCCTCATGTTGAATAACCACTTTTTAAACCCTCACAGTGACCAAAAGTGCCATTTTTACAGAGTTTTGCTTACTCAAAAGCTTCAATTTTGACCCGTTTCAGGCACAGAAATGACTTTAAACACACTTATTTTAGTTGAAAAAGTCATAATTCACATCCAACAGTCATTTAGAGTCAAAAGATTAAATGTTAAAATTTCATCATTATAGACCATTTTGGGAACGTTCGGCATGTCCGGAGTCATCGTTTTTCATCCGAAAATTGATTTTTTGGACTGTACCAAAAATGATTCAAAATGTCAATTGGATCGTGCCTCATGTAGAATAACTACTTTTTAAACCCTCACAGTGCCCAAAAGTGCCATTTTTACAGAGTTTTGCTTACTCAAAAGCATCAATTTTGACCCGTTTCAGGCACAGAAATGACTTTAAACACACTTATTTTAGTTGAAAAAGTCATAATTCACATCCAACAGTCATTTAGAGTCAAAAGATTAAATGTTAAAATTTCATCATTATTGACCATTTTGGGAACGTTCGACATGTCCGGAGTCATCGTTTTTCATCCGAAAATTGATTTTTTGGACTGTACCAAAAATGATTCAAAATGTCAATTGGATCGTGCCTCATGTTGAATAACCACTTTTTAAACCCTCACAGTGACCAAAAGTGCCATTTTTACAGAGTTTTGCTTACTCAAAAGCTTCAATTTTGACCAGTTTCAGGCACAGAAATGACTTTAAACACACTTATTTTAGTTGAAAAAGTCATAATTCACATCCAACAGTCATTTAGAGTCAAAAGATTAAATGTTAAAATTTCATCATTATAGACCATTTTGGGAACGTTCGACATGTCCGGAGTCATCGTTTTTCATCCGAAAATTGATTTTTTGGACTGTACCAAAAATGATTCAAAATGTCAATTGGATCGTGCCTCATGTTGAATAACCACTTTTTAAACCCTCACAGTGACCAAAAGTGCCATTTTTACAGAGTTTTGCTTACTCAAAAGCTTCAATTTTGACCCGTTTCAGGCACAGAAATGACTTTAAACACACTTATTTTAGTTGAAAAAGTCATAATTCACATCCAACAGTTATTTAGAGTCAAAAGATTAAATGTTAAAATTTCATCATTATAGACCATTTTGGGAACGTTCGACATGTCCGGAGTCATCGTTTTTCATCCGAAAATTGATTTTTTGGACTGTACCAAAAATGATTCAAAATGTCAATTGGATCGTGCCTCATGTTGAATAACCACTTTTTAAACCCTCACAGTGACCAAAAGTGCCATTTTTACAGAGTTTTGCTTACTCAAAAGCTTCAATTTTGACCCGTTTCAGGCACAGAAATGACTTTAAACACACTTATTTTAGTTGAAAAAGTCATAATTCACATCCAACAGTCATTTAGAGTCAAAAGATTAAATGTTAAAATGTCATCATTATAGACCATTTTGGGAACGTTCGGCATGTCCGGAGTCATCGTTTTTCATCCGAAAATTGATTTTTTGGACTGTACCAAAAATGATTCAAAATGTCAATTGGATCGTGCCTCATGTTGAATAACTACTTTTTAAACCCTCACAGTGCCCAAAAGTGCCATTTTTACAGAGTTTTGCTTACTCAAAAGCATCAATTTTGACCCGTTTCAGGCACAGAAATGACTTTAAACACACTTATTTTAGTTGAAAAAGTCATAATTCACATCCAACAGTCATTTAGAGTCAAAAGATTAAATGTTAAAATTTCATCATTATAGACCATTTTGGGAACGTTCGACATGTCCGGAGTCATCGTTTTTCATCCGAAAATTGATTTTTGGGACTGTACCAAAAATGATTCAAAATGTCAATTGGATCGTGCCTCATGTTGAATAACCACTTTTTAAACCCTCACAGTGACCAAAATTGCCATTTTTACAGTTTTGCTTACTCAAAAGCTTCAATTTTGACCCGTTTCAGGCACAGAAATGACTTTAAACACACTTATTTTAGTTGAAAAAGTCATAATGCACATCCAACAGTCATTTGGAGTCAAAAGATTAAATGTTAAAATTTCATCATTATAGACCATTTTGGGAACGTTCGACATGTCCGGAGTCATCGTTTTTCATCCGAAAATTGATTTTTGGGACTGTACCAAAAATGATTCAAAATGTCAATTGGATCGTGCCTCATGTTGAATAACCACTTTTTAAACCCTCACAGTGACCAAAAGTGCCATTTTTACAGAGTTTTGCTTACTCAAAAGCTTCAATTTTGACCCGTTTCAGGCACAGAAATGACTTTAAACACACTTATTTTAGTTGAAAAAGTCATAATTCACATCCAACAGTAATTTGGAGTCAAAAGATTAAATGTTAAAATTTCATCATTATAGACCATTTTGGGAACGTTCGACATGTCCGAGTCATCATTTTTCATCCGAAAATTGATTTTTGGGACTGTACCAAAAATGATTCAAAATGTCAATTGGATCGTGCCTCATGTTGAATAACCACTTTTTAAACCCTCACAGTGACCAAAAGTGCCATTTTTACAGAGTTTTGCTTACTCAAAAGCTTCAATTTTGACCCGTTTCAGGCACAGAAATGACTTTAAACACACTTATTTTAGTTGAAAAAGTCATAATTTACATCCAACAGTCATTTAGAGTCAAAAGATTAAATGTTAAAATTTCATCATTATAGACCATTTTGGGAACGTTCGACATGTCCGGAGTCATCGTTTTTCATCCGAAAATTGATTTTTTGGACTGTACCAAAAATGATTCAAAATGTCAATTGGATCGTGCCTCATGTTGAATAACCACTTTTTAAACTCTCACAGTGACCAAAAGTGCCATTTTTACAGAGTTTTGCTTACTCAAAAGCTTCAATTTTGACCCGTTTCAGGCACAGAAATGACTTTAAACACACTTATTTTAGTTGAAAAAGTCATAATTCACATCCAACAGTCATTTAGAGTCAAAAGATTAAATGTTAAAATTTCATCATTATAGACCATTTTGGGAACGTTCGACATGTCCGGAGTCATCGTTTTTCATCCGAAAATTGATTTTTGGGACTGTACCAAAAATGATTCAAAATGTCAATTGGATCGTGCCTCATGTTGAATAACTACTTTTTAAACCCTCACAGTGCCCAAAAGTGCCATTTTTACAGAGTTTTGCTTACTCAAAAGCATCAATTTTGACCCATTTCAGGCACAGAAATGACTTTAAACACACTTATTTAAGTTGAAAAAGTCATATTTCACATCCAACAGTCATTTAGAGTCAAAAGATTAAATGTTAAAATTTCATCATTATAGACCATTTTGCGAACGTTCGACATGTCCGGAGTCATCGTTTTTCATCCGAAAATGGATTTTTGGGACTGTACCAAAAATGATTCAAAATGTCAATTGGATCGTGCCTCATGTTGAATAACCACTTTTTAAACCCTCACAGTGACCAAAAGTGCCATTTTTACAGAGTTTTGCTTACTCAAAAGCTTCAATTTTGACCCGTTTCAGGCACAGAAATGACTTTAAACACACTTATTTTAGTTGAAAAAGTCATAATGCACATCCAACAGTCATTTGGAGTCAAAAGATTAAATGTTAAAATTTCATCATTATAGACCATTTTGGGAACGTTCGACATGTCCGGAGTCATCGTTTTTCATCTGAAAATTGATTTTTGGGACTGTACCAAAAATGATTCAAAATGTCAATTGGATCGTGCCTCATGTTGAATAACCACTTTTTAAACCCTCACAGTGACCAAAAGTGCCATTTTTACAGAGTTTTGCTTACTCAAAAGCTTCAATTTTGACCAGTTTCAGGCACAGAAATGACTTTAAACACACTTATTTTAGTTGAAAAAGTCATAATTCACATCCAACAGTCATTTAGAGTCAAAAGATTAAATGTTAAAATTTCATCATTATAGACCATGTTGGGAACGTTCGACATGTCCGGAGTCATCATTTTTCATCCGAAAATTGATTTTTGGGACTGTACCAAAAATGATTCAAAATGTCAATTGGATCGTGCCTCATGTTGAATAACCACTTTTTAAACCCTCACAGTGACCAAAAGTGCCATTTTTACAGAGTTTTGCTTACTCAAAAGCTTCAATTTTGACCCGTTTCAGGCACAGAAATGACTTTAAACACACTTATTTTAGTTGAAAAAGTCATAATTTACATCCAACAGTCATTTAGAGTCAAAAGATTAAATGTTAAAATTTCATCATTATAGACCATTTTGGGAACGTTCGACATGTCCGGAGTCATCGTTTTTCATCTGAAAATTGGTTTTTTGGACTGTACCAAAAATGATTCAAAATGTCAATTGGATCGTGCCTCATGTTGAATAACCACTTTTTAAACCCTCACAGTGACCAAAAGTGCCATTTTTACAGAGTTTTGCTTACTCAAAAGCTTCAATTTTGACCCGTTTCAGGCACAGAAATGACTTTAAACACACTTATTTTAGTTGAAAAAGTCATAATTCACATCCAACAGTCATTTAGAGTCAAAAGATTAAATGTTAAAATTTCATCATTATAGACCATTTTGGGAACGTTCGACATGTCCGGAGTCATCGTTTTTCATCCGAAAATTGATTTTTGGGACTGTACCAAAAATGATTCAAAATGTCAATTGGATCGTGCCTCATGTTGAATAACTACTTTTTAAACCCTCACAGTGCCCAAAAGTGCCATTTTTACAGAGTTTTGCTTACTCAAAAGCATCAATTTGGACCCGTTTCAGGCACAGAAATGACTTTAAACACACTTATTTTAGTTGAAAAAGTCATAATTCACATCCAACAGTCATTTAGAGTCAAAAGATTAAATGTTAAAATTTCATCATTATTGACCATTTTGGGAACGTTCGACATGTCCGGAGTCATCGTTTTTCATCCGAAAATTGATTTTTTGGACTGTACCAAAAATGATTCAAAATGTCAATTGGATCGTGCCTCATGTTGAATAACCACTTTTTAAACCCTCACAGTGACCAAAAGTGCCATTTTTACAGAGTTTTGCTTACTCAAAAGCTTCAATTTTGACCCGTTTCAGGCACAGAAATGACTTTAAACACACTTATTTAAGTTGAAAAAGTCATATTTCACATCCAACAGTCATTTAGAGTCAAAAGATTAAATGTTAAAATTTCATCATTATAGACCATTTTGCGAACGTTCGACATGTCCGGAGTCATCGTTTTTCATCCGAAAATTGATTTTTTGGACTGTACCAAAAATGATTCAAAATGTCAATTGGATCGTGCCTCATGTTGAATAACCACTTTTTAAACCCTCACAGTGACCAAAAGTGCCATTTTTACAGAGTTTTGCTTACTCAAAAGCTTCAATTTTGACCCGTTTCAGGCACAGAAATGACTTTAAACACACTTATTTTAGTTGAAAAAGTCATAATTCACATCCAACAGTCATTTAGAGTCAAAAGATTAAATGTTAAAATTTCATCATTATAGACCATGTTGGGAACGTTCGACATGTCCGGAGTCATCATTTTTCATCCGAAAATTGATTTTTGGGACTGTACCAAAAATGATTCAAAATGTCAATTGGATCGTGCCTCATGTTGAATAACCACTTTTTAAACCCTCACAGTGACCAAAAGTGCCATTTTTACAGAGTTTTGCTTACTCAAAAGCTTCAATTTTGACCCGTTTCAGGCACAGAAATGACTTTAAACACACTTATTTTAGTTGAAAAAGTCATAATTTACATCCAACAGTCATTTAGAGTCAAAAGATTAAATGTTAAAATTTCATCATTATAGACCATTTTGGGAACGTTCGACATGTCCGGAGTCATCGTTTTTCATCTGAAAATTGGTTTTTTGGACTGTACCAAAAATGATTCAAAATGTCAATTGGATCGTGCCTCATGTTGAATAACCACTTTTTAAACCCTCACAGTGACCAAAAGTGCCATTTTTACAGAGTTTTGCTTACTCAAAAGCTTCAATTTTGACCCGTTTCAGGCACAGAAATGACTTTAAACACACTTATTTTAGTTGAAAAAGTCATAATTCACATCCAACAGTCATTTAGAGTCAAAAGATTAAATGTTAAAATTTCATCATTATAGACCATTTTGGGAACGTTCGACATGTCCGGAGTCATCGTTTTTCATCCGAAAATTGATTTTTGGGACTGTACCAAAAATGATTCAAAATGTCAATTGGATCGTGCCTCATGTTGAATAACTACTTTTTAAACCCTCACAGTGCCCAAAAGTGCCATTTTTACAGAGTTTTGCTTACTCAAAAGCATCAATTTGGACCCGTTTCAGGCACAGAAATGACTTTAAACACACTTATTTTAGTTGAAAAAGTCATAATTCACATCCAACAGTCATTTAGAGTCAAAAGATTAAATGTTAAAATTTCATCATTATTGACCATTTTGGGAACGTTCGACATGTCCGGAGTCATCGTTTTTCATCCGAAAATTGATTTTTTGGACTGTACCAAAAATGATTCAAAATGTCAATTGGATCGTGCCTCATGTTGAATAACCACTTTTTAAACCCTCACAGTGACCAAAAGTGCCATTTTTACAGAGTTTTGCTTACTCAAAAGCTTCAATTTTGACCCGTTTCAGGCACAGAAATGACTTTAAACACACTTATTTAAGTTGAAAAAGTCATATTTCACATCCAACAGTCATTTAGAGTCAAAAGATTAAATGTTAAAATTTCATCATTATAGACCATTTTGCGAACGTTCGACATGTCCGGAGTCATCGTTTTTCATCCGAAAATTGATTTTTTGGACTGTACCAAAAATGATTCAAAATGTCAATTGGATCGTGCCTCATGTTGAATAACCACTTTTTAAACCCTCACAGTGACCAAAAGTGCCATTTTTACAGAGTTTTGCTTACTCAAAAGCTTCAATTTTTACCCGTTTCAGGCACAGAAATGACTTTAAACACACTTATTTTAGTTGAAAAAGTCATAATTCACATCCAACAGTCATTTAGAGTCAAAAGATTAAATGTTAAAATTTCATCATTATAGACCATTTTGGGAACGTTCGACATGTCCGGAGTCATCGTTTTTCATCCGAAAATTGATTTTTTGGACTGTACCAAAAATGATTCAAAATGTCAATTGGATCGTGCCTCATGTTGAATAACCACTTTTTAAACCCTCACAGTGACCAAAAGTGCCATTTTTACAGAGTTTTGCTTACTCAAAAGCTTCAATTTTGACCCGTTTCAGGCACAGAAATGACTTTAAACACACTTATTTTAGTTGAAAAAGTCATAATGCACATCCAACAGTCATTTAGAGTCAAAAGATTAAATGTTAAAATTTCATCATTATAGACCATTTTGGGAACGTTCGACATGTCCGGAGTCATCGTTTTTCATCCGAAAATTGATTTTTGGGACTGTACCAAAAATGATTCAAAATGTCAATTGGATCGTGCCTCATGTTGAATAACCACTTTTTAAACCCTCACAGTGCCCAAAAGTGCCATTTTTACAGAGTTTTGCTTACTCAAAAGCTTCAATTTTGACCCGTTTCAGGCACAGAAATGACTTTAAACACACTTATTTTAGTTGAAAAAGTCATAATTCACATCCAACAGTCATTTAGAGTCAAAAGATTAAATGTTAAAATTTCATCATTATAGACCATTTTGGGAACTTTCGACATGTCCGGAGTCATCGTTTTTCATCCGAAAATTGATTTTTTGGACTGTACCAAAAATGATTCAAAATGTCAATTGGATCGTGCCTCATGTTGAATAACCACTTTTTAAACCCTCACAGTGACCAAAAGTGCCATTTTTACAGAGTTTTGCTTACTCAAAAGCTTCAATTTTGACCCGTTTCAGGCACAGAAATGACTTTAAACACACTTATTTTAGTTGAAAAAGTCATAATGCACATCCAACAGTCATTTAGAGTCAAAAGATTAAATGTTAAAATTTCATCATTATAGACCATTTTGGGAACGTTCGACATGTCCGGAGTCATCGTTTTTCATCCGAAAATTGATTTTTTGGACTGTACCAAAAATGATTCAAAATGTCAATTGGATCGTGCCTCATGTTGAATAACCACTTTTTAAACCCTCACAGTGACCAAAAGTGCCATTTTTACAGAGTTTTGCTTACTCAAAAGCTTCAATTTTGACCCGTTTCAGGCACAGAAATGACTTTAAACACACTTATTTTAGTTGAAAAAGTCATAATTCACATCCAACAGTCATTTAGAGTCAAAAGATTAAATGTTAAAATTTCATCATTATAGACCATTTTGGGAACGTTCGGCATGTCCGGAGTCATCGTTTTTCATCCGAAAATTGATTTTTTGGACTGTACCAAAAATGATTCAAAATGTCAAATGGATCGTGCCTCATGTTGAATAACCACTTTTTAAACCCTCACAGTGACCAAAATTGCCATTTTTACAGAGTTTTGCTTACTCAAAAGCTTCAATTTTGACCCGTTTCAGGCACAGAAATGACTTTAAACACACTTATTTTAGTTGAAAAAGTCATAATGCACATCCAACAGTCATTTGGAGTCAAAAGATTAAATGTTAAAATTTCATCATTATAGACCATTTTGGGAACGTTCGACATGTCCGGAGTCATCGTTTTTCATCTGAAAATTGATTTTTGGGACTGTACCAAAAATGATTCAAAATGTCAATTGGATCGTGCCTCATGTTGAATAACCACTTTTTAAACCCTCACAGTGACCAAAAGTGCCATTTTTACAGAGTTTTGCTTACTCAAAAGCTTCAATTTTGACCCGTTTCAGGCACAGAAATGACTTTAAACACACTTATTTTAGTTGAAAAAGTCATAATTCACATCCAACAGTAATTTAGAGTCAAAAGATTAAATGTTAAAATTTCATCATTATAGACCATTTTGGGAACGTTCGACATGTCCGGAGTCATCATTTTTCATCCGAAAATTGATTTTTGGGACTGTACCAAAAATGATTCAAAATGTCAATTGGATCGTGCCTCATGTTGAATAACCACTTTTTAAACCCTCACAGTGACCAAAAGTGCCATTTTTACAGAGTTTTGCTTACTCAAAAGCTTCAATTTTGACCCGTTTCAGGCACAGAAATGACTTTAAACACACTTATTTTAGTTGAAAAAGTCATAATTTACATCCAACAGTCATTTAGAGTCAAAAGATTAAATGTTAAAATTTCATCATTATAGACCATTTTGGGAACGTTCGACATGTCCGGAGTCATCGTTTTTCATCCGAAAATTGATTTTTTGGACTGTACCAAAAATGATTCAAAATGTCAATTGGATCGTGCCTCATGTTGAATAACCACTTTTTAAACCCTCACAGTGACCAAAAGTGCCATTTTTACAGAGTTTTGCTTACTCAAAAGCTTCAATTTTGACCCGTTTCAGGCACAGAAATGACTTTAAACACACTTATTTTAGTTGAAAAAGTCATAATTCACATCCAACAGTCATTTAGAGTCAAAAGATTAAATGTTAAAATTTCATCATTATAGACCATTTTGGGAACGTTCGACATGTCCGGAGTCATCGTTTTTCATCCGAAAATTGATTTTTGGGACTGTACCAAAAATGATTCAAAATGTCAATTGGATCGTGCCTCATGTTGAATAACTACTTTTTAAACCCTCACAGTGCCCAAAAGTGCCATTTTTACAGAGTTTTGCTTACTCAAAAGCATCAATTTTGACCCGTTTCAGGCACAGAAATGACTTTAAACACACTTATTTTAGTTGAAAAAGTCATAATTCACATCCAACAGTCATTTAGAGTCAAAAGATTAAATGTTAAAATTTCATCATTATTGACCATTTTGGGAACGTTCGACATGTCCGGAGTCATCGTTTTTCATCCGAAAATTGATTTTTTGGACTGTACCAAAAATGATTCAAAATGTCAATTGGATTGTGCCTCATGTTGAATAACCACTTTTTAAACCCTCACAGTGACCAAAAGTGCCATTTTTACAGAGTTTTGCTTACTCAAAAGCTTCAATTTTGACCCGTTTCAGGCACAGAAATGACTTAAAACACACTTATTTAAGTTGAAAAAGTCATATTTCACATCCAACAGTCATTTAGAGTCAAAAGATTAAATGTTAAAATTTCATCATTATAGACCATTTTGCGAACGTTCGACATGTCCGGAGTCATCGTTTTTCATCCGAAAATGGATTTTTGGGACTGTACCAAAAATGATTCAAAATGTCAATTGGATCGTGCCTCATGTTGAATAACCACTTTTTAAACCCTCACAGTGACCAAAAGTGCCATTTTTACAGAGTTTTGCTTACTCAAAAGCTTCAATTTTGACCCGTTTCAGGCACAGAAATGACTTTAAACACACTTATTTTAGTTGAAAAAGTCATAATGCACATCCAACAGTCATTTAGAGTCAAAAGATTAAATGTTAAAATTTCATCATTATAGACCATTTTGGGAACGTTCGACATGTCCGGAGTCATCGTTTTTCATCCGAAAATTGATTTTTGGGACTGTACCAAAAATTATTCAAAATGTCAATTGGATCGTGCCTCATGTTGAATAACCACTTTTTAAACCCTCACAGTGACCAAAAGTGCCATTTTTATAGAGTTTTGCTTACTCAAAAGCTTCAATTTTGACCCGTTTCAGGCACAGAAATGACTTTAAACACACTTATTTTAGTTGAAAAAGTCATAATTCACATCCAACAGTCATTTAGAGTCAAAAGATTAAATGTTAAAATTTCATCATTATAGACCATTTTGGGAACGTTCGGCATGTCCGGAGTCATCGTTTTTCATCCGAAAATTGATTTTTTGGACTGTACCAAAAATGATTCAAAATGTCAATTGGATCGTGCCTCATGTAGAATAACTACTTTTTAAACCCTCACAGTGCCCAAAAGTGCCATTTTTACAGAGTTTTGCTTACTCAAAAGCATCAATTTTGACCCGTTTCAGGCACAGAAATGACTTTAAACACACTTATTTTAGTTGAAAAAGTCATAATTCACATCCAACAGTCATTTAGAGTCAAAAGATTAAATGTTAAAATTTCATCATTATTGACCATTTTGGGAACGTTCGACATGTCCGGAGTCATCGTTTTTCATCCGAAAATTGATTTTTTGGACTGTACCAAAAATGATTCAAAATGTCAATTGGATCGTGCCTCATGTTGAATAACCACTTTTTAAACCCTCACAGTGACCAAAAGTGCCATTTTTACAGAGTTTTGCTTACTCAAAAGCTTCAATTTTGACCAGTTTCAGGCACAGAAATGACTTTAAACACACTTATTTTAGTTGAAAAAGTCATAATTCACATCCAACAGTCATTTAGAGTCAAAAGATTAAATGTTAAAATTTCATCATTATAGACCATTTTGGGAACGTTCGACATGTCCGGAGTCATCGTTTTTCATCCGAAAATTGATTTTTTGGACTGTACCAAAAATGATTCAAAATGTCAATTGGATCGTGCCTCATGTTGAATAACCACTTTTTAAACCCTCACAGTGACCAAAAGTGCCATTTTTACAGAGTTTTGCTTACTCAAAAGCTTCAATTTTGACCCGTTTCAGGCACAGAAATGACTTTAAACACACTTATTTTAGTTGAAAAAGTCATAATTCACATCCAACAGTCATTTAGAGTCAAAAGATTAAATATTAAAATTTCATCATTATAGACCATTTTGGGAACGTTCGACATGTCCGGAGTCATCGTTTTTCATCCGAAAATTGATTTTTTGGACTGTACCAAAAATGATTCAAAATGTCAATTGGATCGTGCCTCATGTTGAATAACCACTTTTTAAACCCTCACAGTGACCAAAAGTGCCATTTTTACAGAGTTTTGCTTACTCAAAAGCTTCAATTTTGACCCGTTTCAGGCACAGAAATGACTTTAAACACACTTATTTTAGTTGAAAAAGTCATAATTCACATCCAACAGTCATTTAGAGTCAAAAGATTAAATGTTAAAATTTCATCATTATAGACCATTTTGGGAACGTTCGGCATGTCCGGAGTCATCGTTTTTCATCCGAAAATTGATTTTTTGGACTGTACCAAAAATGATTCAAAATGTCAATTGGATCGTGCCTCATGTTGAATAACTACTTTTTAAACCCTCACAGTGCCCAAAAGTGCCATTTTTACAGAGTTTTGCTTACTCAAAAGCATCAATTTTGACCCGTTTCAGGCACAGAAATGACTTTAAACACACTTATTTTAGTTGAAAAAGTCATAATTCACATCCAACAGTCATTTAGAGTCAAAAGATTAAATGTTAAAATTTCATCATTATAGACCATTTTGGGAACGTTCGACATGTCCGGAGTCATCGTTTTTCATCCGAAAATTGATTTTTGGGACTGTACCAAAAATGATTCAAAATGTCAATTGGATCGTGCCTCATGTTGAATAACTACTTTTTAAACCCTCACAGTGCCCAAAAGTGCCATTTTTACAGAGTTTTGCTTACTCAAAAGCATCAATTTTGACCCGTTTCAGGCACAGAAATGACTTTAAACACACTTATTTTAGTTGAAAAAGTCATAATTCACATCCAACAGTCATTTAGAGTCAAAAGATTAAATGTTAAAATTTCATCATTATTGACCATTTTGGGAACGTTCGACATGTCCGGAGTCATCGTTTTTCATCCGAAAATTGATTTTTTGGACTGTACCAAAAATGATTCAAAATGTCAATTGGATCGTGCCTCATGTTGAATAACCACTTTTTAAACCCTCACAGTGACCAAAAGTGCCATTTTTACAGAGTTTTGCTTACTCAAAAGCTTCAATTTTGACCCGTTTCAGGCACAGAAATGACTTTAAACACACTTATTTAAGTTGAAAAAGTCATATTTCACATCCAACAGTCATTTAGAGTCAAAAGATTAAATGTTAAAATTTCATCATTATAGACCATTTTGCGAACGTTCGACATGTCCGGAGTCATCGTTTTTCATCCGAAAATGGATTTTTGGGACTGTACCAAAAATGATTCAAAATGTCAATTGGATCGTGCCTCATGTTGAATAACCACTTTTTAAACCCTCACAGTGACCAAAAGTGCCATTTTTACAGAGTTTTGCTTACTCAAAAGCTTCAATTTTGACCCGTTTCAGGCACAGAAATGACTTTAAACACACTTATTTTAGTTGAAAAAGTCATAATTCACATCCAACAGTCATTTAGAGTCAAAAGATTAAATGTTAAAATTTCATCATTATAGACCATTTTGGGAACGTTCGGCATGTCCGGAGTCATCGTTTTTCATCCGAAAATTGATTTTTTGGACTGTACCAAAAATGATTCAAAATGTCAATTGGATCGCGCCTCATGTAGAATAACTACTTTTTAAACCCTCACAGTGCCCAAAAGTGCCATTTTTACAGAGTTTTGCTTACTCAAAAGCATCAATTTTGAACCGTTTCAGGCACAGAAATGACTTTAAACACACTTATTTTAGTTGAAAAAGTCATAATTCACATCCAACAGTCATTTAGAGTCAAAAGATTAAATGTTAAAATTTCATCATTATTGACCATTTTGGGAACGTTCGACATGTCCGGAGTCATCGTTTTTCATCCGAAAATTGATTTTTTGGACTGTACCATAAATGATTCAAAATGTCAATTGGATCGTGCCTCATGTTGAATAACCACTTTTTAAACCCTCACAGTGACCAAAAGTGCCATTTTTACAGAGTTTTGCTTACTCAAAAGCTTCAATTTTGACCAGTTTCAGGCACAGAAATGACTTTAAACACACTTATTTTAGTTGAAAAAGTCATAATTCACATCCAACAGTCATTTAGAGTCAAAAGATTAAATGTTAAAATTTCATCATTATAGACCATTTTGGGAACGTTCGGCATGTCCGGAGTCATCGTTTTTCATCCGAAAATTGATTTTTTGGACTGTACCAAAAATGATTCAAAATGTCAATTGGATCGCGCCTCATGTAGAATAACTACTTTTTAAACCCTCACAGTGCCCAAAAGTGCCATTTTTACAGAGTTTTGCTTACTCAAAAGCATCAATTTTGAACCGTTTCAGGCACAGAAATGACTTTAAACACACTTATTTTAGTTGAAAAAGTCATAATTCACATCCAACAGTCATTTAGAGTCAAAAGATTAAATGTTAAAATTTCATCATTATTGACCATTTTGGGAACGTTCGACATGTCCGGAGTCATCGTTTTTCATCCGAAAATTGATTTTTTGGACTGTACCATAAATGATTCAAAATGTCAATTGGATCGTGCCTCATGTTGAATAACCACTTTTTAAACCCTCACAGTGACCAAAAGTGCCATTTTTACAGAGTTTTGCTTACTCAAAAGCTTCAATTTTGACCAGTTTCAGGCACAGAAATGACTTTAAACACACTTATTTTAGTTGAAAAAGTCATAATTCACATCCAACAGTCATTTAGAGTCAAAAGATTAAATGTTAAAATTTCATCATTATAGACCATTTTGGGAACTTTCGACATGTCCGGAGTCATCGTTTTTCATCCGAAAATTGATTTTTTGGACTGTACCAAAAATGATTCAAAATGTCAATTGGATCGTGCCTCATGTTGAATAACCACTTTTTAAACCCTCACAGTGACCAAAAGTGCCATTTTTACAGAGTTTTGCTTACTCAAAAGCTTCAATTTTGACCCGTTTCAGGCACAGAAATGACTTTAAACACACTTATTTTAGTTGAAAAAGTCATAATTCACATCCAACAGTCATTTAGAGTCAAAAGATTAAATGTTAAAATTTCATCATTATAGACCATTTTGGGAACGTTCGGCATGTCCGGAGTCATCGTTTTTCATCCGAAAATTGATTTTTTGGACTGTACCAAAAATGATTCAAAATGTCAATTGGATCGTGCCTCATGTTGAATAACTACTTTTTAAACCCTCACAGTGCCCAAAAGTGCCATTTTTACAGAGTTTTGCTTACTCAAAAGCATCAATTTTGACCCGTTTCAGGCACAGAAATGACTTTAAACACACTTATTTTAGTTGAAAAAGTCATAATTCACATCCAACAGTCATTTAGAGTCAAAAGATTAAATGTTAAAATTTCATCATTATTGACCATTTTGGGAACGTTCGACATGTCCGGAGTCATCGTTTTTCATCCGAAAATTGATTTTTTGGACTGTACCAAAAATGATTCAAAATGTCAATTGGATCGTGCCTCATGTTGAATAACCACTTTTTAAACCCTCACAGTGACCAAAAGTGCCATTTTTACAGAGTTTTGCTTACTCAAAAGCTTCAATTTTGACCAGTTTCAGGCACAGAAATGACTTTAAACACACTTATTTTAGTTGAAAAAGTCATAATTCACATCCAACAGTCATTTAGAGTCAAAAGATTAAATGTTAAAATGTCATCATTATAGACCATTTTGGGAACGTTCGACATGTCCGGAGTCATCGTTTTTCATCCGAAAATTGATTTTTTGGACTGTACCAAAAATGATTCAAAATGTCAATTGGATCGTGCCTCATGTTGAATAACCACTTTTTAAACCCTCACAGTGACCAAAAGTGCCATTTTTACAGAGTTTTGCTTACTCAAAAGCTTCAATTTTGACCCGTTTCAGGCACAGAAATGACTTTAAACACACTTATTTTAGTTGAAAAAGTCATAATGCACATCCAACAGTCATTTAGAGTCAAAAGATTAAATGTTAAAATTTCATCATTATAGACCATTTTGGGAACGTTCGACATGTCCGGAGTCATCGTTTTTCATCCGAAAATTGATTTTTGGGACTGTACCAAAAATGATTCAAAATGTCAATTGGATCGTGCCTCATGTTGAATAACCACTTTTTAAACCCTCACAGTGCCCAAAAGTGCCATTTTTACAGAGTTTTGCTTACTCAAAAGCTTCAATTTTGACCCGTTTCAGGCACAGAAATGACTTTAAACACACTTATTTTAGTTGAAAAAGTCATAATTCACATCCAACAGTCATTTACAGTCAAAAGATTAAATGTTAAAATTTCATCATTATAGACCATTTTGGGAACGTTCGACATGTTCGGAGTCATCGTTTTTCATCCGAAAATTGATTTTTTGGACTGTACCAAAAATGATTCAAAATGTCAATTGGATCGTGCCTCATGTTGAATAACCACTTTTTAAACCCTCACAGTGACCAAAAGTGCCATTTTTACAGAGTTTTGCTTACTCAAAAGCATCAATTTTGACCCGTTTCAGGCACAGAAATGACTTTAAACACACTTATTTTAGTTGAAAAAGTCATAATTCACATCCAACAGTCATTTAGAGTCAAAAGATTAAATGTTAAAATTTCATCATTATTGACCATTTTGGGAACGTTCGACATGTCCGGAGTCATCGTTTTTCATCCGAAAATTGATTTTTTGGACTGTACCATAAATGATTCAAAATGTCAATTGGATCGTGCCTCATGTTGAATAACCACTTTTTAAACCCTCACAGTGACCAAAAGTGCCATTTTTACAGAGTTTTGCTTACTCAAAAGCTTCAATTTTGACCAGTTTCAGGCACAGAAATGACTTTAAACACACTTATTTTAGTTGAAAAAGTCATAATTCACATCCAACAGTCATTTAGAGTCAAAAGATTAAATGTTAAAATTTCATCATTATAGACCATTTTGGGAACGTTCGACATGTCCGGAGTCATCGTTTTTCATCCGAAAATTGATTTTTTGGACTGTACCAAAAATGATTCAAAATGTCAATTGGATCGTGCCTCATGTTGAATAACCACTTTTTAAACCCTCACAGTGACCAAAAGTGCCATTTTTACAGAGTTTTGCTTACTCAAAAGCTTCAATTTTGACCCGTTTCAGGCACAGAAATGACTTTAAACACACTTATTTTAGTTGAAAAAGTCATAATTCACATCCAACAGTCATTTAGAGTCAAAAGATTAAATGTTAAAATGTCATCATTATAGACCATTTTGGGAACGTTCGACATGTCCGGAGTCATCGTTTTTCATCCGAAAATTGATTTTTTGGACTGTACCAAAAATGATTCAAAATGTCAATTGGATCGTGCCTCATGTTGAATAACCACTTTTTAAACCCTCACAGTGACCAAAAGTGCCATTTTTACAGAGTTTTGCTTACTCAAAAGCTTCAATTTTGACCCGTTTCAGGCACAGAAATGACTTTAAACACACTTATTTTAGTTGAAAAAGTCATAATTCACATCCAACAGTCATTTAGAGTCAAAAGATTAAATGTTAAAATTTCATCATTATAGACCATTTTGGGAACGTTCGGCATGTCCGGAGTCATCGTTTTTCATCCGAAAATTGATTTTTTGGACTGTACCAAAAATGATTCAAAATGTCAATTGGATCGTGCCTCATGTTGAATAACTACTTTTTAAACCCTCACAGTGCCCAAAAGTGCCATTTTTACAGAGTTTTGCTTACTCAAAAGCATCAATTTTGACCCGTTTCAGGCACAGAAATGACTTTAAACACACTTATTTTAGTTGAAAAAGTCATAATTCACATCCAACAGTCATTTAGAGTCAAAAGATTAAATGTTAAAATTTCATCATTATAGACCATTTTGGGAACGTTCGGCATGTCCGGAGTCATCGTTTTTCATCCGAAAATTGATTTTTTGGACTGTACCAAAAATGATTCAAAATGTCAATTGGATCGTGCCTCATGTTGAATAACTACTTTTTAAACCCTCACAGTGCCCAAAAGTGCCATTTTTACAGAGTTTTGCTTACTCAAAAGCATCAATTTTGACCCGTTTCAGGCACAGAAATGACTTTAAACACACTTATTTTAGTTGAAAAAGTCATAATTCACATCCAACAGTCATTTAGAGTCAAAAGATTAAATGTTAAAATTTCATCATTATTGACCATTTTGGGAACGTTCGACATGTCCGGAGTCATCGTTTTTCATCCGAAAATTGATTTTTTGGACTGTACCAAAAATGATTCAAAATGTCAATTGGATCGTGCCTCATGTTGAATAACCACTTTTTAAACCCTCACAGTGACCAAAAGTGCCATTTTTACAGAGTTTTGCTTACTCAAAAGCTTCAATTTTGACCAGTTTCAGGCACAGAAATGACTTTAAACACACTTATTTTAGTTGAAAAAGTCATAATTCACATCCAACAGTCATTTAGAGTCAAAAGATTAAATGTTAAAATGTCATCATTATAGACTATTTTGGGAACGTTCGACATGTCCGGAGTCATCGTTTTTCATCCGAAAATTGATTTTTTGGACTGTACCAAAAATGATTCAAAATGTCAATTGGATCGTGCCTCATGTTGAATAACCACTTTTTAAACCCTCACAGTGACCAAAAGTGCCATTTTTACAGAGTTTTGCTTACTCAAAAGCTTCAATTTTGACCCGTTTCAGGCACAGAAATGACTTTAAACACACTTATTTTAGTTGAAAAAGTCATAATGCACATCCAACAGTCATTTAGAGTCAAAAGATTAAATGTTAAAATTTCATCATTATAGACCATTTTGGGAACGTTCGACATGTCCGGAGTCATCGTTTTTCATCCGAAAATTGATTTTTGGGACTGTACCAAAAATGATTCAAAATGTCAATTGGATCGTGCCTCATGTTGAATAACCACTTTTTAAACCCTCACAGTGCCCAAAAGTGCCATTTTACAGAGTTTTGCTTACTCAAAAGCTTCAATTTTGACCCGTTTCAGGCACAGAAATGACTTTAAACACACTTATTTTAGTTGAAAAAGTCATAATTCACATCCAACAGTCATTTACAGTCAAAAGATTAAATGTTAAAATTTCATCATTATAGACCATTTTGGGAACGTTCGACATGTTCGGAGTCATCGTTTTTCATCCGAAAATTGATTTTTTGGACTGTACCAAAAATGATTCAAAATGTCAATTGGATCGTGCCTCATGTTGAATAACCACTTTTTAAACCCTCACAGTGACCAAAAGTGCCATTTTTACAGAGTTTTGCTTACTCAAAAGCATCAATTTTGACCCGTTTCAGGCACAGAAATGACTTTAAACACACTTATTTTAGTTGAAAAAGTCATAATGCACATCCAACAGTCATTTAGAGTCAAAAGATTAAATGTTAAAATTTCATCATTATTGACCATTTTGGGAACGTTCGACATGTCCGGAGTCATCGTTTTTCATCCGAAAATTGATTTTTTGGACTGTACCATAAATGATTCAAAATGTCAATTGGATCGTGCCTCATGTTGAATAACCACTTTTTAAACCCTCACAGTGACCAAAAGTGCCATTTTTACAGAGTTTTGCTTACTCAAAAGCTTCAATTTTGACCCGTTTCAGGCACAGAAATGACTTTAAACACACTTATTTTAGTTGAAAAAGTCATAATTCACATCCAACAGTAATTTAGAGTCAAAAGATTAAATGTTAAAATTTCATCATTATAGACCATTTTGGGAACGTTCGACATGTCCGGAGTCATCGTTTTTCATCCGAAAATTGATTTTTGGGACTGTACCAAAAATGATTCAAAATGTCAATTGGATCGTGCCTCATGTTGAATAACCACTTTTTAAACCCTCACAGTGACCAAAAGTGCCATTTTTACAGAGTTTTGCTTACTCAAAAGCTTCAATTTTGACCCGTTTCAGGCACAGAAATGACTTTAAACACACTTATTTTAGTTGAAAAAGTCATAATTCACATCCAACAGTCATTTAGAGTCAAAAGATTAAATGTTAAAATGTCATCATTATAGACCATTTTGGGAACGTTCGACATGTCCGGAGTCATCGTTTTTCATCCGAAAATTGATTTTTTGGACTGTACCAAAAATGATTCAAAATGTCAATTGGATCGTGCCTCATGTTGAATAACCACTTTTTAAACCCTCACAGTGACCAAAAGTGCCATTTTTACAGAGTTTTGCTTACTCAAAAGCTTCAATTTTGACCCGTTTCAGGCACAGAAATGACTTTAAACACACTTATTTTAGTTGAAAAAGTCATAATTCACATCCAACAGTCATTTAGAGTCAAAAGATTAAATGTTAAAATTTCATCATTATAGACCATTTTGGGAACGTTCGGCATGTCCGGAGTCATCGTTTTTCATCCGAAAATTGATTTTTGGGACTGTACCAAAAATGATTCAAAATGTCAATTGGATCGTGCCTCATGTTGAATAACTACTTTTTAAACCCTCACAGTGCCCAAAAGTGCCATTTTTACAGAGTTTTGCTTACTCAAAAGCATCAATTTTGACCCGTTTCAGGCACAGAAATGACTTTAAACACACTTATTTTAGTTGAAAAAGTCATAATTCACATCCAACAGTCATTTAGAGTCAAAAGATTAAATGTTAAAATTTCATCATTATAGACCATTTTGGGAACGTTCGGCATGTCCGGAGTCATCGTTTTTCATCCGAAAATTGATTTTTTGGACTGTACCAAAAATGATTCAAAATGTCAATTGGATCGTGCCTCATGTTGAATAACTACTTTTTAAACCCTCACAGTGCCCAAAAGTGCCATTTTTACAGAGTTTTGCTTACTCAAAAGCATCAATTTTGACCCGTTTCAGGCACAGAAATGACTTTAAACACACTTATTTTAGTTGAAAAAGTCATAATTCACATCCAACAGTCATTTAGAGTCAAAAGATTAAATGTTAAAATTTCATCATTATTGACCATTTTGGGAACGTTCGACATGTCCGGAGTCATCGTTTTTCATCCGAAAATTGATTTTTTGGACTGTACCAAAAATGATTCAAAATGTCAATTGGATCGTGCCTCATGTTGAATAACCACTTTTTAAACCCTCACAGTGACCAAAAGTGCCATTTTTACAGAGTTTTGCTTACTCAAAAGCTTCAATTTTGACCAGTTTCAGGCACAGAAATGACTTTAAACACACTTATTTTAGTTGAAAAAGTCATAATTCACATCCAACAGTCATTTAGAGTCAAAAGATTAAATGTTAAAATGTCATCATTATAGACTATTTTGGGAACGTTCGACATGTCCGGAGTCATCGTTTTTCATCCGAAAATTGATTTTTTGGACTGTACCAAAAATGATTCAAAATGTCAATTGGATCGTGCCTCATGTTGAATAACCACTTTTTAAACCCTCACAGTGACCAAAAGTGCCATTTTTACAGAGTTTTGCTTACTCAAAAGCTTCAATTTTGACCCGTTTCAGGCACAGAAATGACTTTAAACACACTTATTTTAGTTGAAAAAGTCATAATGCACATCCAACAGTCATTTAGAGTCAAAAGATTAAATGTTAAAATTTCATCATTATAGACCATTTTGGGAACGTTCGACATGTCCGGAGTCATCGTTTTTCATCCGAAAATTGATTTTTGGGACTGTACCAAAAATGATTCAAAATGTCAATTGGATCGTGCCTCATGTTGAATAACCACTTTTTAAACCCTCACAGTGACCAAAAGTGCCATTTTTACAGAGTTTTGCTTACTCAAAAGCTTCAATTTTGACCCGTTTCAGGCACAGAAATGACTTTAAACACACTTATTTTAGTTGAAAAAGTCATAATTCACATCCAACAGTCATTTACAGTCAAAAGATTAAATGTTAAAATTTCATCATTATAGACCATTTTGGGAACGTTCGACATGTTCGGAGTCATCGTTTTTCATCCGAAAATTGATTTTTTGGACTGTACCAAAAATGATTCAAAATGTCAATTGGATCGTGCCTCATGTAGAATAACTACTTTTTAAACCCTCACAGTGACCAAAAGTGCCATTTTTACAGAGTTTTGCTTACTCAAAAGCATCAATTTTGACCCGTTTCAGGCACAGAAATGACTTTAAACACACTTATTTTAGTTGAAAAAGTCATAATTCACATCCAACAGTCATTTAGAGTCAAAAGATTAAATGTTGAAATTTCATCATTATAGACCATTTTGGGAACGTTCGACATGTCCGGAGTCATCGTTTTTCATCCGAAAATTGATTTTTGGGACTGTACCAAAAATGATTCAAAATGTCAATTGGATCGTGCCTCATGTTGAATAACTACTTTTTAAACCCTCACAGTGCCCAAAAGTGCCATTTTTACAGAGTTTTGCTTACTCAAAAGCATCAATTTTGACCCGTTTCAGGCACAGAAATGACTTTAAACACACTTATTTTAGTTGAAAAAGTCATAATTCACATCCAACAGTCATTTAGAGTCAAAAGATTAAATGTTAAAATTTCATCATTATTGACCATTTTGGGAACGTTCGACATGTCCGGAGTCATCGTTTTTCATCCGAAAATTGATTTTTTGGACTGTACCAAAAATGATTCAAAATGTCAATTGGATTGTGCCTCATGTTGAATAACCACTTTTTAAACCCTCACAGTGACCAAAAGTGCCATTTTTACAGAGTTTTGCTTACTCAAAAGCTTCAATTTTGACCCGTTTCAGGCACAGAAATGACTTTAAACACACTTATTTAAGTTGAAAAAGTCATATTTCACATCCAACAGTCATTTAGAGTCAAAAGATTAAATGTTAAAATTTCATCATTATAGACCATTGTGCGAACGTTCGACATGTCCGGAGTCATCGTTTTTCATCCGAAAATGGATTTTTGGGACTGTACCAAAAATGATTCAAAATGTCAATTGGATCGTGCCTCATGTTGAATAACCACTTTTTAAACCCTCACAGTGACCAAAAGTGCCATTTTTACAGAGTTTTGCTTACTCAAAAGCTTCAATTTTGACCCGTTTCAGGCACAGAAATGACTTTAAACACACTTATTTTAGTTGAAAAAGTCATAATGCACATCCAACAGTCATTTAGAGTCAAAAGATTAAATGTTAAAATTTCATCATTATAGACCATTTTGGGAACGTTCGACATGTCCGGAGTCATCGTTTTTCATCCGAAAATTGATTTTTGGGACTGTACCAAAAATTATTCAAAATGTCAATTGGATCGTGCCTCATGTTGAATAACCACTTTTTAAACCCTCACAGTGACCAAAAGTGCCATTTTTACAGAGTTTTGCTTACTCAAAAGCTTCAATTTTGACCCGTTTCAGGCACAGAAATGACTTTAAACACACTTATTTTAGTTGAAAAAGTCATAATTCACATCCAACAGTCATTTAGAGTCAAAAGATTAAATGTTAAAATTTCATCATTATAGACCATTTTGGGAACGTTCGACATGTCCGGAGTCATCGTTTTTCATCCGAAAATTGATTTTTTGGACTGTACCAAAAATGATTCAAAATGTCAATTGGATCGTGCCTCATGTTGAATAACCACTTTTTAAACCCTCACAGTGACCAAAAGTGCCATTTTTACAGAGTTTTGCTTACTCAAAAGCTTCAATTTTGACCCGTTTCAGGCACAGAAATGACTTTAAACACACTTATTTTAGTTGAAAAAGTCATAATTCACATCCAACAGTCATTTAGAGTCAAAAGATTAAATGTTAAAATTTCATCATTATAGACCATTTTGGGAACGTTCGGCATGTCCGGAGTCATCGTTTTTCATCCGAAAATTGATTTTTGGGACTGTACCAAAAATGATTCAAAATGTCAATTGGATCGTGCCTCATGTAGAATAACTACTTTTTAAACCCTCACAGTGCCCAAAAGTGCCATTTTTACAGAGTTTTGCTTACTCAAAAGCATCAATTTTGACCCGTTTCAGGCACAGAAATGACTTTAAACACACTTATTTTAGTTGAAAAAGTCATAATTCACATCCAACAGTCATTTAGAGTCAAAAGATTAAATGTTAAAATTTCATCATTATTGACCATTTTGGGAACGTTCGACATGTCCGGAGTCATCGTTTTTCATCCGAAAATTGATTTTTTGGACTGTACCAAAAATGATTCAAAATGTCAATTGGATCGTGCCTCATGTTGAATAACCACTTTTTAAACCCTCACAGTGACCAAAAGTGCCATTTTTACAGAGTTTTGCTTACTCAAAAGCTTCAATTTTGACCAGTTTCAGGCACAGAAATGACTTTAAACACACTTATTTTAGTTGAAAAAGTCATAATTCACATCCAACAGTCATTTAGAGTCAAAAGATTAAATGTTAAAATGTCATCATTATAGACCATTTTGGGAACGTTCGACATGTCCGGAGTCATCGTTTTTCATCCGAAAATTGATTTTTTGGACTGTACCAAAAATGATTCAAAATGTCAATTGGATCGTGCCTCATGTTGAATAACCACTTTTTAAACCCTCACAGTGACCAAAAGTGCCATTTTTACAGAGTTTTGCTTACTCAAAAGCTTCAATTTTGACCCGTTTCAGGCACAGAAATGACTTTAAACACACTTATTTTAGTTGAAAAAGTCATAATTCACATCCAACAGTCATTTAGAGTCAAAAGATTAAATGTTAAAATTTCATCATTATAGACCATTTTGGGAACGTTCGGCATGTCCGGAGTCATCGTTTTTCATCCGAAAATTGATTTTTTGGACTGTACCAAAAATGATTCAAAATGTCAATTGGATCGTGCCTCATGTTGAATAACTACTTTTTAAACCCTCACAGTGCCCAAAAGTGCCATTTTTACAGAGTTTTGCTTACTCAAAAGCATCAATTTTGACCCGTTTCAGGCACAGAAATGACTTTAAACACACTTATTTTAGTTGAAAAAGTCATAATTCACATCCAACAGTCATTTAGAGTCAAAAGATTAAATGTTAAAATTTCATCATTATAGACCATTTTGGGAACGTTCGGCATGTCCGGAGTCATCGTTTTTCATCCGAAAATTGATTTTTTGGACTGTACCAAAAATGATTCAAAATGTCAATTGGATCGTGCCTCATGTTGAATAACTACTTTTTAAACCCTCACAGTGCCCAAAAGTGCCATTTTTACAGAGTTTTGCTTACTCAAAAGCATCAATTTTGACCCGTTTCAGGCACAGAAATGACTTTAAACACACTTATTTAAGTTGAAAAAGTCATATTTCACATCCAACAGTCATTTAGAGTCAAAAGATTAAATGTTAAAATTTCATCATTATTGACCATTTTGGGAACGTTCGACATGTCCGGAGTCATCGTTTTTCATCCGAAAATTGATTTTTTGGACTGTACCAAAAATGATTCAAAATGTCAATTGGATCGTGCCTCATGTTGAATAACCACTTTTTAAACCCTCACAGTGACCAAAAGTGCCATTTTTACAGAGTTTTGCTTACTCAAAAGCTTCAATTTTGACCAGTTTCAGGCACAGAAATGACTTTAAACACACTTATTTTAGTTGAAAAAGTCATAATTCACATCCAACAGTCATTTAGAGTCAAAAGATTAAATGTTAAAATGTCATCATTATAGACTATTTTGGGAACGTTCGACATGTCCGGAGTCATCGTTTTTCATCCGAAAATTGATTTTTGGGACTGTACCAAAAATTATTCAAAATGTCAATTGGATCGTGCCTCATGTTGAATAACCACTTTTTAAACCCTCACAGTGACCAAAAGTGCCATTTTTACAGAGTTTTGCTTACTCAAAAGCTTCAATTTTGACCCGTTTCAGGCACAGAAATGACTTTAAACACACTTATTTTAGTTGAAAAAGTCATAATGCACATCCAACAGTCATTTAGAGTCAAAAGATTAAATGTTAAAATTTCATCATTATAGACCATTTTGGGAACGTTCGACATGTCCGGAGTCATCGTTTTTCATCCGAAAATTGATTTTTTGGACTGTACCAAAAATGATTCAAAATGTCAATTGGATCGTGCCTCATGTTGAATAACCACTTTTTAAACCCTCACAGTGACCAAAAGTGCCATTTTTACAGAGTTTTGCTTACTCAAAAGCTTCAATTTTGACCCGTTTCAGGCACAGAAATGACTTTAAACACACTTATTTTAGTTGAAAAAGTCATAATTCACATCCAACAGTCATTTAGAGTCAAAAGATTAAATGTTAAAATTTCATCATTATAGACCATTTTGGGAACGTTCGGCATGTCCGGAGTCATCGTTTTTCATCCGAAAATTGATTTTTTGGACTGTACCAAAAATGATTCAAAATGTCAATTGGATCGTGCCTCATGTAGAATAACTACTTTTTAAACCCTCACAGTGCCCAAAAGTGCCATTTTTACAGAGTTTTGCTTACTCAAAAGCATCAATTTTGACCCGTTTCAGGCACAGAAATGACTTTAAACACACTTATTTTAGTTGAAAAAGTCATAATTCACATCCAACAGTCATTTAGAGTCAAAAGATTAAATGTTAAAATTTCATCATTATAGACCATTTTGGGAACGTTCGGCATGTCCGGAGTCATCGTTTTTCATCCGAAAATTGATTTTTTGGACTGTACCAAAAATGATTCAAAATGTCAATTGGATCGTGCCTCATGTTGAATAACTACTTTTTAAACCCTCACAGTGCCCAAAAGTGCCATTTTTACAGAGTTTTGCTTACTCAAAAGCATCAATTTTGACCCGTTTCAGGCACAGAAATGACTTTAAACACACTTATTTAAGTTGAAAAAGTCATATTTCACATCCAACAGTCATTTAGAGTCAAAAGATTAAATGTTAAAATTTCATCATTATTGACCATTTTGGGAACGTTCGACATGTCCGGAGTCATCGTTTTTCATCCGAAAATTGATTTTTTGGACTGTACCAAAAATGATTCAAAATGTCAATTGGATCGTGCCTCATGTTGAATAACCACTTTTTAAACCCTCACAGTGACCAAAAGTGCCATTTTTACAGAGTTTTGCTTACTCAAAAGCTTCAATTTTGACCAGTTTCAGGCACAGAAATGACTTTAAACACACTTATTTTAGTTGAAAAAGTCATAATTCACATCCAACAGTCATTTAGAGTCAAAAGATTAAATGTTAAAATGTCATCATTATAGACTATTTTGGGAACGTTCGACATGTCCGGAGTCATCGTTTTTCATCCGAAAATTGATTTTTGGGACTGTACCAAAAATTATTCAAAATGTCAATTGGATCGTGCCTCATGTTGAATAACCACTTTTTAAACCCTCACAGTGACCAAAAGTGCCATTTTTACAGAGTTTTGCTTACTCAAAAGCTTCAATTTTGACCCGTTTCAGGCACAGAAATGACTTTAAACACACTTATTTTAGTTGAAAAAGTCATAATGCACATCCAACAGTCATTTAGAGTCAAAAGATTAAATGTTAAAATTTCATCATTATAGACCATTTTGGGAAAGTTCGACATGTCCGGAGTCATCGTTTTTCATCCGAAAATTGATTTTTTGGACTGTACCAAAAATGATTCAAAATGTCAATTGGATCGTGCCTCATGTTGAATAACCACTTTTTAAACCCTCACAGTGACCAAAAGTGCCATTTTTACAGAGTTTTGCTTACTCAAAAGCTTCAATTTTGACCCGTTTCAGGCACAGAAATGACTTTAAACACACTTATTTTAGTTGAAAAAGTCATAATTCACATCCAACAGTCATTTAGAGTCAAAAGATTAAATGTTAAAATTTCATCATTATAGACCATTTTGGGAACGTTCGGCATGTCCGGAGTCATCGTTTTTCATCCGAAAATTGATTTTTTGGACTGTACCAAAAATGATTCAAAATGTCAATTGGATCGTGCCTCATGTAGAATAACTACTTTTTAAACCCTCACAGTGCCCAAAAGTGCCATTTTTACAGAGTTTTGCTTACTCAAAAGCATCAATTTTGACCCGTTTCAGGCACAGAAATGACTTTAAACACACTTATTTTAGTTGAAAAAGTCATAATTCACATCCAACAGTCATTTAGAGTCAAAAGATTAAATGTTAAAATTTCATCATTATTGACCATTTTGGGAACGTTCGACATGTCCGGAGTCATCGTTTTTCATCCGAAAATTGATTTTTTGGACTGTACCAAAAATGATTCAAAATGTCAATTGGATCGTGCCTCATGTTGAATAACCACTTTTTAAACCCTCACAGTGACCAAAAGTGCCATTTTTACAGAGTTTTGCTTACTCAAAAGCTTCAATTTTGACCAGTTTCAGGCACAGAAATGACTTTAAACACACTTATTTTAGTTGAAAAAGTCATAATTCACATCCAACAGTCATTTAGAGTCAAAAGATTAAATGTTAAAATTTCATCATTATAGACCATTTTGGGAACGTTCGACATGTCCGGAGTCATCGTTTTTCATCCGAAAATTGATTTTTTGGACTGTACCAAAAATGATTCAAAATGTCAATTGGATCGTGCCTCATGTTGAATAACCACTTTTTAAACCCTCACAGTGACCAAAAGTGCCATTTTTACAGAGTTTTGCTTACTCAAAAGCTTCAATTTTGACCCGTTTCAGGCACAGAAATGACTTTAAACACACTTATTTTAGTTGAAAAAGTCATAATTCACATCCAACAGTCATTTAGAGTCAAAAGATTAAATGTTAAAATTTCATCATTATAGACCATTTTGGGAACGTTCGACATGTCCGGAGTCATCGTTTTTCATCCGAAAATTGATTTTTTGGACTGTACCAAAAATGATTCAAAATGTCAATTGGATCGTGCCTCATGTTGAATAACCACTTTTTAAACCCTCACAGTGACCAAAAGTGCCATTTTTACAGAGTTTTGCTTACTCAAAAGCTTCAATTTTGACCCGTTTCAGGCACAGAAATGACTTTAAACACACTTATTTTAGTTGAAAAAGTCATAATTCACATCCAACAGTCATTTAGAGTCAAAAGATTAAATGTTAAAATTTCATCATTATAGACCATTTTGGGAACGTTCGGCATGTCCGGAGTCATCGTTTTTCATCCGAAAATTGATTTTTTGGACTGTACCAAAAATGATTCAAAATGTCAATTGGATCGTGCCTCATGTTGAATAACTACTTTTTAAACCCTCACAGTGCCCAAAAGTGCCATTTTTACAGAGTTTTGCTTACTCAAAAGCATCAATTTTGACCCGTTTCAGGCACAGAAATGACTTTAAACACACTTATTTTAGTTGAAAAAGTCATAATTCACATCCAACAGTCATTTAGAGTCAAAAGATTAAATGTTAAAATTTCATCATTATAGACCATTTTGGGAACGTTCGACATGTCCGGAGTCATCGTTTTTCATCCGAAAATTGATTTTTGGGACTGTACCAAAAATGATTCAAAATGTCAATTGGATCGTGCCTCATGTTGAATAACTACTTTTTAAACCCTCACAGTGCCCAAAAGTGCCATTTTTACAGAGTTTTGCTTACTCAAAAGCATCAATTTTGACCCGTTTCAGGCACAGAAATGACTTTAAACACACTTATTTTAGTTGAAAAAGTCATAATTCACATCCAACAGTCATTTAGAGTCAAAAGATTAAATGTTAAAATTTCATCATTATTGACCATTTTGGGAACGTTCGACATGTCCGGAGTCATCGTTTTTCATCCGAAAATTGATTTTTTGGACTGTACCAAAAATGATTCAAAATGTCAATTGGATCGTGCCTCATGTTGAATAACCACTTTTTAAACCCTCACAGTGACCAAAAGTGCCATTTTTACAGAGTTTTGCTTACTCAAAAGCTTCAATTTTGACCAGTTTCAGGCACAGAAATGACTTTAAACACACTTATTTTAGTTGAAAAAGTCATAATTCACATCCAACAGTCATTTAGAGTCAAAAGATTAAATGTTAAAATTTCATCATTATTGACCATTTTGGGAACGTTCGACATGTCCGGAGTCATCGTTTTTCATCCGAAAATTGATTTTTTGGACTGTACCAAAAATGATTCAAAATGTCAATTGGATCGTGCCTCATGTTGAATAACCACTTTTTAAACCCTCACAGTGACCAAAAGTGCCATTTTTACAGAGTTTTGCTTACTCAAAAGCTTCAATTTTGACCCGTTTCAGGCACAGAAATGACTTTAAACACACTTATTTAAGTTGAAAAAGTCATATTTCACATCCAACAGTCATTTAGAGTCAAAAGATTAAATGTTAAAATTTCATCATTATAGACCATTTTGCGAACGTTCGACATGTCCGGAGTCATCGTTTTTCATCCGAAAATGGATTTTTGGGACTGTACCAAAAATGATTCAAAATGTCAATTGGATCGTGCCTCATGTTGAATAACCACTTTTTAAACCCTCACAGTGACCAAAAGTGCCATTTTTACAGAGTTTTGCTTACTCAAAAGCTTCAATTTTGACCCGTTTCAGGCACAGAAATGACTTTAAACACACTTATTTTAGTTGAAAAAGTCATAATGCACATCCAACAGTCATTTAGAGTCAAAAGATTAAATGTTAAAATTTCATCATTATAGACCATTTTGGGAACGTTCGACATGTCCGGAGTCATCGTTTTTCATCCGAAAATTGATTTTTGGGACTGTACCAAAAATTATTCAAAATGTCAATTGGATCGTGCCTCATGTTGAATAACCACTTTTTAAACCCTCACAGTGACCAAAAGTGCCATTTTTACAGAGTTTTGCTTACTCAAAAGCTTCAATTTTGACCCGTTTCAGGCACAGAAATGACTTTAAACACACTTATTTTAGTTGAAAAAGTCATAATTCACATCCAACAGTCATTTAGAGTCAAAAGATTAAATGTTAAAATTTCATCATTATAGACCATTTTGGGAACGTTCGACATGTCCGGAGTCATCGTTTTTCATCCGAAAATTGATTTTTTGGACTGTACCAAAAATGATTCAAAATGTCAATTGGATCGTGCCTCATGTTGAATAACCACTTTTTAAACCCTCACAGTGACCAAAAGTGCCATTTTTACAGAGTTTTGCTTACTCAAAAGCTTCAATTTTGACCCGTTTCAGGCACAGAAATGACTTTAAACACACTTATTTTAGTTGAAAAAGTCATAATTCACATCCAACAGTCATTTAGAGTCAAAAGATTAAATGTTAAAATTTCATCATTATAGACCATTTTGGGAACGTTCGGCATGTCCGGAGTCATCGTTTTTCATCCGAAAATTGATTTTTTGGACTGTACCAAAAATGATTCAAAATGTCAATTGGATCGCGCCTCATGTAGAATAACTACTTTTTAAACCCTCACAGTGCCCAAAAGTGCCATTTTTACAGAGTTTTGCTTACTCAAAAGCATCAATTTTGAACCGTTTCAGGCACAGAAATGACTTTAAACACACTTATTTTAGTTGAAAAAGTCATAATTCACATCCAACAGTCATTTAGAGTCAAAAGATTAAATGTTAAAATTTCATCATTATTGACCATTTTGGGAACGTTCGACATGTCCGGAGTCATCGTTTTTCATCCGAAAATTGATTTTTTGGACTGTACCATAAATGATTCAAAATGTCAATTGGATCGTGCCTCATGTTGAATAACCACTTTTTAAACCCTCACAGTGACCAAAAGTGCCATTTTTACAGAGTTTTGCTTACTCAAAAGCTTCAATTTTGACCAGTTTCAGGCACAGAAATGACTTTAAACACACTTATTTTAGTTGAAAAAGTCATAATTCACATCCAACAGTCATTTAGAGTCAAAAGATTAAATGTTAAAATTTCATCATTATAGACCATTTTGGGAACGTTCGGCATGTCCGGAGTCATCGTTTTTCATCCGAAAATTGATTTTTTGGACTGTACCAAAAATGATTCAAAATGTCAATTGGATCGCGCCTCATGTAGAATAACTACTTTTTAAACCCTCACAGTGCCCAAAAGTGCCATTTTTACAGAGTTTTGCTTACTCAAAAGCATCAATTTTGAACCGTTTCAGGCACAGAAATGACTTTAAACACACTTATTTTAGTTGAAAAAGTCATAATTCACATCCAACAGTCATTTAGAGTCAAAAGATTAAATGTTAAAATTTCATCATTATTGACCATTTTGGGAACGTTCGACATGTCCGGAGTCATCGTTTTTCATCCGAAAATTGATTTTTTGGACTGTACCATAAATGATTCAAAATGTCAATTGGATCGTGCCTCATGTTGAATAACCACTTTTTAAACCCTCACAGTGACCAAAAGTGCCATTTTTACAGAGTTTTGCTTACTCAAAAGCTTCAATTTTGACCAGTTTCAGGCACAGAAATGACTTTAAACACACTTATTTTAGTTGAAAAAGTCATAATTCACATCCAACAGTCATTTAGAGTCAAAAGATTAAATGTTAAAATTTCATCATTATAGACCATTTTGGGAACTTTCGACATGTCCGGAGTCATCGTTTTTCATCCGAAAATTGATTTTTTGGACTGTACCAAAAATGATTCAAAATGTCAATTGGATCGTGCCTCATGTTGAATAACCACTTTTTAAACCCTCACAGTGACCAAAAGTGCCATTTTTACAGAGTTTTGCTTACTCAAAAGCTTCAATTTTGACCCGTTTCAGGCACAGAAATGACTTTAAACACACTTATTTTAGTTGAAAAAGTCATAATTCACATCCAACAGTCATTTAGAGTCAAAAGATTAAATGTTAAAATTTCATCATTATAGACCATTTTGGGAACGTTCGGCATGTCCGGAGTCATCGTTTTTCATCCGAAAATTGATTTTTTGGACTGTACCAAAAATGATTCAAAATGTCAATTGGATCGTGCCTCATGTTGAATAACTACTTTTTAAACCCTCACAGTGCCCAAAAGTGCCATTTTTACAGAGTTTTGCTTACTCAAAAGCATCAATTTTGACCCGTTTCAGGCACAGAAATGACTTTAAACACACTTATTTTAGTTGAAAAAGTCATAATTCACATCCAACAGTCATTTAGAGTCAAAAGATTAAATGTTAAAATTTCATCATTATTGACCATTTTGGGAACGTTCGACATGTCCGGAGTCATCGTTTTTCATCCGAAAATTGATTTTTTGGACTGTACCAAAAATGATTCAAAATGTCAATTGGATCGTGCCTCATGTTGAATAACCACTTTTTAAACCCTCACAGTGACCAAAAGTGCCATTTTTACAGAGTTTTGCTTACTCAAAAGCTTCAATTTTGACCAGTTTCAGGCACAGAAATGACTTTAAACACACTTATTTTAGTTGAAAAAGTCATAATTCACATCCAACAGTCATTTAGAGTCAAAAGATTAAATGTTAAAATGTCATCATTATAGACCATTTTGGGAACGTTCGACATGTCCGGAGTCATCGTTTTTCATCCGAAAATTGATTTTTTGGACTGTACCAAAAATGATTCAAAATGTCAATTGGATCGTGCCTCATGTTGAATAACCACTTTTTAAACCCTCACAGTGACCAAAAGTGCCATTTTTACAGAGTTTTGCTTACTCAAAAGCTTCAATTTTGACCCGTTTCAGGCACAGAAATGACTTTAAACACACTTATTTTAGTTGAAAAAGTCATAATGCACATCCAACAGTCATTTAGAGTCAAAAGATTAAATGTTAAAATTTCATCATTATAGACCATTTTGGGAACGTTCGACATGTCCGGAGTCATCGTTTTTCATCCGAAAATTGATTTTTGGGACTGTACCAAAAATGATTCAAAATGTCAATTGGATCGTGCCTCATGTTGAATAACCACTTTTTAAACCCTCACAGTGCCCAAAAGTGCCATTTTTACAGAGTTTTGCTTACTCAAAAGCTTCAATTTTGACCCGTTTCAGGCACAGAAATGACTTTAAACACACTTATTTTAGTTGAAAAAGTCATAATTCACATCCAACAGTCATTTACAGTCAAAAGATTAAATGTTAAAATTTCATCATTATAGACCATTTTGGGAACGTTCGACATGTTCGGAGTCATCGTTTTTCATCCGAAAATTGATTTTTTGGACTGTACCAAAAATGATTCAAAATGTCAATTGGATCGTGCCTCATGTTGAATAACCACTTTTTAAACCCTCACAGTGACCAAAAGTGCCATTTTTACAGAGTTTTGCTTACTCAAAAGCATCAATTTTGACCCGTTTCAGGCACAGAAATGACTTTAAACACACTTATTTTAGTTGAAAAAGTCATAATTCACATCCAACAGTCATTTAGAGTCAAAAGATTAAATGTTAAAATTTCATCATTATTGACCATTTTGGGAACGTTCGACATGTCCGGAGTCATCGTTTTTCATCCGAAAATTGATTTTTTGGACTGTACCATAAATGATTCAAAATGTCAATTGGATCGTGCCTCATGTTGAATAACCACTTTTTAAACCCTCACAGTGACCAAAAGTGCCATTTTTACAGAGTTTTGCTTACTCAAAAGCTTCAATTTTGACCAGTTTCAGGCACAGAAATGACTTTAAACACACTTATTTTAGTTGAAAAAGTCATAATTCACATCCAACAGTCATTTAGAGTCAAAAGATTAAATGTTAAAATTTCATCATTATAGACCATTTTGGGAACGTTCGACATGTCCGGAGTCATCGTTTTTCATCCGAAAATTGATTTTTTGGACTGTACCAAAAATGATTCAAAATGTCAATTGGATCGTGCCTCATGTTGAATAACCACTTTTTAAACCCTCACAGTGACCAAAAGTGCCATTTTTACAGAGTTTTGCTTACTCAAAAGCTTCAATTTTGACCCGTTTCAGGCACAGAAATGACTTTAAACACACTTATTTTAGTTGAAAAAGTCATAATTCACATCCAACAGTCATTTAGAGTCAAAAGATTAAATGTTAAAATGTCATCATTATAGACCATTTTGGGAACGTTCGACATGTCCGGAGTCATCGTTTTTCATCCGAAAATTGATTTTTTGGACTGTACCAAAAATGATTCAAAATGTCAATTGGATCGTGCCTCATGTTGAATAACCACTTTTTAAACCCTCACAGTGACCAAAAGTGCCATTTTTACAGAGTTTTGCTTACTCAAAAGCTTCAATTTTGACCCGTTTCAGGCACAGAAATGACTTTAAACACACTTATTTTAGTTGAAAAAGTCATAATTCACATCCAACAGTCATTTAGAGTCAAAAGATTAAATGTTAAAATTTCATCATTATAGACCATTTTGGGAACGTTCGGCATGTCCGGAGTCATCGTTTTTCATCCGAAAATTGATTTTTTGGACTGTACCAAAAATGATTCAAAATGTCAATTGGATCGTGCCTCATGTTGAATAACTACTTTTTAAACCCTCACAGTGCCCAAAAGTGCCATTTTTACAGAGTTTTGCTTACTCAAAAGCATCAATTTTGACCCGTTTCAGGCACAGAAATGACTTTAAACACACTTATTTTAGTTGAAAAAGTCATAATTCACATCCAACAGTCATTTAGAGTCAAAAGATTAAATGTTAAAATTTCATCATTATAGACCATTTTGGGAACGTTCGGCATGTCCGGAGTCATCGTTTTTCATCCGAAAATTGATTTTTTGGACTGTACCAAAAATGATTCAAAATGTCAATTGGATCGTGCCTCATGTTGAATAACTACTTTTTAATCCCTCACAGTGCCCAAAAGTGCCATTTTTACAGAGTTTTGCTTACTCAAAAGCATCAATTTTGACCCGTTTCAGGCACAGAAATGACTTTAAACACACTTATTTTAGTTGAAAAAGTCATAATTCACATCCAACAGTCATTTAGAGTCAAAAGATTAAATGTTAAAATTTCATCATTATTGACCATTTTGGGAACGTTCGACATGTCCGGAGTCATCGTTTTTCATCCGAAAATTGATTTTTTGGACTGTACCAAAAATGATTCAAAATGTCAATTGGATCGTGCCTCATGTTGAATAACCACTTTTTAAACCCTCACAGTGACCAAAAGTGCCATTTTTACAGAGTTTTGCTTACTCAAAAGCTTCAATTTTGACCAGTTTCAGGCACAGAAATGACTTTAAACACACTTATTTTAGTTGAAAAAGTCATAATTCACATCCAACAGTCATTTAGAGTCAAAAGATTAAATGTTAAAATGTCATCATTATAGACCATTTTGGGAACGTTCGACATGTCCGGAGTCATCGTTTTTCATCCGAAAATTGATTTTTTGGACTGTACCAAAAATGATTCAAAATGTCAATTGGATCGTGCCTCATGTTGAATAACCACTTTTTAAACCCTCACAGTGACCAAAAGTGCCATTTTTACAGAGTTTTGCTTACTCAAAAGCTTCAATTTTGACCCGTTTCAGGCACAGAAATGACTTTAAACACACTTATTTTAGTTGAAAAAGTCATAATGCACATCCAACAGTCATTTAGAGTCAAAAGATTAAATGTTAAAATTTCATCATTATAGACCATTTTGGGAACGTTCGACATGTCCGGAGTCATCGTTTTTCATCCGAAAATTGATTTTTGGGACTGTACCAAAAATGATTCAAAATGTCAATTGGATCGTGCCTCATGTTGAATAACCACTTTTTAAACCCTCACAGTGCCCAAAAGTGCCATTTTTACAGAGTTTTGCTTACTCAAAAGCTTCAATTTTGACCCGTTTCAGGCACAGAAATGACTTTAAACACACTTATTTTAGTTGAAAAAGTCATAATTCACATCCAACAGTCATTTAGAGTCAAAAGATTAAATGTTAAAATTTCATCATTATTGACCATTTTGGGAACGTTCGACATGTCCGGAGTCATCGTTTTTCATCCGAAAATTGATTTTTTGGACTGTACCATAAATGATTCAAAATGTCAATTGGATCGTGCCTCATGTTGAATAACCACTTTTTAAACCCTCACAGTGACCAAAAGTGCCATTTTTACAGAGTTTTGCTTACTCAAAAGCTTCAATTTTGACCAGTTTCAGGCACAGAAATGACTTTAAACACACTTATTTTAGTTGAAAAAGTCATAATTCACATCCAACAGTCATTTAGAGTCAAAAGATTAAATGTTAAAATTTCATCATTATAGACCATTTTGGGAACGTTCGACATGTCCGGAGTCATCGTTTTTCATCCGAAAATTGATTTTTTGGACTGTACCAAAAATGATTCAAAATGTTAATTGGATCGTGCCTCATGTTGAATAACCACTTTTTAAACCCTCACAGTGACCAAAAGTGCCATTTTTACAGAGTTTTGCTTACTCAAAAGCTTCAATTTTGACCCGTTTCAGGCACAGAAATGACTTTAAACACACTTATTTTAGTTGAAAAAGTCATAATTCACATCCAACAGTCATTTAGAGTCAAAAGATTAAATGTTAAAATGTCATCATTATAGACCATTTTGGGAACGTTCGACATGTCCGGAGTCATCGTTTTTCATCCGAAAATTGATTTTTTGGACTGTACCAAAAATGATTCAAAATGTCAATTGGATCGTGCCTCATGTTGAATAACCACTTTTTAAACCCTCACAGTGACCAAAAGTGCCATTTTTACAGAGTTTTGCTTACTCAAAAGCTTCAATTTTGACCCGTTTCAGGCACAGAAATGACTTTAAACACACTTATTTTAGTTGAAAAAGTCATAATTCACATCCAACAGTCATTTAGAGTCAAAAGATTAAATGTTAAAATTTCATCATTATAGACCATTTTGGGAACGTTCGGCATGTCCGGAGTCATCGTTTTTCATCCGAAAATTGATTTTTTGGACTGTACCAAAAATGATTCAAAATGTCAATTGGATCGTGCCTCATGTTGAATAACTACTTTTTAAACCCTCACAGTGCCCAAAAGTGCCATTTTTACAGAGTTTTGCTTACTCAAAAGCATCAATTTTGACCCGTTTCAGGCACAGAAATGACTTTAAACACACTTATTTTAGTTGAAAAAGTCATAATTCACATCCAACAGTCATTTAGAGTCAAAAGATTAAATGTTAAAATTTCATCATTATTGACCATTTTGGGAACGTTCGACATGTCCGGAGTCATCGTTTTTTATCCGAAAATTGATTTTTTGGACTGTACCAAAAATGATTCAAAATGTCAATTGGATCGTGCCTCATGTTGAATAACCACTTTTTAAACCCTCACAGTGACCAAAAGTGCCATTTTTACAGAGTTTTGCTTACTCAAAAGCTTCAATTTTGACCAGTTTCAGGCACAGAAATGACTTTAAACACACTTATTTTAGTTGAAAAAGTCATAATTCACATCCAACAGTCATTTAGAGTCAAAAGATTAAATGTTAAAATGTCATCATTATAGACCATTTTGGGAACGTTCGACATGTCCGGAGTCATCGTTTTTCATCCGAAAATTGATTTTTTGGACTGTACCAAAAATGATTCAAAATGTCAATTGGATCGTGCCTCATGTTGAATAACCACTTTTTAAACCCTCACAGTGACCAAAAGTGCCATTTTTACAGAGTTTTGCTTACTCAAAAGCTTCAATTTTGACCCGTTTCAGGCACAGAAATGACTTTAAACACACTTATTTTAGTTGAAAAAGTCATAATGCACATCCAACAGTCATTTAGAGTCAAAAGATTAAATGTTAAAATTTCATCATTATAGACCATTTTGGGAACGTTCGACATGTCCGGAGTCATCGTTTTTCATCCGAAAATTGATTTTTGGGACTGTACCAAAAATGATTCAAAATGTCAATTGGATCGTGCCTCATGTTGAATAACCACTTTTTAAACCCTCACAGTGCCCAAAAGTGCCATTTTTACAGAGTTTTGCTTACTCAAAAGCTTCAATTTTGACCCGTTTCAGGCACAGAAATGACTTTAAACACACTTATTTTAGTTGAAAAAGTCATAATTCACATCCAACAGTCATTTAGAGTCAAAAGATTAAATGTTAAAATTTCATCATTATAGACCATTTTGGGAACGTTCGGCATGTCCGGAGTCATCGTTTTTCATCCGAAAATTGATTTTTTGGACTGTACCAAAAATGATTCAAAATGTCAATTGGATCGTGCCTCATGTTGAATAACCACTTTTTAAACCCTCACAGTGACCAAAATTGCCATTTTTACAGTTTTGCTTACTCAAAAGCTTCAATTTTGACCCGTTTCAGGCACAGAAATGACTTTAAACACACTTATTTTAGTTGAAAAAGTCATAATGCACATCCAACAGTCATTTGGAGTCAAAAGATTAAATGTTAAAATTTCATCATTATAGACCATTTTGGGAACGTTCGACATGTCCGGAGTCATCGTTTTTCATCCGAAAATTGATTTTTGGGACTGTACCAAAAATGATTCAAAATGTCAATTGGATCGTGCCTCATGTTGAATAACCACTTTTTAAACCCTCACAGTGACCAAAAGTGCCATTTTTACAGAGTTTTGCTTACTCAAAAGCTTCAATTTTGACCCGTTTCAGGCACAGAAATGACTTTAAACACACTTATTTTAGTTGAAAAAGTCATAATTCACATCCAACAGTAATTTGGAGTCAAAAGATTAAATGTTAAAATTTCATCATTATAGACCATTTTGGGAACGTTCGACATGTCCGAGTCATCATTTTTCATCCGAAAATTGATTTTTGGGACTGTACCAAAAATGATTCAAAATGTCAATTGGATCGTGCCTCATGTTGAATAACCACTTTTTAAACCCTCACAGTGACCAAAAGTGCCATTTTTACAGAGTTTTGCTTACTCAAAAGCTTCAATTTTGACCCGTTTCAGGCACAGAAATGACTTTAAACACACTTATTTTAGTTGAAAAAGTCATAATTTACATCCAACAGTCATTTAGAGTCAAAAGATTAAATGTTAAAATTTCATCATTATAGACCATTTTGGGAACGTTCGACATGTCCGGAGTCATCGTTTTTCATCCGAAAATTGATTTTTTGGACTGTACCAAAAATGATTCAAAATGTCAATTGGATCGTGCCTCATGTTGAATAACCACTTTTTAAACCCTCACAGTGACCAAAAGTGCCATTTTTACAGAGTTTTGCTTACTCAAAAGCTTCAATTTTGACCCGTTTCAGGCACAGAAATGACTTTAAACACACTTATTTTAGTTGAAAAAGTCATAATTCACATCCAACAGTCATTTAGAGTCAAAAGATTAAATGTTAAAATTTCATCATTATAGACCATTTTGGGAACGTTCGACATGTCCGGAGTCATCGTTTTTCATCCGAAAATTGATTTTTGGGACTGTACCAAAAATGATTCAAAATGTCAATTGGATCGTGCCTCATGTTGAATAACTACTTTTTAAACCCTCACAGTGCCCAAAAGTGCCATTTTTACAGAGTTTTGCTTACTCAAAAGCATCAATTTTGACCCATTTCAGGCACAAAAATGACTTTAAACACACTTATTTTAGTTGAAAAAGTCATAATTCACATCCAACAGTCATTTAGAGTCAAAAGATTAAATGTTAAAATTTCATCATTATTGACCATTTTGGGAACGTTCGACATGTCCGGAGTCATCGATTTTCATCCGAAAATTGATTTTTGGGACTGTACCAAAAATGATTCAAAATGTCAATTGGATCGTGCCTCATGTTGAATAACCACTTTTTAAACCCTCACAGTGACCAAAAGTGCCATTTTTACAGAGTTTTGCTTACTCAAAAGCTTCAATTTTGACCCGTTTCAGGCACAGAAATGACTTTAAACACACTTATTTTAGTTGAAAAAGTCATAATTCACATCCAACAGTCATTTAGAGTCAAAAGATTAAATGTTAAAATTTCATCATTATAGACCATTTTGGGAACGTTCGACATGTCCGGAGTCATCGTTTTTCATCCGAAAATTGATTTTTGGGACTGTACCAAAAATGATTCAAAATGTCAATTGGATCGTGCCTCATGTTGAATAACTACTTTTTAAACCCTCACAGTGCCCAAAAGTGCCATTTTTACAGAGTTTTGCTTACTCAAAAGCATCAATTTTGACCCATTTCAGGCACAGAAATGACTTTAAACACACTTATTTAAGTTGAAAAAGTCATATTTCACATCCAACAGTCATTTAGAGTCAAAAGATTAAATATTAAAATTTCATCATTATAGACCATTTTGCGAACGTTCGACATGTCCGGAGTCATCGTTTTTCATCCGAAAATGGATTTTTGGGACTGTACCAAAAATGATTCAAAATGTCAATCGGATCGTGCCTCATGTTGAATAACCACTTTTTAAACCCTCACAGTGACCAAAAGTGCCATTTTTACAGAGTTTTGCTTACTCAAAAGCTTCAATTTTGACCCGTTTCAGGCACAGAAATGACTTTAAACACACTTATTTTAGTTGAAAAAGTCATAATTCACATCCAACAGTCATTTAGAGTCAAAAGATTAAATGTTAAAATTTCATCATTATAGACCATTTTGGGAACGTTCGCCATGTCCGGAGTCATCGTTTTTCATCCGAAAATTGATTTTTTGGATGTACCAAAAATGATTCAAAATGTCAATTGGATCGTGCCTCATGTTGAATAACCACTTTTTAAACCCTCACAGTGACCAAAATTGCTATTTTTACAGAGTTTTGCTTACTCAAAAGCTTCAATTTTGACCCGTTTCAGGCACAGAAATGACTTTAAACACACTTATTTTAGTTGAAAAAGTCATAATGCACATCCAACAGTCATTTAGAGTCAAAAGATTAAATGTTAAAATTTCATCATTATAGACCATTTTGGGAACGTTCGACATGTCCGGAGTCATCATTTTTCATCCGAAAATTGATTTTTGGGACTGTACCAAAAATGATTCAAAATGTCAATTGGATCGTGCCTCATGTTGAATAACCACTTTTTAAACCCTCACAGTGACCAAAAGTGCCATTTTTACAGAGTTTTGCTTACTCAAAAGCTTCAATTTTGACCCGTTTCAGGCACAGAAATGACTTTAAACACACTTATTTAAGTTGAAAAAGTCATATTTCACATCCAACAGTCATTTAGAGTCAAAAGATTAAATGTTAAAATTTCATCATTATAGACCATTTTGCGAACGTTCGACATGTCCGGAGTCATCGTTTTTCATCCGAAAATTGATTTTTTGGACTGTACCAAAAATGATTCAAAATGTCAATTGGATCGTGCCTCATGTGGAATAACCACTTTTTAAACCCTCACAGTGACCAAAAGTGCCATTTTTACAGAGTTTTGCTTACTCAAAAGCTTCAATTTTGACCCGTTTCAGGCACAGAAATGACTTTAAACACACTTATTTTAGTTGAAAAAGTCATAATTCACATCCAACAGTCATTTAGAGTCAAAAGATTAAATGTTAAAATTTCATCATTATAGACCATGTTGGGAACGTTCGACATGTCCGGAGTCATCATTTTTCATCCGAAAATTGATTTTTGGGACTGTACCAAAAATGATTCAAAATGTCAATTGGATCGTGCCTCATGTTGAATAACCACTTTTTAAACCCTCACAGTGACCAAAAGTGCCATTTTTACAGAGTTTTGCTTACTCAAAAGCTTCAATTTTGACCCGTTTCAGGCACAGAAATGACTTTAAACACACTTATTTAAGTTGAAAAAGTCATATTTCACATCCAACAGTCATTTAGAGTCAAAAGATTAAATGTTAAAATTTCATCATTATAGACCATTTTGCGAACGTTCGACATGTCCGGAGTCATCGTTTTTCATCCGAAAATTGATTTTTTGGACTGTACCAAAAATGATTCAAAATGTCAATTGGATCGTGCCTCATGTGGAATAACCACTTTTTAAACCCTCACAGTGACCAAAAGTGCCATTTTTACAGAGTTTTGCTTACTCAAAAGCTTCAATTTTGACCCGTTTCAGGCACAGAAATGACTTTAAACACACTTATTTTAGTTGAAAAAGTCATAATTCACATCCAACAGTCATTTAGAGTCAAAAGATTAAATGTTAAAATTTCATCATTATAGACCATTTTGGGAACGTTCGACATGTCCGGAGTCATCGTTTTTCATCCGAAAATTGATTTTTTGGACTGTACCAAAAATGATTCAAAATGTCAATTGGATCATGCCTCATGTTGAATAACCACTTTTTAAACCCTCACAGTGACCAAAAGTGCCATTTTTACAGAGTTTTGCTTACTCAAAAGCTTCAATTTTGACCAGTTTCAGGCACAGAAATGACTTTAAACACACTTATTTTAGTTGAAAAAGTCATAATTCACATCCAACAGTCATTTAGAGTCAAAAGATTAAATGTTAAAATTTCATCATTATAGACCATTTTGGGAACGTTCGACATGTCCGGAGTCATCGTTTTTCATCCGAAAATTGATTTTTTGGACTGTACCAAAAATGATTCAAAATGTCAATTGGATCGTGCCTCATGTTGAATAACTACTTTTTAAACCCTCACAGTGCCCAAAAGTGCCATTTTTACAGAGTTTTGCTTACTCAAAAGCATCAATTTTGACCCGTTTCAGGCACAGAAATGACTTTAAACACACTTATTTTAGTTGAAAAAGTCATAATTCACATCCAACAGTCATTTAGAGTCAAAAGATTAAATGTTAAAATTTCATCATTATTGACCATTTTGGGAACGTTCGACATGTCCGGAGTCATCGTTTTTTATCCGAAAATTGATTTTTTGGACTGTACCAAAAATGATTCAAAATGTCAATTGGATCGTGCCTCATGTTGAATAACCACTTTTTAAACCCTCACAGTGACCAAAAGTGCCATTTTTACAGAGTTTTGCTTACTCAAAAGCTTCAATTTTGACCAGTTTCAGGCACAGAAATGACTTTAAACACACTTGTTTTATGTTGAAAAAGTCATAATTCACATCCAACAGTCATTTAGAGTCAAAAGATTAAATGTTAAAATGTCATCATTATAGACCATTTTGGGAACGTTCGACATGTCCGGAGTCATCGTTTTTCATCCGAAAATTGATTTTTTGGACTGTACCAAAAATGATTCAAAATGTCAATTGGATCGTGCCTCATGTTGAATAACCACTTTTTAAACCCTCACAGTGACCAAAAGTGCAATTTTTACAGAGTTTTGCTTACTCAAAAGCTTCAATTTTGACCCGTTTCAGGCACAGAAATGACTTTAAACACACTTATTTTAGTTGAAAAAGTCATAATGCACATCCAACAGTCATTTAGAGTCAAAAGATTAAATGTTAAAATTTCATCATTATAGACCATTTTGGGAACGTTCGACATGTCCGGAGTCATCGTTTTTCATCCGAAAATTGATTTTTGGGACTGTACCAAAAATGATTCAAAATGTCAATTGGATCGTGCCTCATGTTGAATAACCACTTTTTAAACCCTCACAGTGCCCAAAAGTGCCATTTTTACAGAGTTTTGCTTACTCAAAAGCTTCAATTTTGACCCGTTTCAGGCACAGAAATGACTTTAAACACACTTATTTTAGTTGAAAAAGTCATAATTCACATCCAACAGTCATTTAGAGTCAAAAGATTAAATGTTAAAATTTCATCATTATAGACCATTTTGGGAACGTTCGGCATGTCCGGAGTCATCGTTTTTCATCCGAAAATTGATTTTTTGGACTGTACCAAAAATGATTCAAAATGTCAATTGGATCGTGCCTCATGTTGAATAACCACTTTTTAAACCCTCACAGTGACCAAAATTGCCATTTTTACAGTTTTGCTTACTCAAAAGCTTCAATTTTGACCCGTTTCAGGCACAGAAATGACTTTAAACACACTTATTTTAGTTGAAAAAGTCATAATGCACATCCAACAGTCATTTGGAGTCAAAAGATTAAATGTTAAAATTTCATCATTATAGACCATTTTGGGAACGTTCGACATGTCCGGAGTCATCGTTTTTCATCCGAAAATTGATTTTTGGGACTGTACCAAAAATGATTCAAAATGTCAATTGGATCGTGCCTCATGTTGAATAACCACTTTTTAAACCCTCACAGTGACCAAAAGTGCCATTTTTACAGAGTTTTGCTTACTCAAAAGCTTCAATTTTGACCCGTTTCAGGCACAGAAATGACTTTAAACACACTTATTTTAGTTGAAAAAGTCATAATTCACATCCAACAGTAATTTGGAGTCAAAAGATTAAATGTTAAAATTTCATCATTATAGACCATTTTGGGAACGTTCGACATGTCCGAGTCATCATTTTTCATCCGAAAATTGATTTTTGGGACTGTACCAAAAATGATTCAAAATGTCAATTGGATCGTGCCTCATGTTGAATAACCACTTTTTAAACCCTCACAGTGACCAAAAGTGCCATTTTTACAGAGTTTTGCTTACTCAAAAGCTTCAATTTTGACCCGTTTCAGGCACAGAAATGACTTTAAACACACTTATTTTAGTTGAAAAAGTCATAATTTACATCCAACAGTCATTTAGAGTCAAAAGATTAAATGTTAAAATTTCATCATTATAGACCATTTTGGGAACGTTCGACATGTCCGGAGTCATCGTTTTTCATCCGAAAATTGATTTTTTGGACTGTACCAAAAATGATTCAAAATGTCAATTGGATCGTGCCTCATGTTGAATAACCACTTTTTAAACCCTCACAGTGACCAAAAGTGCCATTTTTACAGAGTTTTGCTTACTCAAAAGCTTCAATTTTGACCCGTTTCAGGCACAGAAATGACTTTAAACACACTTATTTTAGTTGAAAAAGTCATAATTCACATCCAACAGTCATTTAGAGTCAAAAGATTAAATGTTAAAATTTCATCATTATAGACCATTTTGGGAACGTTCGACATGTCCGGAGTCATCGTTTTTCATCCGAAAATTGATTTTTGGGACTGTACCAAAAATGATTCAAAATGTCAATTGGATCGTGCCTCATGTTGAATAACTACTTTTTAAACCCTCACAGTGCCCAAAAGTGCCATTTTTACAGAGTTTTGCTTACTCAAAAGCATCAATTTTGACCCATTTCAGGCACAAAAATGACTTTAAACACACTTATTTTAGTTGAAAAAGTCATAATTCACATCCAACAGTCATTTAGAGTCAAAAGATTAAATGTTAAAATTTCATCATTATTGACCATTTTGGGAACGTTCGACATGTCCGGAGTCATCGATTTTCATCCGAAAATTGATTTTTGGGACTGTACCAAAAATGATTCAAAATGTCAATTGGATCGTGCCTCATGTTGAATAACCACTTTTTAAACCCTCACAGTGACCAAAAGTGCCATTTTTACAGAGTTTTGCTTACTCAAAAGCTTCAATTTTGACCCGTTTCAGGCACAGAAATGACTTTAAACACACTTATTTTAGTTGAAAAAGTCATAATTCACATCCAACAGTCATTTAGAGTCAAAAGATTAAATGTTAAAATTTCATCATTATAGACCATTTTGGGAACGTTCGACATGTCCGGAGTCATCGTTTTTCATCCGAAAATTGATTTTTGGGACTGTACCAAAAATGATTCAAAATGTCAATTGGATCGTGCCTCATGTTGAATAACTACTTTTTAAACCCTCACAGTGCCCAAAAGTGCCATTTTTACAGAGTTTTGCTTACTCAAAAGCATCAATTTTGACCCATTTCAGGCACAGAAATGACTTTAAACACACTTATTTAAGTTGAAAAAGTCATATTTCACATCCAACAGTCATTTAGAGTCAAAAGATTAAATATTAAAATTTCATCATTATAGACCATTTTGCGAACGTTCGACATGTCCGGAGTCATCGTTTTTCATCCGAAAATGGATTTTTGGGACTGTACCAAAAATGATTCAAAATGTCAATCGGATCGTGCCTCATGTTGAATAACCACTTTTTAAACCCTCACAGTGACCAAAAGTGCCATTTTTACAGAGTTTTGCTTACTCAAAAGCTTCAATTTTGACCCGTTTCAGGCACAGAAATGACTTTAAACACACTTATTTTAGTTGAAAAAGTCATAATTCACATCCAACAGTCATTTAGAGTCAAAAGATTAAATGTTAAAATTTCATCATTATAGACCATTTTGGGAACGTTCGCCATGTCCGGAGTCATCGTTTTTCATCCGAAAATTGATTTTTTGGATGTACCAAAAATGATTCAAAATGTCAATTGGATCGTGCCTCATGTTGAATAACCACTTTTTAAACCCTCACAGTGACCAAAATTGCTATTTTTACAGAGTTTTGCTTACTCAAAAGCTTCAATTTTGACCCGTTTCAGGCACAGAAATGACTTTAAACACACTTATTTTAGTTGAAAAAGTCATAATGCACATCCAACAGTCATTTAGAGTCAAAAGATTAAATGTTAAAATTTCATCATTATAGACCATTTTGGGAACGTTCGACATGTCCGGAGTCATCATTTTTCATCCGAAAATTGATTTTTGGGACTGTACCAAAAATGATTCAAAATGTCAATTGGATCGTGCCTCATGTTGAATAACCACTTTTTAAACCCTCACAGTGACCAAAAGTGCCATTTTTACAGAGTTTTGCTTACTCAAAAGCTTCAATTTTGACCCGTTTCAGGCACAGAAATGACTTTAAACACACTTATTTAAGTTGAAAAAGTCATATTTCACATCCAACAGTCATTTAGAGTCAAAAGATTAAATGTTAAAATTTCATCATTATAGACCATTTTGCGAACGTTCGACATGTCCGGAGTCATCGTTTTTCATCCGAAAATTGATTTTTTGGACTGTACCAAAAATGATTCAAAATGTCAATTGGATCGTGCCTCATGTGGAATAACCACTTTTTAAACCCTCACAGTGACCAAAAGTGCCATTTTTACAGAGTTTTGCTTACTCAAAAGCTTCAATTTTGACCCGTTTCAGGCACAGAAATGACTTTAAACACACTTATTTTAGTTGAAAAAGTCATAATTCACATCCAACAGTCATTTAGAGTCAAAAGATTAAATGTTAAAATTTCATCATTATAGACCATGTTGGGAACGTTCGACATGTCCGGAGTCATCATTTTTCATCTGAAAATTGATTTTTGGGACTGTACCAAAAATGATTCAAAATGTCAATTGGATCGTGCCTCATGTTGAATAACCACTTTTTAAACCCTCACAGTGACCAAAAGTGCCATTTTTACAGAGTTTTGCTTACTCAAAAGCTTCAATTTTGACCCGTTTCAGGCACAGAAATGACTTTAAACACACTTATTTAAGTTGAAAAAGTCATATTTCACATCCAACAGTCATTTAGAGTCAAAAGATTAAATGTTAAAATTTCATCATTATAGACCATTTTGCGAACGTTCGACATGTCCGGAGTCATCGTTTTTCATCCGAAAATTGATTTTTTGGACTGTACCAAAAATGATTCAAAATGTCAATTGGATCGTGCCTCATGTGGAATAACCACTTTTTAAACCCTCACAGTGACCAAAAGTGCCATTTTTACAGAGTTTTGCTTACTCAAAAGCTTCAATTTTGACCCGTTTCAGGCACAGAAATGACTTTAAACACACTTATTTTAGTTGAAAAAGTCATAATTCACATCCAACAGTCATTTAGAGTCAAAAGATTAAATGTTAAAATTTCATCATTATAGACCATTTTGGGAACGTTCGACATGTCCGGAGTCATCGTTTTTCATCCGAAAATTGATTTTTTGGACTGTACCAAAAATGATTCAAAATGTCAATTGGATCGTGCCTCATGTTGAATAACCACTTTTTAAACCCTCACAGTGACCAAAAGTGCCATTTTTACAGAGTTTTGCTTACTCAAAAGCTTCAATTTTGACCAGTTTCAGGCACAGAAATGACTTTAAACACACTTATTTTAGTTGAAAAAGTCATAATTCACATCCAACAGTCATTTAGAGTCAAAAGATTAAATGTTAAAATTTCATCATTATAGACCATTTTGGGAACGTTCGACATGTCCGGAGTCATCGTTTTTCATCCGAAAATTGATTTTTTGGACTGTACCAAATATGATTCAAAATGTCAATTGGATCGTGCCTCATGTTGAATAACCACTTTTTAAACCCTCACAGTGACCAAAAGTGCCATTTTTACAGAGTTTTGCTTACTCAAAAGCTTCAATTTTGACCCGTTTCAGGCACAGAAATGACTTTAAACACACTTATTTTAGTTGAAAAAGTCATAATGCACATCCAACAGTCATTTAGAGTCAAAAGATTAAATGTTAAAATTTCATCATTATAGACCATTTTGGGAACGTTCGACATGTCCGGAGTCATCGTTTTTCATCCGAAAATTGATTTTTGGGACTGTACCAAAAATGATTCAAAATGTCAATTGGATCGTGCCTCATGTTGAATAACCACTTTTTAAACCCTCACAGTGCCCAAAAGTGCCATTTTTACAGAGTTTTGCTTACTCAAAAGCTTCAATTTTGACCCGTTTCAGGCACAGAAATGACTTTAAACACACTTATTTTAGTTGAAAAAGTCATAATTCACATCCAACAGTCATTTACAGTCAAAAGATTAAATGTTAAAATTTCATCATTATAGACCATTTTGGGAACGTTCGACATGTCCGGAGTCATCGTTTTTCATCCGAAAATTGATTTTTTGGACTGTACCAAAAATGATTCAAAATGTCAATTGGATCGTGCCTCATGTTGAATAACCACGTTTTAAACCCTCACAGTGACCAAAAGTGCCATTTTTACAGAGTTTTGCTTACTCAAAAGCTTCAATTTTGACCCGTTTCAGGCACAGAAATGACTTTAAACACACTTATTTTAGTTGAAAAAGTCATAATTCACATCCAACAGTCATTTAGAGTCAAAAGATTAAATGTTAAAATTTCATCATTATAGACCATTTTGGGAACGTTCGGCATGTCCGGAGTCATCGTTTTTCATCCGAAAATTGATTTTTTGGACTGTACCAAAAATGATTCAAAATTTCAATTGGATCGTGCCTCATGTTGAATAACCACTTTTTAAACCCTCACAGTGACCAAAATTGCCATTTTTACAGAGTTTTGCTTACTCAAAAGCTTCAATTTTGACCCGTTTCAGGCACAGAAATGACTTTAAACACACTTATTTTAGTTGAAAAAGTCATAATGCACATCCAACAGTCATTTGGAGTCAAAAGATTAAATGTTAAAATTTCATCATTATAGACCATTTTGGGAACGTCGACATGTCCGGAGTCATCGTTTTTCATCCGAAAATTGATTTTTGGGACTGTACCAAAAATGATTCAAAATGTCAATTGGATCGTGCCTCATGTTGAATAACCACTTTTTAAACCCTCACAGTGACCAAAAGTGCCATTTTTACAGAGTTTTGCTTACTCAAAAGCTTCAATTTTGACCCGTTTCAGGCACAGAAATGACTTTAAACACACTTATTTTAGTTGAAAAAGTCATAATTCACATCCAACAGTAATTTAGAGTCAAAAGATTAAATGTTAAAATTTCATCATTATAGACCATTTTGGGAATGTTCGACATGTCCGGAGTCATCATTTTTCATCCGAAAATTGATTTTTGGGACTGTACCAAAAATGATTCAAAATGTCAATTGGATCGTGCCTCATGTTGAATAACCACTTTTTAAACCCTCACAGTGACCAAAAGTGCCATTTTTACAGAGTTTTGCTTACTCAAAAGCTTCAATTTTGACCCGTTTCAGGCACAGAAATGACTTTAAACACACTTATTTTAGTTGAAAAAGTCATAATTTACATCCAACAGTCATTTAGAGTCAAAAGATTAAATGTTAAAATTTCATCATTATAGACCATTTTGGGAACGTTCGACATGTCCGGAGTCATCGTTTTTCATCCGAAAATTGATTTTTTGGACTGTACCAAAAATGATTCAAAATGTCAATTGGATCGTGCCTCATGTTGAATAACCACTTTTTAAACCCTCACAGTGACCAAAAGTGCTATTTTTACAGAGTTTTGCTTACTCAAAAGCTTCAATTTTGACCCGTTTCAGGCACAGAAATGACTTTAAACACACTTATTTTAGTTGAAAAAGTCATAATTCACATCCAACAGTCATTTAGAGTCAAAAGATTAAATGTTAAAATTTCATCATTATTGACCATTTTGGGAACGTTCGACATGTCCGGAGTCATCGTTTTTCATCCGAAAATTGATTTTTTGGACTGTACCAAAAATGATTCAAAATGTCAATTGGATCGTGCCTCATGTTGAATAACCACTTTTTAAACCATCACAGTGACCAAAAGTGCCATTTTTACAGAGTTTTGCTTACTCAAAAGCTTCAATTTTGACCCGTTTCAGGCACAGAAATGACTTTAAACACACTTATTTAAGTTGAAAAAGTCATATTTCACATCCAACAGTCATTTAGAGTCAAAAGATTAAATGTTAAAATTTCATCATTATAGACCATTTTGCGAACGTTCGACATGTCCGGAGTCATCGTTTTTCATCCGAAAATGGATTTTTGGGACTGTACCAAAAATGATTCAAAATGTCAATTGGATCGTGCCTCATGTTGAATAACCACTTTTTAAACCCTCACAGTGACCAAAAGTGCCATTTTTACAGAGTTTTGCTTACTCAAAAGCTTCAATTTTGACCCGTTTCAGGCACAGAAATGACTTTAAACACACTTATTTTAGTTGAAAAAGTCATAATTCACATCCAACAGTCATTTAGAGTCAAAAGATTAAATGTTAAAATTTCATCATTATAGACCATTTTGGGAACGTTCGGCATGTCCGGAGTCATCGTTTTTCATCCGAAAATTGATTTTTGGGACTGTACCAAAAATGATTCAAAATGTCAATTGGATCGTGCCTCATGTTGAATAACCACTTTTTAAACCCTCACAGTGTCCAAAAGTGCCATTTTTACAGAGTTTTGCTTACTCAAAAGCTTCAATTTTGACCCGTTTCAGGCACAGAAATGACTTTAAACACACTTATTTTAGTTGAAAAAGTCATAATGCACATCCAACAGTCATTTAGAGTCAAAAGATTAAATGTTAAAATTTCATCATTATAGACCATTTTGGGAACGTTCGACATGTCCGGAGTCATCGTTTTTCATCCGAAAATTGATTTTTGGGACTGTACCAAAAATTATTCAAAATGTCAATTGGATCGTGCCTCATGTTGAATAACCACTTTTTAAACCCTCACAGTGACCAAAAGTGCCATTTTTACAGAGTTTTGCTTACTCAAAAGCTTCAATTTTGACCCGTTTCAGGCACAGAAATGACTTTAAACACACTTATTTTAGTTGAAAAAGTCATAATTCACATCCAACAGTCATTTAGAGTCAAAAGATTAAATGTTAAAATTTCATCATTATAGACCATTTTGGGAACGTTCGACATGTCCGGAGTCATCGTTTTTCATCCGAAAATAGATTTTTTGGACTGTACCAAAAATGATTCAAAATGTCAATTGGATCGTGCCTCATGTTGAATAACCACTTTTTAAACCCTCACAGTGACCAAAAGTGCCATTTTTACAGAGTTTTGCTTACTCAAAAGCTTCAATTTTGACCCGTTTCAGGCACAGAAATGACTTTAAACACACTTATTTTAGTTGAAAAAGTCATAATTCACATCCAACAGTCATTTAGAGTCAAAAGATTAAATGTTAAAATTTCATCATTATAGACCATTTTGGGAATGTTCGACATGTCCGGAGTCATCATTTTTCATCCGAAAATTGATTTTTGGGACTGTACCAAAAATGATTCAAAATGTCAATTGGATCGTGCCTCATGTTGAATAACCACTTTTTAAACCCTCACAGTGACCAAAAGTGCCATTTTTACAGAGTTTTGCTTACTCAAAAGCTTCAATTTTGACCCGTTTCAGGCACAGAAATGACTTTAAACACACTTATTTTAGTTGAAAAAGTCATAATTTACATCCAACAGTCATTTAGAGTCAAAAGATTAAATGTTAAAATTTCATCATTATAGACCATTTTGGGAACGTTCGACATGTCCGGAGTCATCGTTTTTCATCCGAAAATTGATTTTTTGGACTGTACCAAAAATGATTCAAAATGTCAATTGGATCGTGCCTCATGTTGAATAACCACTTTTTAAACCCTCACAGTGACCAAAAGTGCTATTTTTACAGAGTTTTGCTTACTCAAAAGCTTCAATTTTGACCCGTTTCAGGCACAGAAATGACTTTAAACACACTTATTTTAGTTGAAAAAGTCATAATTCACATCCAACAGTCATTTAGAGTCAAAAGATTAAATGTTAAAATTTCATCATTATTGACCATTTTGGGAACGTTCGACATGTCCGGAGTCATCGTTTTTCATCCGAAAATTGATTTTTTGGACTGTACCAAAAATGATTCAAAATGTCAATTGGATCGTGCCTCATGTTGAATAACCACTTTTTAAACCATCACAGTGACCAAAAGTGCCATTTTTACAGAGTTTTGCTTACTCAAAAGCTTCAATTTTGACCCGTTTCAGGCACAGAAATGACTTTAAACACACTTATTTAAGTTGAAAAAGTCATATTTCACATCCAACAGTCATTTAGAGTCAAAAGATTAAATGTTAAAATTTCATCATTATAGACCATTTTGCGAACGTTCGACATGTCCGGAGTCATCGTTTTTCATCCGAAAATGGATTTTTGGGACTGTACCAAAAATGATTCAAAATGTCAATTGGATCGTGCCTCATGTTGAATAACCACTTTTTAAACCCTCACAGTGACCAAAAGTGCCATTTTTACAGAGTTTTGCTTACTCAAAAGCTTCAATTTTGACCCGTTTCAGGCACAGAAATGACTTTAAACACACTTATTTTAGTTGAAAAAGTCATAATTCACATCCAACAGTCATTTAGAGTCAAAAGATTAAATGTTAAAATTTCATCATTATAGACCATTTTGGGAACGTTCGGCATGTCCGGAGTCATCGTTTTTCATCCGAAAATTGATTTTTGGGACTGTACCAAAAATGATTCAAAATGTCAATTGGATCGTGCCTCATGTTGAATAACCACTTTTTAAACCCTCACAGTGTCCAAAAGTGCCATTTTTACAGAGTTTTGCTTACTCAAAAGCTTCAATTTTGACCCGTTTCAGGCACAGAAATGACTTTAAACACACTTATTTTAGTTGAAAAAGTCATAATGCACATCCAACAGTCATTTAGAGTCAAAAGATTAAATGTTAAAATTTCATCATTATAGACCATTTTGGGAACGTTCGACATGTCCGGAGTCATCGTTTTTCATCCGAAAATTGATTTTTGGGACTGTACCAAAAATTATTCAAAATGTCAATTGGATCGTGCCTCATGTTGAATAACCACTTTTTAAACCCTCACAGTGACCAAAAGTGCCATTTTTACAGAGTTTTGCTTACTCAAAAGCTTCAATTTTGACCCGTTTCAGGCACAGAAATGACTTTAAACACACTTATTTTAGTTGAAAAAGTCATAATTCACATCCAACAGTCATTTAGAGTCAAAAGATTAAATGTTAAAATTTCATCATTATAGACCATTTTGGGAACGTTCGACATGTCCGGAGTCATCGTTTTTCATCCGAAAATTGATTTTTTGGACTGTACCAAAAATGATTCAAAATGTCAATTGGATCGTGCCTCATGTTGAATAACCACTTTTTAAACCCTCACAGTGACCAAAAGTGCCATTTTTACAGAGTTTTGCTTACTCAAAAGCTTCAATTTTGACCCGTTTCAGGCACAGAAATGACTTTAAACACACTTATTTTAGTTGAAAAAGTCATAATTCACATCCAACAGTCATTTAGAGTCAAAAGATTAAATGTTAAAATTTCATCATTATAGACCATTTTGGGAACGTTCGGCATGTCCGGAGCCATCGTTTTTCATCCGAAAATTGATTTTTTGGACTGTACCAAAAATGATTCAAAATGTCAATTGGATCGTGCCTCATGTTGAATAACCACTTTTTAAACTCTCACAGTGACCAAAAGTGCCATTTTAACAGAGTTTTGCTTACTCAAAAGCTTCAATTTTGACCAGTTTCAGGCACAGAAATGACTTTAAACACACTTATTTTAGTTGAAAAAGTCATAATTCACATCCAACAGTCATTTAGAGTCAAAAGATTAAATGTTAAAATTTCATCATTATAGACCATTTTGCGAACGTTCGACATGTCCGGAGTCATCGTTTTTCATCCGAAAATTGATTTTTTGGACTGTACCAAAAATGATTCAAAATGTCAATTGGATCGTGCCTCATGTGGAATAACCACTTTTTAAACCCTCACAGTGACCAAAAGTGCCATTTTTACAGAGTTTTGCTTACTCAAAAGCTTCAATTTTGACCCGTTTCAGGCACAGAAATGACTTTAAACACACTTATTTTAGTTGAAAAAGTCATAATTCACATCCAACAGTCATTTAGAGTCAAAAGATTAAATGTTAAAATTTCATCATTATAGACCATTTTGGGAACGTTCGACATGTCCGGAGTCATCGTTTTTCATCCGAAAATTGATTTTTTGGACTGTACCAAAAATGATTCAAAATGTCAATTGGATCATGCCTCATGTTGAATAACCACTTTTTAAACCCTCACAGTGACCAAAAGTGCCATTTTTACAGAGTTTTGCTTACTCAAAAGCTTCAATTTTGACCAGTTTCAGGCACAGAAATGACTTTAAACACACTTATTTTAGTTGAAAAAGTCATAATTCACATCCAACAGTCATTTAGAGTCAAAAGATTAAATGTTAAAATTTCATCATTATAGACCATTTTGGGAACGTTCGACATGTCCGGAGTCATCGTTTTTCATCCGAAAATTGATTTTTTGGACTGTACCAAAAATGATTCAAAATGTCAATTGGATCGTGCCTCATGTTGAATAACTACTTTTTAAACCCTCACAGTGCCCAAAAGTGCCATTTTTACAGAGTTTTGCTTACTCAAAAGCATCAATTTTGACCCGTTTCAGGCACAGAAATGACTTTAAACACACTTATTTTAGTTGAAAAAGTCATAATTCACATCCAACAGTCATTTAGAGTCAAAAGATTAAATGTTAAAATTTCATCATTATTGACCATTTTGGGAACGTTCGACATGTCCGGAGTCATCGTTTTTTATCCGAAAATTGATTTTTTGGACTGTACCAAAAATGATTCAAAATGTCAATTGGATCGTGCCTCATGTTGAATAACCACTTTTTAAACCCTCACAGTGACCAAAAGTGCCATTTTTACAGAGTTTTGCTTACTCAAAAGCTTCAATTTTGACCAGTTTCAGGCACAGAAATGACTTTAAACACACTTGTTTTATGTTGAAAAAGTCATAATTCACATCCAACAGTCATTTAGAGTCAAAAGATTAAATGTTAAAATGTCATCATTATAGACCATTTTGGGAACGTTCGACATGTCCGGAGTCATCGTTTTTCATCCGAAAATTGATTTTTTGGACTGTACCAAAAATGATTCAAAATGTCAATTGGATCGTGCCTCATGTTGAATAACCACTTTTTAAACCCTCACAGTGACCAAAAGTGCAATTTTTACAGAGTTTTGCTTACTCAAAAGCTTCAATTTTGACCCGTTTCAGGCACAGAAATGACTTTAAACACACTTATTTTAGTTGAAAAAGTCATAATGCACATCCAACAGTCATTTAGAGTCAAAAGATTAAATGTTAAAATTTCATCATTATAGACCATTTTGGGAACGTTCGACATGTCCGGAGTCATCGTTTTTCATCCGAAAATTGATTTTTGGGACTGTACCAAAAATGATTCAAAATGTCAATTGGATCGTGCCTCATGTTGAATAACCACTTTTTAAACCCTCACAGTGCCCAAAAGTGCCATTTTTACAGAGTTTTGCTTACTCAAAAGCTTCAATTTTGACCCGTTTCAGGCACAGAAATGACTTTAAACACACTTATTTTAGTTGAAAAAGTCATAATTCACATCCAACAGTCATTTAGAGTCAAAAGATTAAATGTTAAAATTTCATCATTATAGACCATTTTGGGAACGTTCGGCATGTCCGGAGTCATCGTTTTTCATCCGAAAATTGATTTTTTGGACTGTACCAAAAATGATTCAAAATGTCAATTGGATCGTGCCTCATGTTGAATAACCACTTTTTAAACCCTCACAGTGACCAAAATTGCCATTTTTACAGTTTTGCTTACTCAAAAGCTTCAATTTTGACCCGTTTCAGGCACAGAAATGACTTTAAACACACTTATTTTAGTTGAAAAAGTCATAATGCACATCCAACAGTCATTTGGAGTCAAAAGATTAAATGTTAAAATTTCATCATTATAGACCATTTTGGGAACGTTCGACATGTCCGGAGTCATCGTTTTTCATCCGAAAATTGATTTTTGGGACTGTACCAAAAATGATTCAAAATGTCAATTGGATCGTGCCTCATGTTGAATAACCACTTTTTAAACCCTCACAGTGACCAAAAGTGCCATTTTTACAGAGTTTTGCTTACTCAAAAGCTTCAATTTTGACCCGTTTCAGGCACAGAAATGACTTTAAACACACTTATTTTAGTTGAAAAAGTCATAATTCACATCCAACAGTAATTTGGAGTCAAAAGATTAAATGTTAAAATTTCATCATTATAGACCATTTTGGGAACGTTCGACATGTCCGAGTCATCATTTTTCATCCGAAAATTGATTTTTGGGACTGTACCAAAAATGATTCAAAATGTCAATTGGATCGTGCCTCATGTTGAATAACCACTTTTTAAACCCTCACAGTGACCAAAAGTGCCATTTTTACAGAGTTTTGCTTACTCAAAAGCTTCAATTTTGACCCGTTTCAGGCACAGAAATGACTTTAAACACACTTATTTTAGTTGAAAAAGTCATAATTTACATCCAACAGTCATTTAGAGTCAAAAGATTAAATGTTAAAATTTCATCATTATAGACCATTTTGGGAACGTTCGACATGTCCGGAGTCATCGTTTTTCATCCGAAAATTGATTTTTTGGACTGTACCAAAAATGATTCAAAATGTCAATTGGATCGTGCCTCATGTTGAATAACCACTTTTTAAACCCTCACAGTGACCAAAAGTGCCATTTTTACAGAGTTTTGCTTACTCAAAAGCTTCAATTTTGACCCGTTTCAGGCACAGAAATGACTTTAAACACACTTATTTTAGTTGAAAAAGTCATAATTCACATCCAACAGTCATTTAGAGTCAAAAGATTAAATGTTAAAATTTCATCATTATAGACCATTTTGGGAACGTTCGACATGTCCGGAGTCATCGTTTTTCATCCGAAAATTGATTTTTGGGACTGTACCAAAAATGATTCAAAATGTCAATTGGATCGTGCCTCATGTTGAATAACTACTTTTTAAACCCTCACAGTGCCCAAAAGTGCCATTTTTACAGAGTTTTGCTTACTCAAAAGCATCAATTTTGACCCATTTCAGGCACAAAAATGACTTTAAACACACTTATTTTAGTTGAAAAAGTCATAATTCACATCCAACAGTCATTTAGAGTCAAAAGATTAAATGTTAAAATTTCATCATTATTGACCATTTTGGGAACGTTCGACATGTCCGGAGTCATCGATTTTCATCCGAAAATTGATTTTTGGGACTGTACCAAAAATGATTCAAAATGTCAATTGGATCGTGCCTCATGTTGAATAACCACTTTTTAAACCCTCACAGTGACCAAAAGTGCCATTTTTACAGAGTTTTGCTTACTCAAAAGCTTCAATTTTGACCCGTTTCAGGCACAGAAATGACTTTAAACACACTTATTTTAGTTGAAAAAGTCATAATTCACATCCAACAGTCATTTAGAGTCAAAAGATTAAATGTTAAAATTTCATCATTATAGACCATTTTGGGAACGTTCGACATGTCCGGAGTCATCGTTTTTCATCCGAAAATTGATTTTTGGGACTGTACCAAAAATGATTCAAAATGTCAATTGGATCGTGCCTCATGTTGAATAACTACTTTTTAAACCCTCACAGTGCCCAAAAGTGCCATTTTTACAGAGTTTTGCTTACTCAAAAGCATCAATTTTGACCCATTTCAGGCACAGAAATGACTTTAAACACACTTATTTAAGTTGAAAAAGTCATATTTCACATCCAACAGTCATTTAGAGTCAAAAGATTAAATATTAAAATTTCATCATTATAGACCATTTTGCGAACGTTCGACATGTCCGGAGTCATCGTTTTTCATCCGAAAATGGATTTTTGGGACTGTACCAAAAATGATTCAAAATGTCAATCGGATCGTGCCTCATGTTGAATAACCACTTTTTAAACCCTCACAGTGACCAAAAGTGCCATTTTTACAGAGTTTTGCTTACTCAAAAGCTTCAATTTTGACCCGTTTCAGGCACAGAAATGACTTTAAACACACTTATTTTAGTTGAAAAAGTCATAATTCACATCCAACAGTCATTTAGAGTCAAAAGATTAAATGTTAAAATTTCATCATTATAGACCATTTTGGGAACGTTCGCCATGTCCGGAGTCATCGTTTTTCATCCGAAAATTGATTTTTTGGATGTACCAAAAATGATTCAAAATGTCAATTGGATCGTGCCTCATGTTGAATAACCACTTTTTAAACCCTCACAGTGACCAAAATTGCTATTTTTACAGAGTTTTGCTTACTCAAAAGCTTCAATTTTGACCCGTTTCAGGCACAGAAATGACTTTAAACACACTTATTTTAGTTGAAAAAGTCATAATGCACATCCAACAGTCATTTAGAGTCAAAAGATTAAATGTTAAAATTTCATCATTATAGACCATTTTGGGAACGTTCGACATGTCCGGAGTCATCATTTTTCATCCGAAAATTGATTTTTGGGACTGTACCAAAAATGATTCAAAATGTCAATTGGATCGTGCCTCATGTTGAATAACCACTTTTTAAACCCTCACAGTGACCAAAAGTGCCATTTTTACAGAGTTTTGCTTACTCAAAAGCTTCAATTTTGACCCGTTTCAGGCACAGAAATGACTTTAAACACACTTATTTAAGTTGAAAAAGTCATATTTCACATCCAACAGTCATTTAGAGTCAAAAGATTAAATGTTAAAATTTCATCATTATAGACCATTTTGCGAACGTTCGACATGTCCGGAGTCATCGTTTTTCATCCGAAAATTGATTTTTTGGACTGTACCAAAAATGATTCAAAATGTCAATTGGATCGTGCCTCATGTGGAATAACCACTTTTTAAACCCTCACAGTGACCAAAAGTGCCATTTTTACAGAGTTTTGCTTACTCAAAAGCTTCAATTTTGACCCGTTTCAGGCACAGAAATGACTTTAAACACACTTATTTTAGTTGAAAAAGTCATAATTCACATCCAACAGTCATTTAGAGTCAAAAGATTAAATGTTAAAATTTCATCATTATAGACCATGTTGGGAACGTTCGACATGTCCGGAGTCATCATTTTTCATCTGAAAATTGATTTTTGGGACTGTACCAAAAATGATTCAAAATGTCAATTGGATCGTGCCTCATGTTGAATAACCACTTTTTAAACCCTCACAGTGACCAAAAGTGCCATTTTTACAGAGTTTTGCTTACTCAAAAGCTTCAATTTTGACCCGTTTCAGGCACAGAAATGACTTTAAACACACTTATTTAAGTTGAAAAAGTCATATTTCACATCCAACAGTCATTTAGAGTCAAAAGATTAAATGTTAAAATTTCATCATTATAGACCATTTTGCGAACGTTCGACATGTCCGGAGTCATCGTTTTTCATCCGAAAATTGATTTTTTGGACTGTACCAAAAATGATTCAAAATGTCAATTGGATCGTGCCTCATGTGGAATAACCACTTTTTAAACCCTCACAGTGACCAAAAGTGCCATTTTTACAGAGTTTTGCTTACTCAAAAGCTTCAATTTTGACCCGTTTCAGGCACAGAAATGACTTTAAACACACTTATTTTAGTTGAAAAAGTCATAATTCACATCCAACAGTCATTTAGAGTCAAAAGATTAAATGTTAAAATTTCATCATTATAGACCATTTTGGGAACGTTCGACATGTCCGGAGTCATCGTTTTTCATCCGAAAATTGATTTTTTGGACTGTACCAAAAATGATTCAAAATGTCAATTGGATCGTGCCTCATGTTGAATAACCACTTTTTAAACCCTCACAGTGACCAAAAGTGCCATTTTTACAGAGTTTTGCTTACTCAAAAGCTTCAATTTTGACCAGTTTCAGGCACAGAAATGACTTTAAACACACTTATTTTAGTTGAAAAAGTCATAATTCACATCCAACAGTCATTTAGAGTCAAAAGATTAAATGTTAAAATTTCATCATTATAGACCATTTTGGGAACGTTCGACATGTCCGGAGTCATCGTTTTTCATCCGAAAATTGATTTTTTGGACTGTACCAAATATGATTCAAAATGTCAATTGGATCGTGCCTCATGTTGAATAACCACTTTTTAAACCCTCACAGTGACCAAAAGTGCCATTTTTACAGAGTTTTGCTTACTCAAAAGCTTCAATTTTGACCCGTTTCAGGCACAGAAATGACTTTAAACACACTTATTTTAGTTGAAAAAGTCATAATGCACATCCAACAGTCATTTAGAGTCAAAAGATTAAATGTTAAAATTTCATCATTATAGACCATTTTGGGAACGTTCGACATGTCCGGAGTCATCGTTTTTCATCCGAAAATTGATTTTTGGGACTGTACCAAAAATGATTCAAAATGTCAATTGGATCGTGCCTCATGTTGAATAACCACTTTTTAAACCCTCACAGTGCCCAAAAGTGCCATTTTTACAGAGTTTTGCTTACTCAAAAGCTTCAATTTTGACCCGTTTCAGGCACAGAAATGACTTTAAACACACTTATTTTAGTTGAAAAAGTCATAATTCACATCCAACAGTCATTTACAGTCAAAAGATTAAATGTTAAAATTTCATCATTATAGACCATTTTGGGAACGTTCGACATGTCCGGAGTCATCGTTTTTCATCCGAAAATTGATTTTTTGGACTGTACCAAAAATGATTCAAAATGTCAATTGGATCGTGCCTCATGTTGAATAACCACGTTTTAAACCCTCACAGTGACCAAAAGTGCCATTTTTACAGAGTTTTGCTTACTCAAAAGCTTCAATTTTGACCCGTTTCAGGCACAGAAATGACTTTAAACACACTTATTTTAGTTGAAAAAGTCATAATTCACATCCAACAGTCATTTAGAGTCAAAAGATTAAATGTTAAAATTTCATCATTATAGACCATTTTGGGAACGTTCGGCATGTCCGGAGTCATCGTTTTTCATCCGAAAATTGATTTTTTGGACTGTACCAAAAATGATTCAAAATTTCAATTGGATCGTGCCTCATGTTGAATAACCACTTTTTAAACCCTCACAGTGACCAAAATTGCCATTTTTACAGAGTTTTGCTTACTCAAAAGCTTCAATTTTGACCCGTTTCAGGCACAGAAATGACTTTAAACACACTTATTTTAGTTGAAAAAGTCATAATGCACATCCAACAGTCATTTGGAGTCAAAAGATTAAATGTTAAAATTTCATCATTATAGACCATTTTGGGAACGTCGACATGTCCGGAGTCATCGTTTTTCATCCGAAAATTGATTTTTGGGACTGTACCAAAAATGATTCAAAATGTCAATTGGATCGTGCCTCATGTTGAATAACCACTTTTTAAACCCTCACAGTGACCAAAAGTGCCATTTTTACAGAGTTTTGCTTACTCAAAAGCTTCAATTTTGACCCGTTTCAGGCACAGAAATGACTTTAAACACACTTATTTTAGTTGAAAAAGTCATAATTCACATCCAACAGTAATTTAGAGTCAAAAGATTAAATGTTAAAATTTCATCATTATAGACCATTTTGGGAATGTTCGACATGTCCGGAGTCATCATTTTTCATCCGAAAATTGATTTTTGGGACTGTACCAAAAATGATTCAAAATGTCAATTGGATCGTGCCTCATGTTGAATAACCACTTTTTAAACCCTCACAGTGACCAAAAGTGCCATTTTTACAGAGTTTTGCTTACTCAAAAGCTTCAATTTTGACCCGTTTCAGGCACAGAAATGACTTTAAACACACTTATTTTAGTTGAAAAAGTCATAATTTACATCCAACAGTCATTTAGAGTCAAAAGATTAAATGTTAAAATTTCATCATTATAGACCATTTTGGGAACGTTCGACATGTCCGGAGTCATCGTTTTTCATCCGAAAATTGATTTTTTGGACTGTACCAAAAATGATTCAAAATGTCAATTGGATCGTGCCTCATGTTGAATAACCACTTTTTAAACCCTCACAGTGACCAAAAGTGCTATTTTTACAGAGTTTTGCTTACTCAAAAGCTTCAATTTTGACCCGTTTCAGGCACAGAAATGACTTTAAACACACTTATTTTAGTTGAAAAAGTCATAATTCACATCCAACAGTCATTTAGAGTCAAAAGATTAAATGTTAAAATTTCATCATTATTGACCATTTTGGGAACGTTCGACATGTCCGGAGTCATCGTTTTTCATCCGAAAATTGATTTTTTGGACTGTACCAAAAATGATTCAAAATGTCAATTGGATCGTGCCTCATGTTGAATAACCACTTTTTAAACCATCACAGTGACCAAAAGTGCCATTTTTACAGAGTTTTGCTTACTCAAAAGCTTCAATTTTGACCCGTTTCAGGCACAGAAATGACTTTAAACACACTTATTTAAGTTGAAAAAGTCATATTTCACATCCAACAGTCATTTAGAGTCAAAAGATTAAATGTTAAAATTTCATCATTATAGACCATTTTGCGAACGTTCGACATGTCCGGAGTCATCGTTTTTCATCCGAAAATGGATTTTTGGGACTGTACCAAAAATGATTCAAAATGTCAATTGGATCGTGCCTCATGTTGAATAACCACTTTTTAAACCCTCACAGTGACCAAAAGTGCCATTTTTACAGAGTTTTGCTTACTCAAAAGCTTCAATTTTGACCCGTTTCAGGCACAGAAATGACTTTAAACACACTTATTTTAGTTGAAAAAGTCATAATTCACATCCAACAGTCATTTAGAGTCAAAAGATTAAATGTTAAAATTTCATCATTATAGACCATTTTGGGAACGTTCGGCATGTCCGGAGTCATCGTTTTTCATCCGAAAATTGATTTTTGGGACTGTACCAAAAATGATTCAAAATGTCAATTGGATCGTGCCTCATGTTGAATAACCACTTTTTAAACCCTCACAGTGTCCAAAAGTGCCATTTTTACAGAGTTTTGCTTACTCAAAAGCTTCAATTTTGACCCGTTTCAGGCACAGAAATGACTTTAAACACACTTATTTTAGTTGAAAAAGTCATAATGCACATCCAACAGTCATTTAGAGTCAAAAGATTAAATGTTAAAATTTCATCATTATAGACCATTTTGGGAACGTTCGACATGTCCGGAGTCATCGTTTTTCATCCGAAAATTGATTTTTGGGACTGTACCAAAAATTATTCAAAATGTCAATTGGATCGTGCCTCATGTTGAATAACCACTTTTTAAACCCTCACAGTGACCAAAAGTGCCATTTTTACAGAGTTTTGCTTACTCAAAAGCTTCAATTTTGACCCGTTTCAGGCACAGAAATGACTTTAAACACACTTATTTTAGTTGAAAAAGTCATAATTCACATCCAACAGTCATTTAGAGTCAAAAGATTAAATGTTAAAATTTCATCATTATAGACCATTTTGGGAACGTTCGACATGTCCGGAGTCATCGTTTTTCATCCGAAAATAGATTTTTTGGACTGTACCAAAAATGATTCAAAATGTCAATTGGATCGTGCCTCATGTTGAATAACCACTTTTTAAACCCTCACAGTGACCAAAAGTGCCATTTTTACAGAGTTTTGCTTACTCAAAAGCTTCAATTTTGACCCGTTTCAGGCACAGAAATGACTTTAAACACACTTATTTTAGTTGAAAAAGTCATAATTCACATCCAACAGTCATTTAGAGTCAAAAGATTAAATGTTAAAATTTCATCATTATAGACCATTTTGGGAATGTTCGACATGTCCGGAGTCATCATTTTTCATCCGAAAATTGATTTTTGGGACTGTACCAAAAATGATTCAAAATGTCAATTGGATCGTGCCTCATGTTGAATAACCACTTTTTAAACCCTCACAGTGACCAAAAGTGCCATTTTTACAGAGTTTTGCTTACTCAAAAGCTTCAATTTTGACCCGTTTCAGGCACAGAAATGACTTTAAACACACTTATTTTAGTTGAAAAAGTCATAATTTACATCCAACAGTCATTTAGAGTCAAAAGATTAAATGTTAAAATTTCATCATTATAGACCATTTTGGGAACGTTCGACATGTCCGGAGTCATCGTTTTTCATCCGAAAATTGATTTTTTGGACTGTACCAAAAATGATTCAAAATGTCAATTGGATCGTGCCTCATGTTGAATAACCACTTTTTAAACCCTCACAGTGACCAAAAGTGCTATTTTTACAGAGTTTTGCTTACTCAAAAGCTTCAATTTTGACCCGTTTCAGGCACAGAAATGACTTTAAACACACTTATTTTAGTTGAAAAAGTCATAATTCACATCCAACAGTCATTTAGAGTCAAAAGATTAAATGTTAAAATTTCATCATTATTGACCATTTTGGGAACGTTCGACATGTCCGGAGTCATCGTTTTTCATCCGAAAATTGATTTTTTGGACTGTACCAAAAATGATTCAAAATGTCAATTGGATCGTGCCTCATGTTGAATAACCACTTTTTAAACCATCACAGTGACCAAAAGTGCCATTTTTACAGAGTTTTGCTTACTCAAAAGCTTCAATTTTGACCCGTTTCAGGCACAGAAATGACTTTAAACACACTTATTTAAGTTGAAAAAGTCATATTTCACATCCAACAGTCATTTAGAGTCAAAAGATTAAATGTTAAAATTTCATCATTATAGACCATTTTGCGAACGTTCGACATGTCCGGAGTCATCGTTTTTCATCCGAAAATGGATTTTTGGGACTGTACCAAAAATGATTCAAAATGTCAATTGGATCGTGCCTCATGTTGAATAACCACTTTTTAAACCCTCACAGTGACCAAAAGTGCCATTTTTACAGAGTTTTGCTTACTCAAAAGCTTCAATTTTGACCCGTTTCAGGCACAGAAATGACTTTAAACACACTTATTTTAGTTGAAAAAGTCATAATTCACATCCAACAGTCATTTAGAGTCAAAAGATTAAATGTTAAAATTTCATCATTATAGACCATTTTGGGAACGTTCGGCATGTCCGGAGTCATCGTTTTTCATCCGAAAATTGATTTTTGGGACTGTACCAAAAATGATTCAAAATGTCAATTGGATCGTGCCTCATGTTGAATAACCACTTTTTAAACCCTCACAGTGTCCAAAAGTGCCATTTTTACAGAGTTTTGCTTACTCAAAAGCTTCAATTTTGACCCGTTTCAGGCACAGAAATGACTTTAAACACACTTATTTTAGTTGAAAAAGTCATAATGCACATCCAACAGTCATTTAGAGTCAAAAGATTAAATGTTAAAATTTCATCATTATAGACCATTTTGGGAACGTTCGACATGTCCGGAGTCATCGTTTTTCATCCGAAAATTGATTTTTGGGACTGTACCAAAAATTATTCAAAATGTCAATTGGATCGTGCCTCATGTTGAATAACCACTTTTTAAACCCTCACAGTGACCAAAAGTGCCATTTTTACAGAGTTTTGCTTACTCAAAAGCTTCAATTTTGACCCGTTTCAGGCACAGAAATGACTTTAAACACACTTATTTTAGTTGAAAAAGTCATAATTCACATCCAACAGTCATTTAGAGTCAAAAGATTAAATGTTAAAATTTCATCATTATAGACCATTTTGGGAACGTTCGACATGTCCGGAGTCATCGTTTTTCATCCGAAAATTGATTTTTTGGACTGTACCAAAAATGATTCAAAATGTCAATTGGATCGTGCCTCATGTTGAATAACCACTTTTTAAACCCTCACAGTGACCAAAAGTGCCATTTTTACAGAGTTTTGCTTACTCAAAAGCTTCAATTTTGACCCGTTTCAGGCACAGAAATGACTTTAAACACACTTATTTTAGTTGAAAAAGTCATAATTCACATCCAACAGTCATTTAGAGTCAAAAGATTAAATGTTAAAATTTCATCATTATAGACCATTTTGGGAACGTTCGGCATGTCCGGAGCCATCGTTTTTCATCCGAAAATTGATTTTTTGGACTGTACCAAAAATGATTCAAAATGTCAATTGGATCGTGCCTCATGTTGAATAACCACTTTTTAAACTCTCACAGTGACCAAAAGTGCCATTTTAACAGAGTTTTGCTTACTCAAAAGCTTCAATTTTGACCAGTTTCAGGCACAGAAATGACTTTAAACACACTTATTTTAGTTGAAAAAGTCATAATTCACATCCAACAGTCATTTAGAGTCAAAAGATTAAATGTTAAAATTTCATCATTATAGACCATGTTGGGAACGTTCGACATGTCCGGAGTCATCATTTTTCATCCGAAAATTGATTTTTGGGACTGTACCAAAAATGATTCAAAATGTCAATTGGATCGTGCCTCATGTTGAATAACCACTTTTTAAACCCTCACAGTGACCAAAAGTGCCATTTTTACAGAGTTTTGCTTACTCAAAAGCTTCAATTTTGACCCGTTTCAGGCACAGAAATGACTTTAAACACACTTATTTTAGTTGAAAAAGTCATAATTCACATCCAACAGTCATTTAGAGTCAAAAGATTAAATGTTAAAATTTCATCATTATAGACCATTTTGGGAACGTTCGGCATGTCCGGAGTCATCGTTTTTCATCCGAAAATTGATTTTTGGGACTGTACCAAAAATGATTCAAAATGTCAATTGGATCGTACCTCATGTTGAATAACCACTTTTTAAACCCTCACAGTGACCAAAAGTGCCATTTTTACAGAGTTTTGCTTACTCAAAAGCTTGAATTTTGACCCGTTTCAGGCACAGAAATGACTTTAAACACACTTATTTTAGTTGAAAAAGTCATAATTCACATCCAACAGTCATTTAGAGTCAAAAGATTAAATGTTAAAATTTCATCATTATAGACCATTTTGGGAATGTTCGACATGTCCGGAGTCATCGTTTTTCATCCGAAAATTGATTTTTGGGACTGTACCAAAAATGATTCAAAATGTCAATTGGATCGTGCCTCATGTTGAATAACCACTTTTTAAACCCTCACAGTGACCAAAAGTGCCATTTTTACAGAGTTTTGCTTACTCAAAAGCTTCAATTTTGACCCGTTTCAGGCACAGAAATGACTTTAAACACACTTATTTTAGTTGAAAAAGTCATAATTCACATCCAACAGTCATTTAGAGTCAAAAGATTAAATGTTAAAATTTCATCATTATAGACCATTTTGGGAACGTTCGACATGTCCGGAGTCATCGTTTTTCATCCGAAAATTGATTTTTTGGACTGTACCAAAAATGCTTCAAAATGTCAATTGGATCGTGCCTCATGTTGAATAACCACTTTTTAAACACTCAAGTTGACCAAAATTGCCATTTTTACAGAGTTTTCCTTACTCAAAAGCTTCAATTTTGACCCGTTTGAGGCACAGAAATGACTTTAAACACACTTATTTTAGTTGAAAAAGTCATAATTCACATCCAACAGTCATTTAGAGTCAAAAGATTAAATGTTAAAATTTCATCATTATAGACCATTTTGGGAACGTTCGACATGTCCGGAGTCATCGTTTTTCATCCGAAAATTGATTTTTTGGACTGTACCAAAAATTATTCAAAATGTCAATTGGATCGTGCCTCATGTTGAATAACCACTTTTTAAACCCTCACAGTGACCAAAAGTGCCATTTTTACAGAGTTTTGCTTACTCAAAAGTTTCAATTTTGACCCGTTTCAGGCACAGAAATGACTTTAAACACACTTATTTTAGTTGAAAAAGTCATAATTCACATCCAACAGTCATTTAGAGTCAAAAGATTAAATGTTAAAATTTCATCATTATAGACCATTTTGGGAACGTTCGGCATGTCCGGAGTCATCGTTTTTCATCCGAAAATTGATTTTTTGGACTGTACCAAAAATGATTCAAAATGTCAATTGGATCGTGCCTCATGTTGAATAACCACTTTTTAAACCCTCACAGTGACCAAAATTGCCATTTTTACAGAGTTTTCCTTACTCAAAAGCTTCAATTTTGACCCGTTTCAGGCACAGAAATGACTTTAAACACACTTATTTTAGTTGAAAAAGTCATAATTCACATCCAACAGTCATTTAGAGTCAAAAGATTAAATGTTAACATTTCATCATTATAGACCATTTTGGGAACGTTCGACATGTCCGGAGTCATCGTTTTTCATCCGAAAATTGATTTTTTGGACTGTACCAAAAATTATTCAAAATGTCAATTGGATCGTGCCTCATGTTGAATAACCACTTTTTAAACCCTCACAGTGACCAAGAGTGCCATTTTTACAGAGTTTTGCTTACTCAAAAGTTTCAATTTTGACCCGTTTCAGGCACAGAAATGACTTTAAACACACTTATTTTAGTTGAAAAAGTCATAATTCACATCCAACAGTCATTTAGAGTCAAAAGATTAAATGTTAAAATTTCATCATTATAGACCATTTTGGGAACGTTCGGCATGTCCGGAGTCATCGTTTTTCATCCGAAAATTGATTTTTTGGACTGTACCAAAAATGATTCAAAATGTCAATTGGATCATGCCTCATGTTGAATAACCACTTTTTAAACCCTCACAGTGACCAAAATTGCCATTTTTACAGAGTTTTCCTTACTCAAAAGCTTCAATTTTGACCCGTTTCAGGCACAGAAATGACTTTAAACACACTTATTTTAGTTGAAAAAGTCATAATTCACATCCAACAGTCATTTAGAGTCAAAAGATTAAATGTTAACATTTCATCATTATAGACCATTTTGGGAACGTTCGACATGTCCGGAGTCATCGTTTTTCATCCGAAAATTGATTTTTTGGACTGTACCAAAAATTATTCAAAATGTCAATTGGATCGTGCCTCATGTTGAATAACCACTTTTTAAACCCTCACAGTGACCAAGAGTGCCATTTTTACAGAGTTTTGCTTACTCAAAAGTTTCAATTTTGACCCGTTTCAGGCACAGAAATGACTTTAAACACACTTATTTTAGTTGAAAAAGTCATAATTCACATCCAACAGTCATTTAGAGTCAAAAGATTAAATGTTAAAATTTCATCATTATAGACCATTTTGGGAACGTTCGGCATGTCCGGAGTCATCGTTTTTCATCCGAAAATTGATTTTTTGGACTGTACCAAAAATGATTCAAAATGTCAATTGGATCATGCCTCATGTTGAATAACCACTTTTTAAACCCTCACAGTGACCAAAATTGCCATTTTTACAGAGTTTTCCTTACTCAAAAGCTTCAATTTTGACACGTTTCAGGCACAGAAATGACTTTAAACACACTTATTTTAGTTGAAAAAGTCATAATTCGCATCCAACAGTCATTTAGAGTCAAAAGATTAAATGTTAAAATTTCATCATTATAGACCATTTTGGGAACGTTCGACATGTCCGGAGTCATAGTTTTTCACCTGAAAATTGATTTTTTTGACTGTACCAAAAATTATTCAAAATGTCAATTGGATCGTGCCTCATGTTGAATAACCACTTTTTAAACCCTCACAGTGACCAAAAGTGCCATTTTTACAGAGTTTTACTTACTCAAAAGTTTCAATTTTGACCCGTTTCAGGCACAGAAATGACTTTAAACACACTTATTTTAGTTGAAAAAGTCATAATTCACATCCAACAGTCATTTAGAGTCAAAAGATTAAATGTTAAAATGTCATCATTATAGACCATTTTGGGAACGTTCGACATGTCCGGAGTCATCGTTTTTCATCCGAAAATCGATTTTTTAGACTGTACCAAAAATGCTTCAAAATGTCAATTGGATCGTGCCTCATGTTGAATAACCACTTTTTAAACACTCACATTGACCAAAATTGCCATTTTTACAGAGTTTTCCTTACTCAAAAGCTTCAATTTTGACCCGTTTCAGGCACAGAAATGACTTTAAACACACTTATTTTAGTTGAAAAAGTCATAATTCACATCCAACAGTCATTTAGAGTCAAAAGATTAAATGTTAAAATTTCATCATTATAGACCATTTTGGGAACGTTCGACATGTCCGGAGTCATCGTTTTTCATCCGAAAATTGATTTTTGGGACTGTACCAAAAATGATTCAAAATGTCAATTGGATCGTGCCTCATGTTGAATAACCACTTTTTAAACCCTCACAGTGACCAAAAGTGCCATTTTTACAGAGTTTTGCTTACTCAAAAGCTTCAATTTTGACCCGTTTCAGGCACAGAAATGACTTTAAACACACTTATTTTAGTTGAAAAAGTCATAATTCACATCCAACAGTCATTTAGAGTCAAAAGATTAAATGTTAAAATTTCATCATTATAGACCATTTTGGGAACGTTCGACATGTCCAGAGTCATCGTTTTTCATCCGAAAATTGATTTTTGGGACTGTACCAAAAATGATTCAAAATGTCAATTGGATCGTGCCTCATGTTGAATAACCACTTTTTAAACCCTCACAGTGACCAAAAGTGCAATTTTTACAGAGTTTTGCCTACTCAAAAGCTTCAATTTTGACCCGTTTCAGGCACAGAAATGACTTTAAACACACTTAATTTAGTTGAAAAAGTCATAATGCACATCCAACAGTCATTTAGAGTCAAAAGATTAAATGTTAAAATTTCATCATTATAGACCATTTTGGGAACGTTCGACATGTCCGGAGTCATCGTTTTTCATCCGAAAATTGATTTTTTGGACTGTACCAAAAATGATTCAAAATGTCAATTGGATCGTGCCTCATGTTGAATAACCACTTTTTAAACCCTCACAGTGACCAAAAGTGCCATTTTTACAGAGTTTTCCTTACTCAAAAGCTTCAATTTTGACACGTTTCAGGCACAGAAATGACTTTAAACACACTTATTTTAGTTGAAAAAGTAATAATTCGCATCCAACAGTCATTTAGAGTCAAAAGTTTAAATGTTAAAATTTCATCATTATAGACCATTTTGGGAACGTTCGACATGTCCGGAGTCATCGTTTTTCATCCGAAAATTGATTTTTTGGACTGTACCAAAAATGATTCAAAATGTCAATTGGATCGTGCCTCATGTTGAATAACCACTTTTTAAACCCTCACAGTGACCAAAAGTGCCATTTTTACAGAGTTTTGCTTACTCAAAAGTTTCAATGTTGACCCGTTTCAGGCACAGAAATGACTTTAAACACACTTATTTTAGTTGAAAAAGTCATAATTCACATCCAACAGTCATTTAGAGTCAAAAGATTAAATGTTAAAATTTCATCATTATAGACCATTTTGGGAACGTTCGACATGTCCGGAGTCATCGTTTTTCATCCGAAAATTGATTTTTTGGACTGTACCAAAAATGCTTCAAAATGTCAATTGGATCGTGCCTCATGTTGAATAACCACTTTTTAAACACTCATGTTGACCAAAATTGCCATTTTTATAGAGTTTTCCTTACTCAAAAGCTTCAATTTTGACCCGTTTCAGGCACAGAAATGACTTAAAACACACTTATTTTAGTTGAAAAAGTCAGAATTCACATCCAACAGTCATTTAGAGTGAAAAGATGAAATGTTAAAATTTCATCATTATAGACCATTTTGGGAACGTTCGACATGTCCGGAGTCATCGTTTTTCATCCGAAAATCGATTTTTTAGACTGTACCAAAAATGCTTCAAAATGTCAATTGGATCGTGCCTCATGTTGAATAACCACTTTTTAAACACTCACATTGACCAAAATTGCCATTTTTACAGAGTTTTCCTTACTCAAAAGTTTCAATTTTGACCCGTTTCAGGCACAGAAATGACTTTAAACACACTTATTTTAGTTGAAAAAGTCATAATTCACATCCAACAGTCATTTAGAGTCAAAAGATTAAATGTTAAAATTTCATCATTATAGACCATTTTGGGAACGTTCGACATGTCCGGAGTCATCGTTTTTCATCCGAAAATCGATTTTTTAGACTGTACCAAAAATGCTTCAAAATGTCAATTGGATCGTGCCTCATGTTGAATAACCACTTTTTAAACCCTCACAGTGACCAAAAGTGCCATTTTTACAGAGTTTTGCTTACTCAAAAGCTTCAATTTTGACCCGTTTCAGGCACAGAAATGACTTTAAACACACTTATTTTAGTTGAAAAAGTCATAATTCACATCCAACAGTCATTTAGAGTCAAAAGATTAAATGTTAAAATTTCATCATTATAGACCATTTTGGGAACGTTCGACATGTCCAGAGTCATCGTTTTTCATCCGAAAATTGATTTTTGGGACTGTACCAAAAATGATTCAAAATGTCAATTGGATCGTGCCTCATGTTGAATAACCACTTTTTAAACCCTCACAGTGACCAAAAGTGCCATTTTTACAGAGTTTTGCTTACTCAAAAGTTTCAATTTTGACCCGTTTCAGGCACAAAAATGACTTTAAACACACTTATTTTAGTTGAAAAAGTCATAATTCACATCCAACAGTCATTTAGAGTCAAAAGTTTAAATGTTAAAATTTCATCATTATAGACCATTTTGGGAACGTTCGACATGTCCGGAGTCATCGTTTTTCATCCGAAAATTGATTTTTTGGACTGTACCAAAAATGATTCAAAATGTCAATTGGATCGTGCCTCATGTTGAATAACCACTTTTTAAACCCTCACTGTGACCAAAAGTGCCATTTTTACAGAGTTTTCCTTACTCAAAAGCTTCAATTTTGACACGTTTCAGGCACAGAAATGACTTTAAACACACTTATTTTAGTTGAAAAAGTCATAATTCACATCCAACAGTCATTTAGAGTCAAAAGATTAAATGTTAAAATTTCATCATTATAGACCATTTTGGGAACGTTCGACATGTCCGGAGTCATCGTTTTTCATCCGAAAATTGATTTTTTGGACTGTACCAAAAATTATTCAAAATGTCAATTGGATCGTGCCTCATGTTGAATAACCACTTTTTAAACCCTCACAGTGACCAAAAGTGCCATTTTTACAGAGTTTTGCTTACTCAAAAGTTTCAATTTTGACCCGTTTCAGGCACAGAAATGACTTTAACCACACTTATTTTAGTTGAAAAAGTCATAATTCACATCCAACAGTCATTTAGAGTCAAAAGATTAAATGTTAAAATTTCATCATTATAGACCATTTTGGGAACGTTCGGCATGTCCGGAGTCATCGTTTTTCATCCGAAAATTGATTTTTTGGACTGTACCAAAAATGCTTCAAAATGTCAATTGGATCGTGCCTCATGTTGAATAACCACTTTTTAAACACTCACGTTGACCAAAATTGCCATTTTTATAGAGTTTTCCTTACTCAAAAGCTTCAATTTTGACCCGTTTCAGGCACAGAAATGACTTAAAACACACTTATTTTAGTTGAAAAAGTCAGAATTCACATCCAACAGTCATTTAGAGTGAAAAGATGAAATGTTAAAATTTCATCATTATAGACCATTTTGGGAACGTTCGACATGTCCGGAGTCATCGTTTTTCATCCGAAAATCGATTTTTTAGACTGTACCAAAAATGCTTCAAAATGTCAATTGGATCGTGCCTCATGTTGAATAACCACTTTTTAAACACTCACATTGACCAAAATTGCCATTTTTACAGAGTTTTCCTTACTAAAAAGCTTCAATTTTGACCCGTTTCAGGCACAGAAATGACTTTAAACACACTTATTTTAGTTGAAAAAGTCATAATTCACATCCAACAGTCATTTAGAGTCAAAAGATTAAATGTTAAAATTTCATCATTATAGACCATTTTGGGAATGTTCGGCATGTCCGGAGTCATCGTTTTTCATCCGAAAATTGATTTTTGGGACTGTACCAAAAATGATTCAAAATGTCAATTGGATCGTACCTCATGTTGAATAACCACTTTTTAAACCCTCACAGTGACCAAAAGTGCCATTTTTACAGAGTTTTGCTTACTCAAAAGCTTGAATTTTGACCCGTTTCAGGCACAGAAATGACTTTAAACACACTTATTTTAGTTGAAAAAGTCATAATTCACATCCAACAGTCATTTAGAGTCAAAAGATTAAATGTTAAAATTTCATCATTATAGACCATTTTGGGAATGTTCGACATGTCCGGAGTCATCGTTTTTCATCCGAAAATTGATTTTTGGGACTGTACCAAAAATGATTCAAAATGTCAATTGGATCGTGCCTCATGTTGAATAACCACTTTTTAAACCCTCACAGTGACCAAAAGTGCCATTTTTACAGAGTTTTGCTTACTCAAAAGCTTCAATTTTGACCCGTTTCAGGCACAGAAATGACTTTAAACACACTTATTTTAGTTGAAAAAGTCATAATTCACATCCAACAGTTATTTAGAGTCAAAAGATTAAATGTTAAAATTTCATCATTATAGACCATTTTGGGAACGTTCGACATGTCCGGAGTCATCGTTTTTCATCCGAAAATTGATTTTTTGGACTGTACCAAAAATGCTTCAAAATGTCAATTGGATCGTGCCTCATGTTGAATAACCACTTTTTAAACACTCAAGTTGACCAAAGTTGCCATTTTTACAGAGTTTTCCTTACTCAAAAGCTTCAATTTTGACCCGTTTCAGGCACAGAAATGACTTTAAACACACTTATTTTAGTTGAAAAAGTCATAATTCACATCCAACAGTCATTTAGAGTCAAAAGATTAAATGTTAAAATTTCATCATTATAGACCATTTTGGGAACGTTCGGCATGTCCGGAGTCATCGTTTTTCATCCGAAAATTGATTTTTTGGACTGTACCAAAAATGATTCAAAATGTCAATTGGATCGTGCCTCATGTTGAATAACCACTTTTTAAACCCTCACAGTGACCAAAATTGCCATTTTTACAGAGTTTTCCTTACTCAAAAGCTTCAATTTTGACCCGTTTCAGGCACAGAAATGACTTTAAACACACTTATTTTAGTTGAAAAAGTCATAATTCACATCCAACAGTCATTTAGAGTCAAAAGATTAAATGTTAACATTTCATCATTATAGACCATTTTGGGAACGTTCGACATGTCCGGAGTCATCGTTTTTCATCCGAAAATTGATTTTTTGGACTGTACCAAAAATTATTCAAAATGTTAATTGGATCGTGCCTCATGTTGAATAACCACTTTTTAAACCCTCACAGTGACCAAGAGTGCCATTTTTACAGAGTTTTGCTTACTCAAAAGCTTCAATTTTGACCCGTTTCAGGCACAGAAATGACTTTAAACACACTTAATTTAGTTGAAAAAGTCATAATGCACATCAAACAGTCATTTAGAGTCAAAAGATTAAATGTTAAAATTTCATCATTATAGACCATTTTGGGAACGTTCGGCATGTCCAGAGTCATCGTTTTTCATCCGAAAATTGATTTTTGGGACTGTACCAAAAATGATTCAAAATGTCAATTGGATCGTGCCTCATGTTGAATAACCACTTTTTAAACCCTCACAGTGACCAAAAGTGCCATTTTTACAGAGTTTTGCTTACTCAAAAGCTTCAATTTTGACCCGTTTCAGGCACAGAAATGACTTTAAACACACTTATTTTAGTTGAAAAAGTCATAATTCACATCCAACAGTCATTTAGAGTCAAAAGATTAAATGTTAAAATTTCATCATTATAGACCATTTTGGGAACGTTCGACATGTCCGGAGTCATCGTTTTTCATCCGAAAATTGATTTTTGGGACTGTACCAAAAATGATTCAAAATGTCAATTGGATCGTGCCTCATGTTGAATAACCACTTTTTAAACCCTCACAGTGACCAAAAGTGCCATTTTTACAGAGTTTTGCTTACTCAAAAGCTTCAATTTTGACCCGTTTCAGGCACAGAAATGACTTTAAACACACTTATTTTAGTTGAAAAAGTCATAATTCACATCCAACAGTCATTTAGAGTCAAAAGATTAAATGTTAAAATTTCATCATTATAGACCATTTTGGGAACGTTCGGCATGTCCGGAGTCATCGTTTTTCATCCGAAAATTGATTTTTTGGACTGTACCAAAAATGATTCAAAATGTCAATTGGATCGTGCCTCATGTTGAATAACCACTTTTTAAACCCTCACAGTGACCAAAATTGCCATTTTTACAGAGTTTTCCTTACTCAAAAGCTTCAATTTTGACACGTTTCAGGCACAGAAATGACTTTAAACACACTTATTTTAGTTGAAAAAGTCATAATTCGCATCCAACAGTCATTTAGAGTCAAAAGATTAAATGTTAAAATTTCATCATTATAGACCATTTTGGGAACGTTCGACATGTCCGGAGTCATAGTTTTTCACCTGAAAATTGATTTTTTTGACTGTACCAAAAATTATTCAAAATGTCAATTGGATCGTGCCTCATGTTGAATAACCACTTTTTAAACCCTCACAGTGACCAAAAGTGCCATTTTTACAGAGTTTTACTTACTCAAAAGTTTCAATTTTTACCCGTTTCAGGCACAGAAATGACTTTAAACACACTTATTTTAGTTGAAAAAGTCATAATTCACATCCAACAGTCATTTAGAGTCAAAAGATTAAATGTTAAAATTTCATCATTATAGACCATTTTGGGAACGTTCGACATGTCCGGAGTCATCGTTTTTCATCCGAAAATTGATTTTTGGGACTGTACCAAAAATGATTCAAAATGTCAATTGGATCGTGCCTCATGTTGAATAACCACTTTTTAAACACTCACATTGACCAAAAGTGCCATTTTTACAGAGTTTTGCTTACTCAAAAGCTTCAATTTTGACCCGTTTCAGGCACAGAAATGACTTTAAACACACTTATTTTAGTTGAAAAAGTCATAATTCACATCCAACAGTCATTTAGAGTCAAAAGATTAAATGTTAAAATTTCATCATTATAGACCATTTTGGGAACGTTCGACATGTCCGGAGTCATCGTTTTTCATCCGAAAATTGATTTTTGGGACTGTACCAAAAATGATTCAAAATGTCAATTGGATCGTGCCTCATGTTGAATAACCACTTTTTAAACCCTCACAGTGACCAAAAGTGCCATTTTTACAGAGTTTTGCTTACTCAAAAGCTTCAATTTTGACCCGTTTCAGGCACAGAAATGACTTTAAACACACTTATTTTAGTTGAAAAAGTCATAATTCACATCCAACAGTCATTTAGAGTCAAAAGATTAAATGTTAAAATTTCATCATTATAGACCATTTTGGGAACGTTCGACATGTCCAGAGTCATCGTTTTTCATCCGAAAATTGATTTTTGGGACTGTACCAAAAATGATTCAAAATGTCAATTGGATCGTGCCTCATGTTGAATAACCACTTTTTAAACCCTCACAGTGACCAAAAGTGCCATTTTTACAGAGTTTTGCCTACTCAAAAGCTTCAATTTTGACCCGTTTCAGGCACAGAAATGACTTTAAACACACTTAATTTAGTTGAAAAAGTCATAATGCACATCCAACAGTCATTTAGAGTCAAAAGATTAAATGTTAAAATTTCATCATTATAGACCATTTTGGGAATGTTCGACATGTCCGGAGTCATCGTTTTTCATCCGAAAATTGATTTTTGGGACTGTACCAAAAATGATTCAAAATGTCAATTGGATCGTGCCTCATGTTGAATAACCACTTTTTAAACCCTCACAGTGACCAAAAGTGCCATTTTTACAGAGTTTTGCTTACTCAAAAGCTTCAATTTTGACCCGTTTCAGGCAGAGAAATGACTTTAAACACACTTATTTTAGTTGAAAAAGTCATAATTCACATCCAACAGTTATTTAGAGTCAAAAGATTAAATGTTAAAATTTCATCATTATAGACCATTTTGGGAACGTTCGACATGTCCGGAGTCATCGTTTTTCATCCGAAAATTGATTTTTTGGACTGTACCAAAAATGCTTCAAAATGTCAATTGGATCGTGCCTCATGTTGAATAACCACTTTTTAAACACTCAAGTTGACCAAAGTTGCCATTTTTACAGAGTTTTCCTTACTCAAAAGCTTCAATTTTGACCCGTTTCAGGCACAGAAATGACTTTAAACACACTTATTTTAGTTGAAAAAGTCATAATTCACATCCAACAGTCATTTAGAGTCAAAAGATTAAATGTTAAAATTTCATCATTATAGACCATTTTGGGAACATTCGACATGTCCGGAGTCATCGTTTTTCATCCGAAAATTGATTTTTTGGACTGTACCAAAAATTATTCAAAATGTCAATTGGATCGTGCCTCATGTTGAATAACCACTTTTTAAACCCTCACAGTGACCAAAAGTGCCATTTTTACAGAGTTTTGCTTACTCAAAAGTTTCAATTTTGACCCGTTTCAGGCACAGAAATGACTTTAAACACACTTATTTTAGTTGAAAAAGTCATAATTCACATCCAACAGTCATTTAGAGTCAAAAGATTAAATGTTAAAATTTCATCATTATAGACCATTTTGGGAACGTTCGGCATGTCCGGAGTCGTCGTTTTTCATCCGAAAATTGATTTTTTGGACTGTACCAAAAATGATTCAAAATGTCAATTGGATCGTGCCTCATGTTGAATAACCACTTTTTAAACCCTCACAGTGACCAAAATTGCCATTTTTACAGAGTTTTCCTTACTCAAAAGCTTCAATTTTGACCCGTTTCAGGCACAGAAATGACTTTAAACACACTTATTTTAGTTGAAAAAGTCATAATTCACATCCAACAGTCATTTAGAGTCAAAAGATTAAATGTTAACATTTCATCATTATAGACCATTTTGGGAACGTTCGACATGTCCGGAGTCATCGTTTTTCATCCGAAAATTGATTTTTTGGACTGTACCAAAAATTATTCAAAATGTCAATTGGATCGTGCCTCATGTTGAATAACCACTTTTTAAACCCTCACAGTGACCAAGAGTGCCATTTTTACAGAGTTTTGCTTACTCAAAAGTTTCAATTTTGACCCGTTTCAGGCACAGAAATGACTTTAAACACACTTAATTTAGTTGAAAAAGTCATAATGCACATCAAACAGTCATTTAGAGTCATAAGATTAAATGTTAAAATTTCATCATTATAGACCATTTTGGGAACGTTCGGCATGTCCGGAGTCATCGTTTTTCATCCGAAAATTGATTTTTTGCACTGTACCGAAAATGATTCAAAATGTCAATTGGATCGTGCCTCATGTTGAATAACCACTATTTAAACCCTCACAGTGACCAAAATTGCCATTTTTATAGAGTTTTGCTTACTCAAAAGCTTCAATTTTGACCCGTTTCAGGCACAGAAATGACTTTAAACACACTTATTTTAGTTGAAAAAGTCATAATGCACATCAAACAGTCATTTAGAGTCAAAAGATTAAATGTTAAAATTTCATCATTATAGACCATTTTGGGAACGTTCGACATGTCCGGAGTCATCGTTTTTCATCCGAAAATTGATTTTTTGGACTGTACCAAAAATGCTTCAAAATGTCAATTGGATCGTGCCTCATGTTGAATAACCACTTTTTAAACACTCACGTTGACCAAAATTGCCATTTTTACAGAGTTTTCCTTACTCAAAAGCTTCAATTTTGACCCGTTTCAGGCACAGAAATGACTTTAAACACACTTATTTTAGTTGAAAAAGTCATAATTCACATCCAACAGTCATTTAGAGTCAAAAGATTAAATGTTAAAATTTCATCATTTTAGACCATTTTGGGAACGTTCGGCATGTCCAGAGTCATCGTTTTTCATCCGAAAATTGATTTTTTGGACTGTACCAAAAATGATTCAAAATGTCAATTGGATCGTGCCTCATGTTGAATAACCACTTTTTAAACACTCACATTGACCAAAATTGCCATTTTTACAGAGTTTTCCTTACTCAAAAGTTTCAATTTTGACCCGTTTCAGGCACAGAAATGACTTTAAACACACTTATTTTAGTTGAAAAAGTCATAATTCACATCCAACAGTCATTTAGAGTCAAAAGATTAAATGTTAAAATTTCATCATTATAGACCATTTTGGGAACGTTCGACATGTCCGGAGTCATCGTTTTTCATCCGAAAATCGATTTTTTAGACTGTACCAAAAATGCTTCAAAATGTCAATTGGATCGTGCCTCATGTTGAATAACCACTTTTTAAACACTCACATTGACCAAAATTGCCATTTTTACAGAGTTTTCCTTACTCAAAAGCTTCAATTTTGACCCGTTTCAGGCACAGAAATGACTTTAAACACACTTATTTTAGTTGAAAAAGTCATAATTCACATCCAACAGTCATTTAGAGTCAAAAGATTAAATGTTAAAATTTCATCATTATAGACCATTTTGGGAACGTTCGACATGTCCGGAGTCATCGTTTTTCATCCGAAAATTGATTTTTGGGACTGTACCAAAAATGATTCAAAATGTCAATTGGATCGTGCCTCATGTTGAATAACCACTTTTTAAACCCTCACAGTGACCAAAAGTGCCATTTTTACAGAGTTTTGCTTACTCAAAAGCTTCAATTTTGACCCGTTTCAGGCACAGAAATGACTTTAAACACACTTATTTTAGTTGAAAAAGTCATAATTCACATCCAACAGTCATTTAGAGTCAAAAGATTAAATGTTAAAATTTCATCATTATAGACCATTTTGGGAACGTTCGACATGTCCAGAGTCATCGTTTTTCATCCGAAAATTGATTTTTGGGACTGTACCAGAAATGATTCAAAATGTCAATTGGATCGTGCCTCATGTTGAATAACCACTTTTTAAACCCTCACAGTGACCAAAAGTGCCATTTTTACAGAGTTTTGCCTACTCAAAAGCTTCAATTTTGACCCGTTTCAGGCACAGAAATGACTTTAAACACACTTAATTTAGTTGAAAAAGTCATAATGCACATCCAACAGTCATTTAGAGTCAAAAGATTAAATGTTAAAATTTCATCATTATAGACCATTTTGGGAATGTTCGACATGTCCGGAGTCATCGTTTTTCATCCGAAAATTGATTTTTGGGACTGTACCAAAAATGATTCAAAATGTCAATTGGATCGTGCCTCATGTTGAATAACCACTTTTTAAACCCTCACAGTGACCAAAAGTGCCATTTTTACAGAGTTTTGCTTACTCAAAAGCTTCAATTTTGACCCGTTTCAGGCACAGAAATGACTTTAAACACACTTATTTTAGTTGAAAAAGTCATAATTCACATCCAACAGTTATTTAGAGTCAAAAGATTAAATGTTAAAATGTCATCATTATAGACCATTTTGGGAACGTTCGACATGTCCGGAGTCATCGTTTTTCATCCGAAAATTGATTTTTTGGACTGTACCAAAAATGCTTCAAAATGTCAATTGGATCGTGCCTCATGTTGAATAACCACTTTTTAAACACTCAAGTTGACCAAAGTTGCCATTTTTACAGAGTTTTCCTTACTCAAAAGCTTCAATTGTGACCCGTTTCAGGCACAGAAATGACTTTAAACACACTTATTTTAGTTGAAAAAGTCATAATTCACATCCAACAGTCATTTAGAGTCAAAAGATTAAATGTTAAAATTTCATCATTATAGACCATTTTGGGAACGTTCGACATGTCCGGAGTCATCGTTTTTCATCCGAAAATTGATTTTTTGGACTGTACCAAAAATGCTTCAAAATGTCAATTGGATCGTGCCTCATGTTGAATAACCACTTTTTAAACACTCACGTTGACCAAAATTGCCATTTTTACAGAGTTTTCCTTACTCAAAAGCTTCAATTTTGACCCGTTTCAGGCACAGAAATGACTTTAAACACACTTATTTTAGTTGAAAAAGTCATAATTCACATCCAACAGTCATTTAGAGTCAAAAGATTAAATGTTAACATTTCATCATTATAGACCATTTTGGGAACGTTCGACATGTCCGGAGTCATCGTTTTTCATCCGAAAATTGATTTTTTGGACTGTACCAAAAATTATTCAAAATGTCAATTGGATCGTGCCTCATGTTGAATAACCACTTTTTAAACCCTCACAGTGACCAAGAGTGCCATTTTTACAGAGTTTTGCTTACTCAAAAGTTTCAATTTTGACCCGTTTCAGGCACAGAAATGACTTTAAACACACTTAATTTAGTTGAAAAAGTCATAATGCACATCAAACAGTCATTTAGAGTCAAAAGATTAAATGTTAAAATTTCATCATTATAGACCATTTTGGGAACGTTCGGCATGTCCGGAGTCATCGTTTTTCATCCGAAAATTGATTTTTTGCACTGTACCGAAAATGATTCAAAATGTCAATTGGATCGTGCCTCATGTTGAATAACCACTATTTAAACCCTCACAGTGACCAAAATTGCCATTTTTATAGAGTTTTGCTTACTCAAAAGCTTCAATTTTGACCCGTTTCAGGCACAGAAATGACTTTAAACACACTTATTTTAGTTGAAAAAGTCATAATGCACATCAAACAGTCATTTAGAGTCAAAAGATTAAATGTTAAAATTTCATCATTATAGACCATTTTGGGAACGTTCGACATGTCCGGAGTCATCGTTTTTCATCCGAAAATTGATTTTTTGGACTGTACCAAAAATGCTTCAAAATGTCAATTGGATCGTGCCTCATGTTGAATAACCACTTTTTAAACACTCACGTTGACCAAAATTGCCATTTTTACAGAGTTTTCCTTACTCAAAAGCTTCAATTTTGACCCGTTTCAGGCACAGAAATGACTTTAAACACACTTATTTTAGTTGAAAAAGTCATAATTCACATCCAACAGTCATTTAGAGTCAAAAGATTAAATGTTAAAATTTCATCATTTTAGACCATTTTGGGAACGTTCGGCATGTCCAGAGTCATCGTTTTTCATCCGAAAATTGATTTTTTGGACTGTACCAAAAATGATTCAAAATGTCAATTGGATCGTGCCTCATGTTGAATAACCACTTTTTAAACACTCACATTGACCAAAATTGCCATTTTTACAGAGTTTTCCTTACTCAAAAGTTTCAATTTTGACTCGTTTCAGGCACAGAAATGACTTTAAACACACTTATTTTAGTTGAAAAAGTCATAATTCACATCCAACAGTCATTTAGAGTCAAAAGATTAAATGTTAAAATTTCATCATTATAGACCATTTTGGGAACGTTCGACATGTCCGGAGTCATCGTTTTTCATCCGAAAATCGATTTTTTAGACTGTACCAAAAATGCTTCAAAATGTCAATTGGATCGTGCCTCATGTTGAATAACCACTTTTTAAACACTCACATTGACCAAAATTGCCATTTTTACAGAGTTTTCCTTACTCAAAAGCTTCAATTTTGACCCGTTTCAGGCACAGAAATGACTTTAAACACACTTATTTTAGTTGAAAAAGTCATAATTCACATCCAACAGTCATTTAGAGTCAAAAGATTAAATGTTAAAATTTCATCATTATAGACCATTTTGGGAACGTTCGACATGTCCGGAGTCATCGTTTTTCATCGGAAAATTGATTTTTGGGACTGTACCAAAAATGATTCAAAATGTCAATTGGATCGTGCCTCATGTTGAATAACCACTTTTTAAACCCTCACAGTGACCAAAAGTGCCATTTTTACAGAGTTTTGCTTACTCAAAAGCTTCAATTTTGACCCGTTTCAGGCACAGAAATGACTTTAAACACACTTATTTTAGTTGAAAAAGTCATAATTCACATCCAACAGTCATTTAGAGTCAAAAGATTAAATGTTAAAATTTCATCATTATAGACCATTTTGGGAACGTTCGACATGTCCAGAGTCATCGTTTTTCATCCGAAAATTGATTTTTGGGACTGTACCAAAAATGATTCAAAATGTCAATTGGATCGTGCCTCATGTTGAATAACCACTTTTTAAACCCTCACAGTGACCAAAAGTGCAATTTTTACAGAGTTTTGCCTACTCAAAAGCTTCAATTTTGACCCGTTTCAGGCACAGAAATGACTTTAAACACACTTAATTTAGTTGAAAAAGTCATAATGCACATCCAACAGTCATTTAGAGTCAAAAGATTAAATGTTAAAATTTCATCATTATAGACCATTTTGGGAACGTTTGACATGTCCGGAGTCATCGTTTTTCATCCGAAAATTGATTTTTGGGACTGTACCAAAAATGATTCAAAATGTCAATTGGATCGTGCCTCATGTTGAATAACCACTATTTAAACCCTCACAGTGACCAAAAGTGCCATTTTTACAGAGTTTTGCTTACTCAAAAGTTTCAATTTTGACCCGTTTCAGGCACAAAAATGACTTTAAACACACTTATTTTAGTTGAAAAAGTCATAATTCACATCCAACAGTCATTTAGAGTCAAAAGATTAAATGTTAAAATTTCATCATTATAGACCATTTTGGGAACGTTCGACATGTCCGGAGTCATCGTTTTTCATCCGAAAATTGATTTTTTGGACTGTACCAAAAATTATTCAAAATGTCAATTGGATCGTGCCTCATGTTGAATAACCACTTTTTAAACCCTCACAGTGACCAAAAGTGCCATTTTTACAGAGTTTTGCTTACTCAAAAGTTTCAATTTTGACCCGTTTCAGGCACAGAAATGACTTTAAACACACTTATTTTAGTTGAAAAAGTCATAATTCACATCCAACAGTCATTTAGAGTCAAAAGATTAAATGTTAAAATTTCATCATTATAGACCATTTTGGGAACGTTCGGCATGTCCGGAGTCATCGTTTTTCATCCGAAAATTGATTTTTTGGACTGTACCAAAAATGCTTCAAAATGTCAATTGGATCGTGCCTCATGTTGAATAACCACTTTTTAAACACTCACGTTGACCAAAATTGCCATTTTTATAGAGTTTTCCTTACTCAAAAGCTTCAATTTTGACCCGTTTCAGGCACAGAAATGACTTCAAACACACTTATTTTAGTTGAAAAAGTCAGAATTCACATCCAACAGTCATTTAGAGTGAAAAGATGAAATGTTAAAATTTCATCATTATAGACCATTTTGGGAACGTTCGACATGTCCGGAGTCATCGTTTTTCATCCGAAAATCGATTTTTTAGACTGTACCAAAAATGCTTCAAAATGTCAATTGGATCGTGCCTCATGTTGAATAACCACTTTTTAAACACTCACATTGACCAAAATTGCCATTTTTACAGAGTTTTCCTTACTAAAAAGCTTCAATTTTGACCCGTTTCAGGCACAGAAATGACTTTAAACACACTTATTTTAGTTGAAAAAGTCATAATTCACATCCAACAGTCATTTAGAGTCAAAAGATTAAATGTTAAAATTTCATCATTATAGACCATTTTGGGAATGTTCGGCATGTCCGGAGTCATCGTTTTTCATCCGAAAATTGATTTTTGGGACTGTACCAAAAATGATTCAAAATGTCAATTGGATCGTACCTCATGTTGAATAACCACTTTTTAAACCCTCACAGTGACCAAAAGTGCCATTTTTACAGAGTTTTGCTTACTCAAAAGCTTGAATTTTGACCCGTTTCAGGCACAGAAATGACTTTAAACACACTTATTTTAGTTGAAAAAGTCATAATTCACATCCAACAGTCATTTAGAGTCAAAAGATTAAATGTTAAAATTTCATCATTATAGACCATTTTGGGAATGTTCGACATGTCCGGAGTCATCGTTTTTCATCCGAAAATTGATTTTTGGGACTGTACCAAAAATGATTCAAAATGTCAATTGGATCGTGCCTCATGTTGAATAACCACTTTTTAAACCCTCACAGTGACCAAAAGTGCCATTTTTACAGAGTTTTGCTTACTCAAAAGCTTCAATTTTGACCCGTTTCAGGCACAGAAATGACTTTAAACACACTTATTTTAGTTGAAAAAGTCATAATTCACATCCAACAGTTATTTAGAGTCAAAAGATTAAATGTTAAAATTTCATCATTATAGACCATTTTGGGAACGTTCGACATGTCCGGAGTCATCGTTTTTCATCCGAAAATTGATTTTTTGGACTGTACCAAAAATGCTTCAAAATGTCAATTGGATCGTGCCTCATGTTGAATAACCACTTTTTAAACACTCAAGTTGACCAAAGTTGCCATTTTTACAGAGTTTTCCTTACTCAAAAGCTTCAATTTTGACCCGTTTCAGGCACAGAAATGACTTTAAACACACTTATTTTAGTTGAAAAAGTCATAATTCACATCCAACAGTCATTTAGAGTCAAAAGATTTATATGTTAAAATTTCATCATTATAGACCATTTTGGGAACGTTCAACATGTCCGGAGTCATCGTTTTTCATCCGAAAATTGATTTTTTGGACTGTACCAAAAATTATTCAAAATGTCAATTGGATCGTGCCTCATGTTGAATAACCACTTTTTAAACCCTCACAGTGACCAAAAGTGCCATTTTTACAGAGTTTTGCTTACTCAAAAGTTTCAATTTTGACCCGTTTCAGGCACAGAAATGACTTTAAACACACTTATTTTAGTTGAAAAAGTCATAATTCACATCCAACAGTCATTTAGAGTCAAAAGATTAAATGTTAAAATTTCATCATTATAGACCATTTTGGGAACGTTCGGCATGTCCGGAGTCATCGTTTTTCATCCGAAAATTGATTTTTTGGACTGTACCAAAAATGATTCAAAATGTCAATTGGATCGTGCCTCATGTTGAATAACCACTTTTTAAACCCTCACAGTGACCAAAATTGCCATTTTTACAGAGTTTTCCTTACTCAAAAGCTTCAATTTTGACCCGTTTCAGGCACAGAAATGACTTTAAACACACTTATTTTAGTTGAAAAAGTCATAATTCACATCCAACAGTCATTTAGAGTCAAAAGATTAAATGTTAACATTTCATCATTATAGACCATTTTGGGAACGTTCGACATGTCCGGAGTCATCGTTTTTCATCCGAAAATTGATTTTTTGGACTGTACCAAAAATTATTCAAAATGTCAATTGGATCGTGCCTCATGTTGAATAACCACTTTTTAAACCCTCACAGTGACCAAGAGTGCCATTTTTACAGAGTTTTGCTTACTCAAAAGTTTCAATTTTGACCCGTTTCAGGCACAGAAATGACTTTAAACACACTTAATTTAGTTGAAAAAGTCATAATGCACATCAAACAGTCATTTAGAGTCAAAAGATTAAATGTTAAAATTTCATCATTATAGACCATTTTGGGAACGTTCGGCATGTCCGGAGTCATCGTTTTTCATCCGAAAATTGATTTTTTGCACTGTACCGAAAATGATTCAAAATGTCAATTGGATCGTGCCTCATGTTGAATAACCACTTTTTAAACACTCACGTTGACCAAAATTGCCATTTTTACAGAGTTTTCCTTACTCAAAAGCTTCAATTTTGACCCGTTTCAGGCACAGAAATGACTTTAAACACACTTATTTTAGTTGAAAAAGTCATAATTCACATCCAACAGTCATTTAGAGTCAAAAGATTAAATGTTAAAATTTCATCATTTTAGACCATTTTGGGAACGTTCGGCATGTCCAGAGTCATCGTTTTTCATCCGAAAATTGATTTTTTGGACTGTACCAAAAATGATTCAAAATGTCAATTGGATCGTGCCTCATGTTGAATAACCACTTTTTAAACCCTCACAGTGACCAAAATGGCCATTTTTACAGAGTTTTGCTTACTCAAAAGCTTCAATTTTGACCCGTTTCAGGCACAGAAATGACTTTAAACACACTTATTTTAGTTGAAAAAGTCATAATTCACATCCAACAGTCATTTAGAGTCAAAAGATTAAATGTTAAAATTTCATCATTATAGACCATTTTGGGAACGTTCGACATGTCCGGAGTCATCGTTTTTCATCCGAAAATTGATTTTTGGGACTGTACCAAAAATGATTCAAAATGTCAATTGGATCGTGCCTCATGTTGAATAACCACTTTTTAAACCCTCACAGTGACCAAAAGTGCCATTTTTACAGAGTTTTGCTTACTCAAAAGCTTCAATTTTGACCCGTTTCAGGCACAGAAATGACTTTAAACACACTTATTTTAGTTGAAAAAGTCATAATTCACATCCAACAGTCATTTAGAGTCAAAAGATTAAATGTTAAAATTTCATCATTATAGACCATTTTGGGAACGTTCGGCATGTCCGGCGTCATCGTTTTTCATCCGAAAATTGATTTTTTGGACTGTACCAAAAATGATTCAAAATGTCAATTGGATCGTGCCTCATGTTGAATAACCACTTTTTAAACCCTCACAGTGACCAAAATTGCCATTTTTACAGAGTTTTCCTTACTCAAAAGCTTCAATTTTGACCCGTTTCAGGCACAGAAATGACTTTAAACACACTTATTTTAGTTGAAAAAGTCATAATTCACATCCAACAGTCATTTAGAGTCAAAAGATTAAATGTTAAAATTTCATCATTATAGACCATTTTGGGAACGTTCGACATGTCCAGAGTCATCGTTTTTCATCCGAAAATTGATTTTTGGGACTGTACCAAAAATGATTCAAAATGTCAATTGGATCGTGCCTCATGTTGAATAACCACTTTTTAAACCCTCACAGTGACCAAAAGTGCAATTTTTACAGAGTTTTGCCTACTCAAAAGCTTCAATTTTGACCCGTTTCAGGCACAGAAATGACTTTAAACACACTTAATTTAGTTGAAAAAGTCATAATGCACATCCAACAGTCATTTAGAGTCAAAAGATTAAATGTTAAAATTTCATCATTATAGACCATTTTGGGAACGTTTGACATGTCCGGAGTCATCGTTTTTCATCCGAAAATTGATTTTTGGGACTGTACCAAAAATGATTCAAAATGTCAATTGGATCGTGCCTCATGTTGAATAACCACTATTTAAACCCTCACAGTGACCAAAAGTGCCATTTTTACAGAGTTTTGCTTACTCAAAAGTTTCAATTTTGACCCGTTTCAGGCACAAAAATGACTTTAAACACACTTATTTTAGTTGAAAAAGTCATAATTCACATCCAACAGTCATTTAGAGTCAAAAGATTAAATGTTAAAATTTCATCATTATAGACCATTTTGGGAACGTTCGACATGTCCGGAGTCATCGTTTTTCATCCGAAAATTGATTTTTTGGACTGTACCAAAAATTATTCAAAATGTCAATTGGATCGTGCCTCATGTTGAATAACCACTTTTTAAACCCTCACAGTGACCAAAAGTGCCATTTTTACAGAGTTTTGCTTACTCAAAAGTTTCAATTTTGACCCGTTTCAGGCACAGAAATGACTTTAAACACACTTATTTTAGTTGAAAAAGTCATAATTCACATCCAACAGTCATTTAGAGTCAAAAGATTAAATGTTAAAATTTCATCATTATAGACCATTTTGGGAACGTTCGGCATGTCCGGAGTCATCGTTTTTCATCCGAAAATTGATTTTTTGGACTGTACCAAAAATGCTTCAAAATGTCAATTGGATCGTGCCTCATGTTGAATAACCACTTTTTAAACACTCACGTTGACCAAAATTGCCATTTTTATAGAGTTTTCCTTACTCAAAAGCTTCAATTTTGACCCGTTTCAGGCACAGAAATGACTTCAAACACACTTATTTTAGTTGAAAAAGTCAGAATTCACATCCAACAGTCATTTAGAGTGAAAAGATGAAATGTTAAAATTTCATCATTATAGACCATTTTGGGAACGTTCGACATGTCCGGAGTCATCGTTTTTCATCCGAAAATCGATTTTTTAGACTGTACCAAAAATGCTTCAAAATGTCAATTGGATCGTGCCTCATGTTGAATAACCACTTTTTAAACACTCACATTGACCAAAATTGCCATTTTTACAGAGTTTTCCTTACTAAAAAGCTTCAATTTTGACCCGTTTCAGGCACAGAAATGACTTTAAACACACTTATTTTAGTTGAAAAAGTCATAATTCACATCCAACAGTCATTTAGAGTCAAAAGATTAAATGTTAAAATTTCATCATTATAGACCATTTTGGGAATGTTCGGCATGTCCGGAGTCATCGTTTTTCATCCGAAAATTGATTTTTGGGACTGTACCAAAAATGATTCAAAATGTCAATTGGATCGTACCTCATGTTGAATAACCACTTTTTAAACCCTCACAGTGACCAAAAGTGCCATTTTTACAGAGTTTTGCTTACTCAAAAGCTTGAATTTTGACCCGTTTCAGGCACAGAAATGACTTTAAACACACTTATTTTAGTTGAAAAAGTCATAATTCACATCCAACAGTCATTTAGAGTCAAAAGATTAAATGTTAAAATTTCATCATTATAGACCATTTTGGGAATGTTCGACATGTCCGGAGTCATCGTTTTTCATCCGAAAATTGATTTTTGGGACTGTACCAAAAATGATTCAAAATGTCAATTGGATCGTGCCTCATGTTGAATAACCACTTTTTAAACCCTCACAGTGACCAAAAGTGCCATTTTTACAGAGTTTTGCTTACTCAAAAGCTTCAATTTTGACCCGTTTCAGGCACAGAAATGACTTTAAACACACTTATTTTAGTTGAAAAAGTCATAATTCACATCCAACAGTTATTTAGAGTCAAAAGATTAAATGTTAAAATTTCATCATTATAGACCATTTTGGGAACGTTCGACATGTCCGGAGTCATCGTTTTTCATCCGAAAATTGATTTTTTGGACTGTACCAAAAATGCTTCAAAATGTCAATTGGATCGTGCCTCATGTTGAATAACCACTTTTTAAACACTCAAGTTGACCAAAGTTGCCATTTTTACAGAGTTTTCCTTACTCAAAAGCTTCAATTTTGACCCGTTTCAGGCACAGAAATGACTTTAAACACACTTATTTTAGTTGAAAAAGTCATAATTCACATCCAACAGTCATTTAGAGTCAAAAGATTTATATGTTAAAATTTCATCATTATAGACCATTTTGGGAACGTTCAACATGTCCGGAGTCATCGTTTTTCATCCGAAAATTGATTTTTTGGACTGTACCAAAAATTATTCAAAATGTCAATTGGATCGTGCCTCATGTTGAATAACCACTTTTTAAACCCTCACAGTGACCAAAAGTGCCATTTTTACAGAGTTTTGCTTACTCAAAAGTTTCAATTTTGACCCGTTTCAGGCACAGAAATGACTTTAAACACACTTATTTTAGTTGAAAAAGTCATAATTCACATCCAACAGTCATTTAGAGTCAAAAGATTAAATGTTAAAATTTCATCATTATAGACCATTTTGGGAACGTTCGGCATGTCCGGAGTCATCGTTTTTCATCCGAAAATTGATTTTTTGGACTGTACCAAAAATGATTCAAAATGTCAATTGGATCGTGCCTCATGTTGAATAACCACTTTTTAAACCCTCACAGTGACCAAAATTGCCATTTTTACAGAGTTTTCCTTACTCAAAAGCTTCAATTTTGACCCGTTTCAGGCACAGAAATGACTTTAAACACACTTATTTTAGTTGAAAAAGTCATAATTCACATCCAACAGTCATTTAGAGTCAAAAGATTAAATGTTAACATTTCATCATTATAGACCATTTTGGGAACGTTCGACATGTCCGGAGTCATCGTTTTTCATCCGAAAATTGATTTTTTGGACTGTACCAAAAATTATTCAAAATGTCAATTGGATCGTGCCTCATGTTGAATAACCACTTTTTAAACCCTCACAGTGACCAAGAGTGCCATTTTTACAGAGTTTTGCTTACTCAAAAGTTTCAATTTTGACCCGTTTCAGGCACAAAAATGACTTTAAACACACTTATTTTAGTTGAAAAAGTCATAATTCACATCCAACAGTCATTTAGAGTCAAAAGATTAAATGTTAAAATTTCATCATTATAGACCATTTTGGGAACGTTCGACATGTCCGGAGTCATCGTTTTTCATCCGAAAATTGATTTTTTGGACTGTACCAAAAATTATTCAAAATGTCAATTGGATCGTGCCTCATGTTGAATAACCACTTTTTAAACCCTCACAGTGACCAAAAGTGCCATTTTTACAGAGTTTTGCTTACTCAAAAGTTTCAATTTTGACCCGTTTCAGGCACAGAAATGACTTTAAACACACTTATTTTAGTTGAAAAAGTCATAATTCACATCCAACAGTCATTTAGAGTCAAAAGATTAAATGTTAAAATTTCATCATTATAGACCATTTTGGGAACGTTCGGCATGTCCGGAGTCATCGTTTTTCATCCGAAAATTGATTTTTTGGACTGTACCAAAAATGCTTCAAAATGTCAATTGGATCGTGCCTCATGTTGAATAACCACTTTTTAAACACTCACGTTGACCAAAATTGCCATTTTTATAGAGTTTTCCTTACTCAAAAGCTTCAATTTTGACCCGTTTCAGGCACAGAAATGACTTCAAACACACTTATTTTAGTTGAAAAAGTCAGAATTCACATCCAACAGTCATTTAGAGTGAAAAGATGAAATGTTAAAATTTCATCATTATAGACCATTTTGGGAACGTTCGACATGTCCGGAGTCATCGTTTTTCATCCGAAAATCGATTTTTTAGACTGTACCAAAAATGCTTCAAAATGTCAATTGGATCGTGCCTCATGTTGAATAACCACTTTTTAAACACTCACATTGACCAAAATTGCCATTTTTACAGAGTTTTCCTTACTAAAAAGCTTCAATTTTGACCCGTTTCAGGCACAGAAATGACTTTAAACACACTTATTTTAGTTGAAAAAGTCATAATTCACATCCAACAGTCATTTAGAGTCAAAAGATTAAATGTTAAAATTTCATCATTATAGACCATTTTGGGAATGTTCGGCATGTCCGGAGTCATCGTTTTTCATCCGAAAATTGATTTTTGGGACTGTACCAAAAATGATTCAAAATGTCAATTGGATCGTACCTCATGTTGAATAACCACTTTTTAAACCCTCACAGTGACCAAAAGTGCCATTTTTACAGAGTTTTGCTTACTCAAAAGCTTGAATTTTGACCCGTTTCAGGCACAGAAATGACTTTAAACACACTTATTTTAGTTGAAAAAGTCATAATTCACATCCAACAGTCATTTAGAGTCAAAAGATTAAATGTTAAAATTTCATCATTATAGACCATTTTGGGAATGTTCGACATGTCCGGAGTCATCGTTTTTCATCCGAAAATTGATTTTTGGGACTGTACCAAAAATGATTCAAAATGTCAATTGGATCGTGCCTCATGTTGAATAACCACTTTTTAAACCCTCACAGTGACCAAAAGTGCCATTTTTACAGAGTTTTGCTTACTCAAAAGCTTCAATTTTGACCCGTTTCAGGCACAGAAATGACTTTAAACACACTTATTTTAGTTGAAAAAGTCATAATTCACATCCAACAGTTATTTAGAGTCAAAAGATTAAATGTTAAAATTTCATCATTATAGACCATTTTGGGAACGTTCGACATGTCCGGAGTCATCGTTTTTCATCCGAAAATTGATTTTTTGGACTGTACCAAAAATGCTTCAAAATGTCAATTGGATCGTGCCTCATGTTGAATAACCACTTTTTAAACACTCAAGTTGACCAAAGTTGCCATTTTTACAGAGTTTTCCTTACTCAAAAGCTTCAATTTTGACCCGTTTCAGGCACAGAAATGACTTTAAACACACTTATTTTAGTTGAAAAAGTCATAATTCACATCCAACAGTCATTTAGAGTCAAAAGATTTATATGTTAAAATTTCATCATTATAGACCATTTTGGGAACGTTCAACATGTCCGGAGTCATCGTTTTTCATCCGAAAATTGATTTTTTGGACTGTACCAAAAATTATTCAAAATGTCAATTGGATCGTGCCTCATGTTGAATAACCACTTTTTAAACCCTCACAGTGACCAAAAGTGCCATTTTTACAGAGTTTTGCTTACTCAAAAGTTTCAATTTTGACCCGTTTCAGGCACAGAAATGACTTTAAACACACTTATTTTAGTTGAAAAAGTCATAATTCACATCCAACAGTCATTTAGAGTCAAAAGATTAAATGTTAAAATTTCATCATTATAGACCATTTTGGGAACGTTCGGCATGTCCGGAGTCATCGTTTTTCATCCGAAAATTGATTTTTTGGACTGTACCAAAAATGATTCAAAATGTCAATTGGATCGTGCCTCATGTTGAATAACCACTTTTTAAACCCTCACAGTGACCAAAATTGCCATTTTTACAGAGTTTTCCTTACTCAAAAGCTTCAATTTTGACCCGTTTCAGGCACAGAAATGACTTTAAACACACTTATTTTAGTTGAAAAAGTCATAATTCACATCCAACAGTCATTTAGAGTCAAAAGATTAAATGTTAACATTTCATCATTATAGACCATTTTGGGAACGTTCGACATGTCCGGAGTCATCGTTTTTCATCCGAAAATTGATTTTTTGGACTGTACCAAAAATTATTCAAAATGTCAATTGGATCGTGCCTCATGTTGAATAACCACTTTTTAAACCCTCACAGTGACCAAGAGTGCCATTTTTACAGAGTTTTGCTTACTCAAAAGTTTCAATTTTGACCCGTTTCAGGCACAGAAATGACTTTAAACACACTTAATTTAGTTGAAAAAGTCATAATGCACATCAAACAGTCATTTAGAGTCAAAAGATTAAATGTTAAAATTTCATCATTATAGACCATTTTGGGAACGTTCGGCATGTCCGGAGTCATCGTTTTTCATCCGAAAATTGATTTTTTGCACTGTACCGAAAATGATTCAAAATGTCAATTGGATCGTGCCTCATGTTGAATAACCACTTTTTAAACACTCACGTTGACCAAAATTGCCATTTTTACAGAGTTTTCCTTACTCAAAAGCTTCAATTTTGACCCGTTTCAGGCACAGAAATGACTTTAAACACACTTATTTTAGTTGAAAAAGTCATAATTCACATCCAACAGTCATTTAGAGTCAAAAGATTAAATGTTAAAATTTCATCATTTTAGACCATTTTGGGAACGTTCGGCATGTCCAGAGTCATCGTTTTTCATCCGAAAATTGATTTTTTGGACTGTACCAAAAATGATTCAAAATGTCAATTGGATCGTGCCTCATGTTGAATAACCACTTTTTAAACCCTCACAGTGACCAAAATGGCCATTTTTACAGAGTTTTGCTTACTCAAAAGCTTCAATTTTGACCCGTTTCAGGCACAGAAATGACTTTAAACACACTTATTTTAGTTGAAAAAGTCATAATTCACATCCAACAGTCATTTAGAGTCAAAAGATTAAATGTTAAAATTTCATCATTATAGACCATTTTGGGAACGTTCGACATGTCCGGAGTCATCGTTTTTCATCCGAAAATTGATTTTTGGGACTGTACCAAAAATGATTCAAAATGTCAATTGGATCGTGCCTCATGTTGAATAACCACTTTTTAAACCCTCACAGTGACCAAAAGTGCCATTTTTACAGAGTTTTGCTTACTCAAAAGCTTCAATTTTGACCCGTTTCAGGCACAGAAATGACTTTAAACACACTTATTTTAGTTGAAAAAGTCATAATTCACATCCAACAGTCATTTAGAGTCAAAAGATTAAATGTTAAAATTTCATCATTATAGACCATTTTGGGAACGTTCGGCATGTCCGGCGTCATCGTTTTTCATCCGAAAATTGATTTTTTGGACTGTACCAAAAATGATTCAAAATGTCAATTGGATCGTGCCTCATGTTGAATAACCACTTTTTAAACCCTCACAGTGACCAAAATTGCCATTTTTACAGAGTTTTCCTTACTCAAAAGCTTCAATTTTGACACGTTTCAGGCACAGAAATGACTTTAAACACACTTATTTTAGTTGAAAAAGTCATAATTCGCATCCAACAGTCATTTAGAGTCAAAAGATTAAATGTTAAAATTTCATCATTATAGACCATTTTGGGAACGTTCGACATGTCCGGAGTCATAGTTTTTCACCTGAAAATTGATTTTTTTGACTGTACCAAAAATTATTCAAAATGTCAATTGGATCGTGCCTCATGTTGAATAACCACTTTTTAAACCCTCACAGTGACCAAAAGTGCCATTTTTACAGAGTTTTACTTACTCAAAAGTTTCAATTTTGACCCGTTTCAGGCACAGAAATGACTTTAAACACACTTATTTTAGTTGAAAAAGTCATAATTCACATCCAACAGTCATTTAGAGTCAAAAGATTAAATGTTAAAATTTCATCATTATAGACCATTTTGGGAACGTTCGACATGTCCGGAGTCATCGTTTTTCATCCGAAAATTGATTTTTGGGACTGTACCAAAAATGATTCAAAATGTCAATTGGATCGTGCCTCATGTTGAATAACCACTTTTTAAACACTCACATTGACCAAAAGTGCCATTTTTACAGAGTTTTGCTTACTCAAAAGCTTCAATTTTGACCCGTTTCAGGCACAGAAATGACTTTAAACACACTTATTTTAGTTGAAAAAGTCATAATTCACATCCAACAGTCATTTAGAGTCAAAAGATTAAATGTTAAAATTTCATCATTATAGACCATTTTGGGAACGTTCGACATGTCCGGAGTCATCGTTTTTCATCCGAAAATTGATTTTTGGGACTGTACCAAAAATGATTCAAAATGTCAATTGGATCGTGCCTCATGTTGAATAACCACTTTTTAAACCCTCACAGTGACCAAAAGTGCCATTTTTACAGAGTTTTGCTTACTCAAAAGCTTCAATTTTGACCCGTTTCAGGCACAGAAATGACTTTAAACACACTTATTTTAGTTGAAAAAGTCATAATTCACATCCAACAGTCATTTAGAGTCAAAAGATTAAATGTTAAAATTTCATCATTATAGACCATTTTGGGAACGTTCGACATGTCCAGAGTCATCGTTTTTCATCCGAAAATTGATTTTTGGGACTGTACCAAAAATGATTCAAAATGTCAATTGGATCGTGCCTCATGTTGAATAACCACTTTTTAAACCCTCACAGTGACCAAAAGTGCCATTTTTACAGAGTTTTGCCTACTCAAAAGCTTCAATTTTGACCCGTTTCAGGCACAGAAATGACTTTAAACACACTTAATTTAGTTGAAAAAGTCATAATGCACATCCAACAGTCATTTAGAGTCAAAAGATTAAATGTTAAAATTTCATCATTATAGACCATTTTGGGAATGTTCGACATGTCCGGAGTCATCGTTTTTCATCCGAAAATTGATTTTTGGGACTGTACCAAAAATGATTCAAAATGTCAATTGGATCGTGCCTCATGTTGAATAACCACTTTTTAAACCCTCACAGTGACCAAAAGTGCCATTTTTACAGAGTTTTGCTTACTCAAAAGCTTCAATTTTGACCCGTTTCAGGCACAGAAATGACTTTAAACACACTTATTTTAGTTGAAAAAGTCATAATTCACATCCAACAGTTATTTAGAGTCAAAAGATTAAATGTTAAAATTTCATCATTATAGACCATTTTGGGAACGTTCGACATGTCCGGAGTCATCGTTTTTCATCCGAAAATTGATTTTTTGGACTGTACCAAAAATGCTTCAAAATGTCAATTGGATCGTGCCTCATGTTGAATAACCACTTTTTAAACACTCAAGTTGACCAAAGTTGCCATTTTTACAGAGTTTTCCTTACTCAAAAGCTTCAATTTTGACCCGTTTCAGGCACAGAAATGACTTTAAACACACTTATTTTAGTTGAAAAAGTCATAATTCACATCCAACAGTCATTTAGAGTCAAAAGATTAAATGTTAAAATTTCATCATTATAGACCATTTTGGGAACGTTCGGCATGTCCGGAGTCGTCGTTTTTCATCCGAAAATTGATTTTTTGGACTGTACCAAAAATGATTCAAAATGTCAATTGGATCGTGCCTCATGTTGAATAACCACTTTTTAAACCCTCACAGTGACCAAAATTGCCATTTTTACAGAGTTTTCATTACTCAAAAGCTTCAATTTTGACCCGTTTCAGGCACAGAAATGACTTTAAACACACTTATTTTAGTTGAAAAAGTCATAATTCACATCCAACAGTCATTTAGAGTCAAAAGATTAAATGTTAACATTTCATCATTATAGACCATTTTGGGAACGTTCGACATGTCCGGAGTCATCGTTTTTCATCCGAAAATTGATTTTTTGGACTGTACCAAAAATTATTCAAAATGTCAATTGGATCGTGCCTCATGTTGAATAACCACTTTTTAAACCCTCACAGTGACCAAGAGTGCCATTTTTACAGAGTTTTGCTTACTCAAAAGTTTCAATTTTGACCCGTTACAGGCACAGAAATGACTTTAAACACACTTAATTTAGTTGAAAAAGTCATAATGCACATCAAACAGTCATTTAGAGTCAAAAGATTAAATGTTAAAATTTCATCATTATAGACCATTTTGGGAACGTTCGGCATGTCCGGAGTCATCGTTTTTCATCCGAAAATTGATTTTTTGCACTGTACCGAAAATGATTCAAAATGTCAATTGGATCGTGCCTCATGTTGAATAACCACTATTTAAACCCTCACAGTGACCAAAATTGCCATTTTTATAGAGTTTTGCTTACTCAAAAGCTTCAATTTTGACCCGTTTCAGGCACAGAAATGACTTTAAACACACTTATTTTAGTTGAAAAAGTCATAATGCACATCAAACAGTCATTTAGAGTCAAAAGATTAAATGTTAAAATTTCATCATTATAGACCATTTTGGGAACGTTCGACATGTCCGGAGTCATCGTTTTTCATCCGAAAATTGATTTTTTGGACTGTACCAAAAATGCTTCAAAATGTCAATTGGATCGTGCCTCATGTTGAATAACCACTTTTTAAACACTCACGTTGACCAAAATTGCCATTTTTACAGAGTTTTCCTTACTCAAAAGCTTCAATTTTGACCCGTTTCAGGCACAGAAATGGCTTTAAACACACTTATTTTAGTTGAAAAAGTCATAATTCACATCCAACAGTCATTTAGAGTCAAAAGATTAAATGTTAAAATTTCATCATTTTAGACCATTTTGGGAACGTTCGGCATGTCCAGAGTCATCGTTTTTCATCCGAAAATTGATTTTTTGGACTGTACCAAAAATGATTCAAAATGTCAATTGGATCGTGCCTCATGTTGAATAACCACTTTTTAAACCCTCACAGTGACCAAAATGGCCATTTTTACAGAGTTTTGCTTACTCAAAAGCTTCAATTTTGACCCGTTTCAGGCACAGAAATGACTTTAAACACACTTATTTTAGTTGAAAAAGTCATAATTCACATCCAACAGTCATTTAGAGTCAAAAGATTAAATGTTAAAATTTCATCATTATAGACCATTTTGGGAACGTTCGGCATGTCCGGAGTCATCGTTTTTCATCCGAAAATTGATTTTTTGGACTGTACCAAAAATGATTCAAAATGTCAATTGGATCGTGCCTCATGTTGAATAACCACTTTTTAAACCCTCACAGTGACCAAAATTGCCATTTTTACAGAGTTTTCCTTACTCAAAAGCTTCAATTTTGACACGTTTCAGGCACAGAAATGACTTTAAACACACTTATTTTAGTTGAAAAAGTCATAATTCGCATCCAACAGTCATTTAGAGTCAAAAGATTAAATGTTAAAATTTCATCATTATAGACCATTTTGGGAACGTTCGACATGTCCGGAGTCATAGTTTTTCACCTGAAAATTGATTTTTTTGACTGTACCAAAAATTATTCAAAATGTCAATTGGATCGTGCCTCATGTTGAATAACCACTTTTTAAACCCTCACAGTGACCAAAAGTGCCATTTTTACAGAGATTTACTTACTCAAAAGTTTCAATTTTGACCCGTTTCAGGCACAGAAATGACTTTAAACACACTTATTTTAGTTGAAAAAGTCATAATTCACATCCAACAGTCATTTAGAGTCAAAAGATTAAATGTTAAAATTTCATCATTATAGACCATTTTGGGAACGTTCGACATGTCCGGAGTCATCGTTTTTCATCCGAAAATCGATTTTTTAGACTGTACCAAAAATGCTTCAAAATGTCAATTGGATCGTGCCTCATGTTGAATAACCACTTTTTAAACACTCACATTGACCAAAATTGCCATTTTTACAGAGTTTTCCTTACTCAAAAGCTTCAATTTTGACCCGTTTCAGGCACAGAAATGACTTTAAACACACTTATTTTAGTTGAAAAAGTCATAATTCACATCCAACAGTCATTTAGAGTCAAAAGATTAAATGTTAAAATTTCATCATTATAGACCATTTTGGGAACGTTCGACATGTCCGGAGTCATCGTTTTTCATCCGAAAATTGATTTTTGGGACTGTACCAAAAATGATTCAAAATGTCAATTGGATCGTGCCTCATGTTGAATAACCACTTTTTAAACCCTCACAGTGACCAAAAGTGCCATTTTTACAGAGTTTTGCTTACTCAAAAGCTTCAATTTTGACCCGTTTCAGGCACAGAAATGACTTTAAACACACTTATTTTAGTTGAAAAAGTCATAATTCACATCCAACAGTCATTTAGAGTCAAAAGATTAAATGTTAAAATTTCATCATTATAGACCATTTTGGGAACGTTCGACATGTCCAGAGTCATCGTTTTTCATCCGAAAATTGATTTTTGGGACTGTACCAAAAATGATTCAAAATGTCAATTGGATCGTGCCTCATGTTGAATAACCACTTTTTAAACCCTCACAGTGACCAAACGTGCCATTTTTACAGAGTTTTGCCTACTCAAAAGCTTCAATTTTGACCCGTTTCAGGCACAGAAATGACTTTAAACACACTTAATTTAGTTGAAAAAGTCATAATGCACATCCAACAGTCATTTAGAGTCAAAAGATTAAATGTTAACATTTCATCATTATAGACCATTTTGGGAACGTTTGACATGTCCGGAGTCATCGTTTTTCATCCGAAAATTGATTTTTGGGACTGTACCAAAAATGATTCAAAATGTCAATTGGATCGTGCCTCATGTTGAATAACCACTATTTAAACCCTCACAGTGACCAAAAGTGCCATTTTTACAGAGTTTTGCTTACTCAAAAGTTTCAATTTTGACCCGTTTCAGGCACAAAAATGACTTTAAACACACTTATTTTAGTTGAAAAAGTCATAATTCACATCCAACAGTCATTTAGAGTCAAAAGTTTAAATGTTAAAATTTCATCATTATAGACCATTTTGGGAACGTTCGACATGTCCGGAGTCATCGTTTTTCATCCGAAAATTGATTTTTTAGACTGTACCAAAAATGATTCAAAATGTCAATTGGATCGTGCCTCATGTTGAATAACCACTTTTTAAACCCTCACAGTGACCAAAAGTGCCATTTTTACAGAGTTTTCCTTACTCAAAAGCTTCAATTTTGACACGTTTCAGGCACAGAAATGACTTTAAACACACTTATTTTAGTTGAAAAAGTAATAATTCGCATCCAACAGTCATTTAGAGTCAAAAGTTTAAATGTTAAAATTTCATCATTATAGACCATTTTGGGAACGTTCGACATGTCCGGAGTCATCGTTTTTCATCCGAAAATTGATTTTTTGGACTGTACCAAAAATGATTCAAAATGTCAATTGGATCGTGCCTCATGTTGAATAACCACTTTTTAAACCCTCACAGTGACCAAAAGTGCCATTTTTACAGAGTTTTGCTTACTCAAAAGTTTCAATGTTGACCCGTTTCAGGCACAGAAATGACTTTAAACACACTTATTTTAGTTGAAAAAGTCATAATTCACATCCAACAGTCATTTAGAGTCAAAAGATTAAATGTTAAAATTTCATCATTATAGACCATTTTGGGAACGTTCGACATGTCCGGAGTCATCGTTTTTCATCCGAAAATTGATTTTTTGGACTGTACCAAAAATGCTTCAAAATGTCAATTGGATCGTGCCTCATTTTGAATAACCACTTTTTAAACACTCACGTTGACCAAAATTGCCATTTTTATAGAGTTTTCCTTACTCAAAAGCTTCAATTTTGACCCGTTTCAGGCACAGAAATGACTTAAAACACACTTATTTTAGTTGAAAAAGTCAGAATTCACATCCAACAGTCATTTAGAGTGAAAAGATGAAATGTTAAAATTTCATCATTATAGACCGTTTTGGGAACGTTCGGCATGTCCGGAGTCATCGTTTTTCATCCGAAAATTGATTTTTGGGACTGTACCAAAAATGATTCAAAATGTCAATTGGATCGTGCCTCATGTTGAATAACCACTTTTTAAACCCTCACAGTGACCAAAAGTGCCATTTTTACAGAGTTTTGCCTACTCAAAAGCTTCAATTTTGACCCGTTTCAGGCACAGAAATGACTTTAAACACACTTAATTTAGTTGAAAAAGTCATAATGCACATCCAACAGTCATTTAGAGTCAAAAGATTAAATGTTAACATTTCATCATTATAGACCATTTTGGGAACGTTTGACATGTCCGGAGTCATCGTTTTTCATCCGAAAATTGATTTTTGGGACTGTACCAAAAATGATTCAAAATGTCAATTGGATCGTGCCTCATGTTGAATAACCACTATTTAAACCCTCACAGTGACCAAAAGTGCCATTTTTACAGAGTTTTGCTTACTCAAAAGTTTCAATTTTGACCCGTTTCAGGCACAAAAATGACTTTAAACACACTTATTTTAGTTGAAAAAGTCATAATTCACATCCAACAGTCATTTAGAGTCAAAAGTTTAAATGTTAAAATTTCATCATTATAGACCATTTTGGGAACGTTCGACATGTCCGGAGTCATCGTTTTTCATCCGAAAATTGATTTTTTGGACTGTACCAAAAATGATTCAAAATGTCAATTGGATCGTGCCTCATGTTGAATAACCACTTTTTAAACCCTCACAGTGACCAAAAGTGCCATTTTTACAGAGTTTTCCTTACTCAAAAGCTTCAATTTTGACACGTTTCAGGCACAGAAATGACTTTAAACACACTTATTTTAGTTGAAAAAGTAATAATTCGCATCCAACAGTCATTTAGAGTCAAAAGTTTAAATGTTAAAATTTCATCATTATAGACCATTTTGGGAACGTTCGACATGTCCGGAGTCATCGTTTTTCATCCGAAAATTGATTTTTTGGACTGTACCAAAAATGATTCAAAATGTCAATTGGATCGTGCCTCATGTTGAATAACAACTTTTTAAACCCTCACAGTGACCAAAAGTGCCATTTTTACAGAGTTTTGCTTACTCAAAAGTTTCAATGTTGACCCGTTTCAGGCACAGAAATGACTTTAAACACACTTATTTTAGTTGAAAAAGTCATAATTCACATCCAACAGTCATTTAGAGTCAAAAGATTAAATGTTAAAATTTCATCATTATAGACCATTTTGGGAACGTTCGACATGTCCGGAGTCATCGTTTTTCATCCGAAAATTGATTTTTTGGACTGTACCAAAAATGCTTCAAAATGTCAATTGGATCGTGCCTCATTTTGAATAACCACTTTTTAAACACTCACGTTGACCAAAATTGCCATTTTTATAGAGTTTTCCTTACTCAAAAGCTTCAATTTTGACCCGTTTCAGGCACAGAAATGACTTAAAACACACTTATTTTAGTTGAAAAAGTCAGAATTCACATCCAACAGTCATTTAGAGTGAAAAGATGAAATGTTAAAATTTCATCATTATAGACCGTTTTGGGAACGTTCGGCATGTCCGGAGTCATCGTTTTTCATCCGAAAATCGATTTTTTGGACTGTACGAAAAATGCTTTAAAATGTCAATTGGATCTTGCCTCATGTTGAATAACCACTTTTTAAACACTCACATTGACCAAAATTGCCATTTTTACATAGTTTTCCTTACTCAAAAGCTTCAATTTTGACACGTTTCAGGCACAGAAATGACTTTAAACACACTTATTTTAGTTGAAAAAGTCATAATTCGCAATCAAACAGTCATTTAGAGTCAAAAGATTAAATGTTAAAATTTCATCATTATAGACCGTTTTGGGAACGTTCGACATGTCCGGAGTCATCGTTTTTCATCCGAAAATTGATTTTTTGGACTGTACCAAAAATTATTCAAAATGTCAATTAGATCGTGCCTCATGTTGAATAACCACTTTTTAAACCCTCACAGTGACCAAAAGTGCCATTTTTACAGAGTTTTGCTTACTCTAAAGTTTCAATTTTGACCCGTTTCAGGCACAGAAATGACTTTAAACACACTTATTTTAGTTGAAAAAGTCATAATTCACATCCAACAGTCATTTAGAGTCAAAAGATTAAATGTTAAAATTTCATCATTATAGACCATTTTGGGAACGTTCGACATGTCCGGAGTCATCGTTTTTCATCCGAAAATCGATTTTTTGGACTGTACCAAAAATGATTCAAAATGTCAATTGGATCGTGCCTCATGTTGAATAACCACTTTTTAAACCCTCACAGTGACCAAAATTGCCATTTTTACAGAGTTTTCCTTAATCAAAAGCTTCAATTTTGACACGTTTCAGGCACAGAAATGTCTTTAAACACACTTATTTTAGTTGAAAAAGTCATAATTCACATCCAACAGTCATTTAGATTCAAAAGATTAAATGTTAAAATTTCATCATTATAGACCATTTTGGGAACGTTCGACATGTCCGGAGTCATCGTTTTTCATCCGAAAATTGATTTTTTGGACTGTACCAAAAATTATTCAAAATGTCAATTGGATCGTGCCTCATGTTGAATAACCACTTTTTAAACCCTCACAGTGACCAAAAGTGCCATTTTTACAGAGTTTTGCTTACTCAAAAGTTTCAATTTTGACCCGTTTCAGGCACAGAAATGTCTTTAAACACACTTATTTTAGTTGAAAAAGTCATAATGCACATCCAACAGTCATTTAGAGTCAAAAGATTAAATGCTAAAATGTCATCATTATATACCATTTTGGGACCGTTCGACATGTCCGGAGTCATCGTTTTTCATCCGAAAATTGATTTTTGGGACTGTACCAAAAATGATTCAAAATGTCAATTGGATCGTGCCTCATGTTGAATAACCACTTTTTAAACCCTCACAGTGACCAAAATTGCCATTTTTACAGAGTTTTGCTTACTCAAAAGCTTCATTTTTGACCCGTTTCAGGCACAGAAATGACTTTAAACACACTTATTTTAGTTGAAAAAGTCATAATGCACATCAAACAGTCATTTAGAGTCAAAAGATTAAATGTTAAAATTTCATCATTATAGACCATTTTGGGAACGTTCGGCATGTCCGGAGTCATCGTTTTTCATCCGAAAATTGATTTTTTGCACTGTACCGAAAATGATTCAAAATGTCAATTGGATCGTGCCTCATGTTGAATAACCACTTTTTAAACCCTCACAGTGACCAAAATTGCCATTTTTACAGAGTTTTGCTTACTCAAAAGCTTCAATTTTGACCCGTTTCAGGCACAGAAATGACTTTAAACACACTTATTTTAGTTAAAAAGTCATAATTCACATCCAACAGTCATTTAGAGTCAAAAGATTAAATGTTAAAATGTCATCATTATAGACCATTTTGGGAACGTTCGGCATGTCCGGAGTCATCGTTTTTCATCCGAAAATTGATTTTTTGGACTGTACCAAAAATGATTCAAAATGTCAATTGGATCGTGCCTCATGTTGAATAACCACTTTTTAAAGCCTCACAGTGACCAAAATTGCCATTTTTACAGAGTTTTCCTTACTCAAAAGCTTCAATTTTGACACGTTTCAGGCACAGAAATGACTTTAAACACACTTATTTTAGTTGAAAAAGTCATAATTCGCATCCAACAGTCCTTTAGAGTCAAAAGTTTAAATGTTAAAATTTCATCATTATAGACCATTTTGGGAACGTTCGACATGTCCGGAGTCATCGTTTTTCATCCGAAAATTGATTTTTTGGACTGTACCAAAAATGATTCAAAATGTCAATTGGATCGTGCCTCATGTTGAATAACCACTTTTTAAACCCTCACAGTGACCAAAAGTGCCATTTTTACAGAGTTTTGCTTACTCAAAAGTTTCAATGTTGACCCGTTTCAGGCACAGAAATGACTTTAAACACACTTATTTTAGTTGAAAAAGTCATAATTCACATCCAACAGTCATTTAGAGTCAAAAGATTAAATGTTAAAATTTCATCATTATAGACCATTTTGGGAACGTTCGACATGTCCGGAGTCATCGTTTTTCATCCGAAAATTGATTTTTTGGACTGTACCAAAAATGCTTCAAAATGTCAATTGGATCGTGCCTCATGTTGAATAACCACTTTTTAAACACTCACGTTGACCAAAATTGCCATTTTTATAGAGTTTTCCTTACTCAAAAGCTTCAATTTTGACCCGTTTCAGGCACAGAAATGACTTTAAACACACTTATTTTAGTCGAAAAAGTCATAATTCACATCCAACAGTCATTTAGAGTCAAAAGATTAAATGTTAAAATTTCATCATTATAGACCATTTTGGGAACGTTCGGCATGTCCGGAGTCATCGTTTTTCATCCGAAAATCGATTTTTTGGACTGTACCAAAAATTATTCAAAATGTCAATTGGATCGTGCCTCATGTTGAATAACCACTTTTTAAACCCTCACAGTGACCAAAAGTGCCATTTTTACAGAGTTTTGCTTACTCAAAAGTTTCAATTTTGACCCGTTTCAGGCACAGAAATGACTTTAAACACACTTATTTTAGTTGAAAAAGTCATAATGCACATCCAACAGTCATTTAGAGTCAAAAGATTAAATGCTAAAATGTCATCATTATATACCATTTTGGGACCGTTCGACATGTCCGGAGTCATCGTTTTTCATCCGAAAATTGATTTTTGGGACTGTACCAAAAATGATTCAAAATGTCAATTGGATCGTGCCTCATGTTGAATAACCACTTTTTAAACCCTCACAGTGACCAAAAGTGCCATTTTTACAGAGTTTTGCCTACTCAAAAGCTTCAATTTTGACCCGTTTCAGGCACAGAAATGACTTTAAACACACTTATTTTAGTTGAAAAAGTCATAATGCACATCCAACAGTCATTTAGAGTCAAAAGATTAAATGTTAAAATTTCATCATTATAGACCATTTTGGGAACGTTTGACATGTCCGGAATCATCGTTTTTCATCCGAAAATTGATTTTTGGGACTGTACCAAAAATGATTCAAAATGTCAATTGGATCGTGCCTCATGTTGAATAACCACTATTTAAACCCTCACAGTGACCAAAAGTGCCATTTTTACAGAGTTTTGCTTACTCAAAAGTTTCAATTTTGACCCGTTTCAGGCACAAAAATGACTTTAAACACACTTATTTTAGTTGAAAAAGTCATAATTCACATCCAACAGTCATTTAGAGTCAAAAGATTAAATGTTAAAATGTCATCATTATAGACCATTTTGGGAACGTTCGGCATGTCCGGAGTCATCGTTTTTCATCCGAAAATTGATTTTTTGGACTGTACCAAAAATGATTCAAAATGTCAATTGGATCGTGCCTCATGTTGAATAACCACTTTTTAAAGCCTCACAGTGACCAAAATTGCCATTTTTACAGAGTTTTCCTTACTCAAAAGCTTAAATGTTGACACGTTTCAGGCACAGAAATGACTTTAAACACACTTATTTTAGTTGAAAAAGTCATAATTCGCATCCAACAGTCCTTTAGAGTCAAAAGTTTAAATGTTAAAATTTCATCATTATAGACCATTTTGGGAACGTTCGACATGTCCGGAGTCATCGTTTTTCATCCGAAAATTGATTTTTTGGACTGTACCAAAAATGATTCAAAATGTCAATTGGATCGTGCCTCATGTTGAATAACCACTTTTTAAACCCTCACAGTGACCAAAAGTGCCATTTTTACAGAGTTTTGCTTACTCAAAAGTTTCAATGTTGACCCGTTTCAGGCACAGAAATGACTTTAAACACACTTATTTTAGTTGAAAAAGTCATAATTCACATCCAACAGTCATTTAGAGTCAAAAGATTAAATGTTAAAATTTCATCATTATAGACCATTTTGGGAACGTTCGACATGTCCGGAGTCATCGTTTTTCATCCGAAAATTGATTTTTTGGACTGTACCAAAAATGCTTCAAAATGTCAATTGGATCGTGCCTCATGTTGAATAACCACTTTTTAAACACTCACGTTGACCAAAATTGCCATTTTTATAGAGTTTTCCTTACTCAAAAGCTTCAATTTTGACCCGTTTCAGGCACAGAAATGACTTTAAACACACTTATTTTAGTCGAAAAAGTCATAATTCACATCCAACAGTCATTTAGAGTCAAAAGATTAAATGTTAAAATTTCATCATTATAGACCATTTTGGGAACGTTCGGCATGTCCGGAGTCATCGTTTTTCATCCGAAAATCGATTTTTTGGACTGTACCAAAAATGCTTCAAAATGTCAATTGGATCGTGCCTCATGTTGAATAACTACTTTTTAAACACTCACATTGACCAAAATTGCCATTTTTACATAGTTTTCCTTACTCAAAAGCTTCAATTTTGACACGTTTCAGGCACAGAAATGACTTTAAACACACTTATTTTAGTTGAAAAAGTCATAATTCGCATCCAACAGTCATTTAGAGTCAAAAGATTAAATGTTAAAATTTCATCATTAAAGACCGTTTTGGGAACGTTCGACATGTCCGGAGTCATCGTTTTTCATCCGAAAATTGATTTTTTGGACTGTACCAAAAATTATTCAAAATGTCAATTAGATCGTGCCTCGTGTTGAATAACCACTTTTTAAACCCTCACAGTGACCAAAAGTGCCATTTTTACAGAGTTTTGCTTACTCAAAAGTTTCAATTTTGACCCGTTTCAGGCACAGAAATGACTTTAAACACACTTATTTTAGTTGAAAAAGTCATAATTCACATCCAACAGTCATTTAGAGTCAAAAGATTAAATGTTAAAATTTCATCATTATAGACCATTTTGGGAACGTTCGACATGTCCGGAGTCATCGTTTTTCATCCGAAAATCGATTTTTTGGACTGTACCAAAAATGATTCAAAATGTCAATTGGATCGTGCCTCATGTTGAATAACCACTTTTTAAACCCACACAGTGACCAAAAGTGCCATTTTTACAGAGTTTTGCTTACTCAAAAGCTTCAATTTTGACCCGTTTCAGGCACAGAAATGACTTTAAACACACTTATTTTAGTTGAAAAAGTCATAATTCACATCCAACAGTCATTTAGAGTCAAAAGATTAAATGTTAAAATTTCATCATTATAGACCATTTTGGGAACGTTCGGCATGTCCGGAGTTATCGTTTTTCATCCGAAAATTGATTTTTTGGACTGTACCAAAAATGATTCAAAATGTCAATTGGATCGTGCCTCATGTTGAATAACCACTTTTTAAACCCTCACAGTGACCAAAATTGCCATTTTTACAGAGTTTTCCTTACTCAAAAGCTTCAATTTTGACACGTTTCAGGCACAGAAATGACTTTAAACACACTTATTTTAGTTGAAAAAGTCATAATTCGCATCCAACAGTCATTTAGAGTCAAAAGATTAAATGTTAAAATTTCATCATTATAGACCATTTTGGGAACGTTCGACATGTCCGGAGTCATAGTTTTTCATCCGAAAATTGATTTTTTGGACTGTACCAAAAATTATTCAAAATGTCAATTGGATCGTGCCTCATGTTGAATAACCACTTTTTAAACCCTCACAGTGACCAAAAGTGCCATTTTTACAGAGTTTTACTTACTCAAAAGTTTCATTTTTGACCCGTTTCAGGCACAGAAATGACTTTAAACACACTTATTTTAGTTGAAAAAGTCATAATTCACATCCAACAGTCATTTAGAGTCAAAAGATTAAATGTTAAAATTTCATCATTATAGACCATTTTGGGAACGTTCGACATGTCCGGAGTCATCGTTTTTCATCCGAAAATTGATTTTTGGGACTGTACCAAAAATGATTCAAAATGTCAATTGGATCGTGCCTCATGTTGAATAACCACTTTTTAAACCCTCACAGTGACCAAAAGTGCCATTTTTACAGAGTTTTGCCTACTCAAAAGCTTCAATTTTGACCCGTTTCAGGCACAGAAATGACTTTAAACACACTTATTTTAGTTGAAAAAGTCATAATGCACATCCAACAGTCATTTAGAGTCAAAAGATTAAATGTTAAAATTTCATCATTATAGACCATTTTGGGAACGTTTGACATGTCCGGAGTCATCGTTTTTCATCCGAAAATTGATTTTTGGGACTGTACCAAAAATGATTCAAAATGTCAATTGGATCGTGCCTCATGTTGAATAACCACTATTTAAACCCTCACAGTGACCAAAAGTGCCATTTTTACAGAGTTTTGCTTACTCAAAAGTTTCAATTTTGACCCGTTTCAGGCACAAAAATGACTTTAAACACACTTATTTTAGTTGAAAAAGTCATAATTCACATCCAACAGTCATTTAGAGTCAAAAGATTAAATGTTAAAATTTCATCATTATAGACCATTTTGGGAACGTTCGACATGTCCGGAGTCATAGTTTTTCATCCGAAAATTGATTTTTTTGACTGTACCAAAAATTATTCAAAATGTCAATTGGATCGTGCCTCATGTTGAATAACCACTTTTTAAACCCTCACAGTGACCAAAAGTGCCATTTTTACAGAGTTTTACTTACTCAAAAGTTTCATTTTTGACCCGTTTCAGGCACAGAAATGACTTTAAACATACTTATTTTAGTTGAAAAAGTCATAATTCACATCCAACAGTCATTTAGAGTCAAAAGATTAAATGTTAAAATTTCATCATTATAGACCATTTTGGGAACGTTTGACATGTCCGGAATCATCGTTTTTCATCCGAAAATTGATTTTTGGGACTGTACCAAAAATGATTCAAAATGTCAATTGGATCGTGCCTCATGTTGAATAACCACTATTTAAACCCTCACAGTGACCAAAAGTGCCATTTTTACAGAGTTTTGCTTACTCAAAAGTTTCAATTTTGACCCGTTTCAGGCACAAAAATGACTTTAAACACACTTATTTTAGTTGAAAAAGTCATAATTCACATCCAACAGTCATTTAGAGTCAAAAGATTAAATGTTAAAATGTCATCATTATAGACCATTTTGGGAACGTTCGGCATGTCCGGAGTCATCGTTTTTCATCCGAAAATTGATTTTTTGGACTGTACCAAAAATGATTCAAAATGTCAATTGGATCGTGCCTCATGTTGAATAACCACTTTTTAAAGCCTCACAGTGACCAAAATTGCCATTTTTACAGAGTTTTCCTTACTCAAAAGCTTAAATGTTGACACGTTTCAGGCACAGAAATGACTTTAAACACACTTATTTTAGTTGAAAAAGTCATAATTCGCATCCAACAGTCCTTTAGAGTCAAAAGTTTAAATGTTAAAATTTCATCATTATAGACCATTTTGGGAACGTTCGACATGTCCGGAGTCATCGTTTTTCATCCGAAAATTGATTTTTTGGACTGTACCAAAAATGATTCAAAATGTCAATTGGATCGTGCCTCATGTTGAATAACCACTTTTTAAACCCTCACAGTGACCAAAAGTGCCATTTTTACAGAGTTTTGCTTACTCAAAAGTTTCAATGTTGACCCGTTTCAGGCACAGAAATGACTTTAAACACACTTATTTTAGTTGAAAAAGTCATAATTCACATCCAACAGTCATTTAGAGTCAAAAGATTAAATGTTAAAATTTCATCATTATAGACCATTTTGGGAACGTTCGACATGTCCGGAGTCATCGTTTTTCATCCGAAAATTGATTTTTTGGACTGTACCAAAAATGCTTCAAAATGTCAATTGGATCGTGCCTCATGTTGAATAACCACTTTTTAAACACTCACGTTGACCAAAATTGCCATTTTTATAGAGTTTTCCTTACTCAAAAGCTTCAATTTTGACCCGTTTCAGGCACAGAAATGACTTTAAACACACTTATTTTAGTCGAAAAAGTCATAATTCACATCCAACAGTCATTTAGAGTCAAAAGATTAAATGTTAAAATTTCATCATTATAGACCATTTTGGGAACGTTCGGCATGTCCGGAGTCATCGTTTTTCATCCGAAAATCGATTTTTTGGACTGTACCAAAAATGCTTCAAAATGTCAATTGGATCGTGCCTCATGTTGAATAACTACTTTTTAAACACTCACATTGACCAAAATTGCCATTTTTACATAGTTTTCCTTACTCAAAAGCTTCAATTTTGACACGTTTCAGGCACAGAAATGACTTTAAACACACTTATTTTAGTTGAAAAAGTCATAATTCGCATCCAACAGTCATTTAGAGTCAAAAGATTAAATGTTAAAATTTCATCATTAAAGACCGTTTTGGGAACGTTCGACATGTCCGGAGTCATCGTTTTTCATCCGAAAATTGATTTTTTGGACTGTACCAAAAATTATTCAAAATGTCAATTAGATCGTGCCTCGTGTTGAATAACCACTTTTTAAACCCTCACAGTGACCAAAAGTGCCATTTTTACAGAGTTTTGCTTACTCAAAAGTTTCAATTTTGACCCGTTTCAGGCACAGAAATGACTTTAAACACACTTATTTTAGTTGAAAAAGTCATAATTCACATCCAACAGTCATTTAGAGTCAAAAGATTAAATGTTAAAATTTCATCATTATAGACCATTTTGGGAACGTTCGACATGTCCGGAGTCATCGTTTTTCATCCGAAAATCGATTTTTTGGACTGTACCAAAAATGATTCAAAATGTCAATTGGATCGTGCCTCATGTTGAATAACCACTTTTTAAACCCACACAGTGACCAAAAGTGCCATTTTTACAGAGTTTTGCTTACTCAAAAGCTTCAATTTTGACCCGTTTCAGGCACAGAAATGACTTTAAACACACTTATTTTAGTTGAAAAAGTCATAATTCACATCCAACAGTCATTTAGAGTCAAAAGATTAAATGTTAAAATTTCATCATTATAGACCATTTTGGGAACGTTCGGCATGTCCGGAGTTATCGTTTTTCATCCGAAAATTGATTTTTTGGACTGTACCAAAAATGATTCAAAATGTCAATTGGATCGTGCCTCATGTTGAATAACCACTTTTTAAACCCTCACAGTGACCAAAATTGCCATTTTTACAGAGTTTTCCTTACTCAAAAGCTTCAATTTTGACACGTTTCAGGCACAGAAATGACTTTAAACACACTTATTTTAGTTGAAAAAGTCATAATTCGCATCCAACAGTCATTTAGAGTCAAAAGATTAAATGTTAAAATTTCATCATTATAGACCATTTTGGGAACGTTCGACATGTCCGGAGTCATAGTTTTTCATCCGAAAATTGATTTTTTGGACTGTACCAAAAATTATTCAAAATGTCAATTGGATCGTGCCTCATGTTGAATAACCACTTTTTAAACCCTCACAGTGACCAAAAGTGCCATTTTTACAGAGTTTTACTTACTCAAAAGTTTCATTTTTGACCCGTTTCAGGCACAGAAATGACTTTAAACACACTTATTTTAGTTGAAAAAGTCATAATTCACATCCAACAGTCATTTAGAGTCAAAAGATTAAATGTTAAAATTTCATCATTATAGACCATTTTGGGAACGTTCGACATGTCCGGAGTCATCGTTTTTCATCCGAAAATTGATTTTTGGGACTGTACCAAAAATGATTCAAAATGTCAATTGGATCGTGCCTCATGTTGAATAACCACTTTTTAAACCCTCACAGTGACCAAAAGTGCCATTTTTACAGAGTTTTGCCTACTCAAAAGCTTCAATTTTGACCCGTTTCAGGCACAGAAATGACTTTAAACACACTTATTTTAGTTGAAAAAGTCATAATGCACATCCAACAGTCATTTAGAGTCAAAAGATTAAATGTTAAAATTTCATCATTATAGACCATTTTGGGAACGTTTGACATGTCCGGAGTCATCGTTTTTCATCCGAAAATTGATTTTTGGGACTGTACCAAAAATGATTCAAAATGTCAATTGGATCGTGCCTCATGTTGAATAACCACTATTTAAACCCTCACAGTGACCAAAAGTGCCATTTTTACAGAGTTTTGCTTACTCAAAAGTTTCAATTTTGACCCGTTTCAGGCACAAAAATGACTTTAAACACACTTATTTTAGTTGAAAAAGTCATAATTCACATCCAACAGTCATTTAGAGTCAAAAGATTAAATGTTAAAATTTCATCATTATAGACCATTTTGGGAACGTTCGACATGTCCGGAGTCATAGTTTTTCATCCGAAAATTGATTTTTTTGACTGTACCAAAAATTATTCAAAATGTCAATTGGATCGTGCCTCATGTTGAATAACCACTTTTTAAACCCTCACAGTGACCAAAAGTGCCATTTTTACAGAGTTTTACTTACTCAAAAGTTTCATTTTTGACCCGTTTCAGGCACAGAAATGACTTTAAACATACTTATTTTAGTTGAAAAAGTCATAATTCACATCCAACAGTCATTTAGAGTCAAAAGATTAAATGTTAAAATTTCATCATTATAGACCATTTTGGGAACGTTCGACATGTCCGGAGTCATCGTTTTTCATCTGAAAATCGATTTTTTGGACTGTACCAAAAATGCTTCAAAATGTCAATTGGATCGTGCCTCATGTTGAATAACCACTTTTTAAACCCTCACAGTGACCAAAAGTGCCATTTTTACAGAGTTTTACTTACTCAAAAGTTTCATTTTTGACCCGTTTCAGGCACAGAAATGACTTTAAACACACTTATTTTAGTTGAAAAAGTCATAATTCACATCCAACAGTCATTTAGAGTCAAAAGATTAAATGTTAAAATTTCATCATTATAGACCATTTTGGGAACGTTCGACATGTCCGGAGTCATCGTTTTTCATCCGAAAATCGATTTTTTGGACTGTACCAAAAATGCTTCAAAATGTCAATTGGATCGTGCCTCATGTTGAATAACCACTTTTTAAACACTCACATTGACCAAAATTGCCATTTTTACAGAGTTTTCCTTACTCAAAAGCTTCAATTTTGACCCGTTTCAGGCACAGAAATGACTTTAAACACACTTATTTTAGTTGAAAAAGTCATAATTCACATCCAACAGTCATTTAGAGTCAAAAGATTAAATGTTAAAATTTCATCATTATAGACCATTTTGGGAACGTTCGACATGTCCGGAGTCATCGTTTTTCATCCGAAAATTGATTTTTGGGACTGTACCAAAAATGATTCAAAATGTCAATTGGATCGTGCCTCATGTTGAATAACCACTTTTTAAACCCTCACAGTGACCAAAAGTGCCATTTTTACAGAGTTTTGCTTACTCAAAAGCTTCAATTTTGACCCGTTTCAGGCACAGAAATGACTTTAAACACACTTATTTTAGTTGAAAAAGTCATAATTCACATCCAACAGTCATTTAGAGTCAAAAGATTAAATGTTAAAATTTCATCATTATAGACCATTTTGGGAACGTTCGACATGTCCGGAGTCATCGTTTTTCATCCGAAAATTGATTTTTGGGACTGTACTAAAAATGATTCAAAATGTCAATTGGATCGTGCCTCATGTTGAATAACCACTTTTTAAACCCTCACAGTGACCAAAAGTGCCATTTTTACAGAGTTTTGCCTACTCAAAAGCTTCAATTTTGACCCGTTTCAGGCACAGAAATGACTTTAAACACACTTATTTTAGTTGAAAAAGTCATAATGCACATCCAACAGTCATTTAGAGTCAAAAGATTAAATGTTAAAATTTCATCATTATAGACCATTTTGGGAACGTTCGACATGTCCGGAGTCATCGTTTTTCATCCAAAAATCGATTTTTTGGACTGTACCAAAAATGATTCAAAATGTCAATTGGATCGTGCCTCATGTTGAATAACCACTTTTTAAACCCTCACAGTGACCAAAAGTGCCATTTTTACAGAGTTTTGCTTACTCAAAAGCTTCAATTTTGACCCGTTTCAGGCACAGAAATGACTTTAAACACACTTATTTTAGTTGAAAAAGTCATAATTCACATCCAACAGTCATTTAGAGTCAAAAGATTAAATGTTAAAATTTCATCATTATAGACCATTTTGGGAACGTTCGGCATGTCCGGAGTTATCGTTTTTCATCCGAAAATTGATTTTTTGGACTGTACCAAAAATGATTCAAAATGTCAATTGGATCGTGCCTCATGTTGAATAACCACTTTTTAAACCCTCACAGTGACCAAAATTGCCATTTTTACAGAGTTTTCCTTACTCAAAAGCTTCAATTTTGACACGTTTCAGGCACAGAAATGACTTTAAACACACTTATTTTAGTTGAAAAAGTCATAATTCGCATCCAACAGTCATTTAGAGTCAAAAGATTAAATGTTAAAATTTCATCATTATAGACCATTTTGGGAACGTTCGACATGTCCGGAGTCATAGTTTTTCATCCGAAAATTGATTTTTTGGACTGTACCAAAAATTATTCAAAATGTCAATTGGATCGTGCCTCATGTTGAATAACCACTTTTTAAACCCTCACAGTGACCAAAAGTGCCATTTTTACAGAGTTTTACTTACTCAAAAGTTTCATTTTTGACCCGTTTCAGGCACAGAAATGACTTTAAACACACTTATTTTAGTTGAAAAAGTCATAATTCACATCCAACAGTCATTTAGAGTCAAAAGATTAAATGTTAAAATTTCATCATTATAGACCATTTTGGGAACGTTCGACATGTCCGGAGTCATCGTTTTTCATCCGAAAATTGATTTTTGGGACTGTACCAAAAATGATTCAAAATGTCAATTGGATCGTGCCTCATGTTGAATAACCACTTTTTAAACCCTCACAGTGACCAAAAGTGCCATTTTTACAGAGTTTTGCCTACTCAAAAGCTTCAATTTTGACCCGTTTCAGGCACAGAAATGACTTTAAACACACTTATTTTAGTTGAAAAAGTCATAATGCACATCCAACAGTCATTTAGAGTCAAAAGATTAAATGTTAAAATTTCATCATTATAGACCATTTTGGGAACGTTTGACATGTCCGGAGTCATCGTTTTTCATCCGAAAATTGATTTTTGGGACTGTACCAAAAATGATTCAAAATGTCAATTGGATCGTGCCTCATGTTGAATAACCACTATTTAAACCCTCACAGTGACCAAAAGTGCCATTTTTACAGAGTTTTGCTTACTCAAAAGTTTCAATTTTGACCCGTTTCAGGCACAAAAATGACTTTAAACACACTTATTTTAGTTGAAAAAGTCATAATTCACATCCAACAGTCATTTAGAGTCAAAAGATTAAATGTTAAAATTTCATCATTATAGACCATTTTGGGAACGTTCGACATGTCCGGAGTCATTGTTTTTCATCCGAAAATCGATTTTTTGGACTGTACCAAAAATGATTCAAAATGTCAATTGGATCGTGCCTCATGTTAAATAACCACTTTTTAAACCCTCACAGTGACCAAAAGTGCCATTTTTACAGAGTTTTGCTTACTCAAAAGCTTCAATTTTGACCCGTTTCAGGCACAGAAATGACTTTAAACACACTTATTTTAGTTGAAAAAGTCATAATTCACATCCAACAGTCATTTAGAGTCAAAAGATTAAATGTTAAAATTTCATCATTATAGACCATTTTGGGAACGTTCGGCATGTCCGGAGTCATCGTTTTTCATCCGAAAATTGATTTTTTGGACTGTACCAAAAATGATTCAAAATGTCAATTGGATCGTGCCTCATGTTGAATAACCACTTTTTAAACCCTCACAGTGACCAAAATTGCCATTTTTACAGAGTTTTCCTTACTCAAAAGCTTCAATTTTGACACGTTTCAGGCACAGAAATGACTTTAAACACACTTATTTTAGTTGAAAAAGTCATAATTCGCATCCAACAGTCATTTAGAGTCAAAAGATTAAATGTTAAAATTTCATCATTATAGACCATTTTGGGAACGTTCGACATGTCCGGAGTCATAGTTTTTCATCCGAAAATTGATTTTTTTGACTGTACCAAAAATTATTCAAAATGTCAATTGGATCGTGCCTCATGTTGAATAACCACTTTTTAAACCCTCACAGTGACCAAAAGTGCCATTTTTACAGAGTTTTACTTACTCAAAAGTTTCATTTTTGACCCGTTTCAGGCACAGAAATGACTTTAAACATACTTATTTTAGTTGAAAAAGTCATAATTCACATCCAACAGTCATTTAGAGTCAAAAGATTAAATGTTAAAATTTCATCATTATAGACCATTTTGGGAACGTTCGACATGTCCGGAGTCATCGTTTTTCATCCGAAAATCGATTTTTTGGACTGTACCAAAAATGCTTCAAAATGTCAATTGGATCGTGCCTCATGTTGAATAACCACTTTTTAAACCCTCACAGTGACCAAAATTGCCATTTTTACAGAGTTTTCCTTACTCAAAAGCTTCAATTTTGACACGTTTCAGGCACAGAAATGACTTTAAACACACTTATTTTAGTTGAAAAAGTCATAATTCGCATCCAACAGTCATTTAGAGTCAAAAGATTAAATGTTAAAATTTCATCATTATAGACCATTTTGGGAACGTTCGACATGTCCGGAGTCATAGTTTTTCATCCGAAAATTGATTTTTTTGACTGTACCAAAAATTATTCAAAATGTCAATTGGATCGTGCCTCATGTTGAATAACCACTTTTTAAACCCTCACAGTGACCAAAAGTGCCATTTTTACAGAGTTTTACTTACTCAAAAGTTTCATTTTTGACCCGTTTCAGGCACAGAAATGACTTTAAACACACTTATTTTAGTTGAAAAAGTCATAATTCACATCCAACAGTCATTTAGAGTCAAAAGATTAAATGTTAAAATTTCATCATTATAGACCATTTTGGGAACGTTCGACATGTCCGGAGTCATCGTTTTTCATCCGAAAATCGATTTTTTGGACTGTACCAAAAATGCTTCAAAATGTCAATTGGATCGTGCCTCATGTTGAATAACCACTTTTTAAACACTCACATTGACCAAAATTGCCATTTTTACAGAGTTTTCCTTACTCAAAAGCTTCAATTTTGACCCGTTTCAGGCACAGAAATGACTTTAAACACACTTATTTTAGTTGAAAAAGTCATAATTCACATCCAACAGTCATTTAGAGTCAAAAGATTAAATGTTAAAATTTCATCATTATAGACCATTTTGGGAACGTTCGACATGTCCGGAGTCATCGTTTTTCATCCGAAAATTGATTTTTGGGACTGTACCAAAAATGATTCAAAATGTCAATTGGATCGTGCCTCATGTTGAATAACCACTTTTTAAACCCTCACAGTGACCAAAAGTGCCATTTTTACAGAGTTTTGCTTACTCAAAAGCTTCAATTTTGACCCGTTTCAGGCACAGAAATGACTTTAAACACACTTATTTTAGTTGAAAAAGTCATAATTCACATCCAACAGTCATTTAGAGTCAAAAGATTAAATGTTAAAATTTCATCATTATAGACCATTTTGGGAACGTTCGACATGTCCGGAGTCATCGTTTTTCATCCGAAAATTGATTTTTGGGACTGTACTAAAAATGATTCAAAATGTCAATTGGATCGTGCCTCATGTTGAATAACCACTTTTTAAACCCTCACAGTGACCAAAAGTGCCATTTTTACAGAGTTTTGCCTACTCAAAAGCTTCAATTTTGACCCGTTTCAGGCACAGAAATGACTTTAAACACACTTATTTTAGTTGAAAAAGTCATAATGCACATCCAACAGTCATTTAGAGTCAAAAGATTAAATGTTAAAATTTCATCATTATAGACCATTTTGGGAACGTTTGACATGTCCGGAGTCATCGTTTTTCATCCGAAAATTGATTTTTGGGAATATACCAAAAATGATTCAAAATGTCAATTGGATCGTGCCTCATGTTGAATAACCACTATTTAAACCCTCACAGTGACCAAAAGTGCCATTTTTACAGAGTTTTGCTTACTCAAAAGTTTCAATTTTGACCCGTTTCAGGCACAAAAATGACTTTAAACACACTAATTTTAGTTGAAAAAGTCATAATTCACATCCAACAGTCATTTAGAGTCAAAAGATTAAATGTTAAAATTTCATCATTATAGACCATTTTGGGAACATTCGGCATGTCCGGAGTCATCGTTTTTCATCCGAAAATTGATTTTTTGGACTGTACCAAAAATGATTCAAAATGTCAATTGGATCGTGCCTCATGTTGAATAACCACTTTTTAAACCCTCACAGTGACCAAAATTGCCATTTTTACAGAGTTTTCCTTACTCAAAAGCTTCAATTTTGACAGGTTTCAGGCACAGAAATGACTTTAAACACACTTATTTTAGTTGAAAAAGTAATAATTCGCATCCAACAGTCATTTAGAGTCAAAAGTTTAAATGTTAAAATTTCATCATTATAGACCATTTTGGGAACGTTCGACATGTCCGGAGTCATCGTTTTTCATCCGAAAATTGATTTTTTGGACTGTACCAAAAATGATTCAAAATGTCAATTGGATCGTGCCTCATGTTGAATAACCACTTTTTAAACCCTCACAGTGACCAAAAGTGCCATTTTTACAGAGTTTTGCTTACTCAAAAGTTTCAATGTTGACCCGTTTCAGGCACAGAAATGACTTTAAACACACTTATTTTAGTTGAAAAAGTCATAATTCACATCCAACAGTCATTTAGAGTCAAAAGATTAAATGTTAAAATTTCATCATTATAGACCATTTTGGGAACGTTCGACATGTCCGGAGTCATCGTTTTTCATCCGAAAATTGATTTTTTGGACTGTACCAAAAATGCTTCAAAATGTCAATTGGATCGTGCCTCATGTTGAATAACCACTTTTTAAACACTCACGTTGACCAAAATTGCCATTTTTATAGAGTTTTCCTTACTCAAAAGCTTCAATTTTGACCCGTTTCAGGCACAGAAATGACTTTAAACACACTTATTTTAGTTGAAAAAGTCATAATTCACATCCAACAGTCATTTAGAGTCAAAAGATTAAATGTTAAAATTTCATCATTATAGACCATTTTGGGAACGTTCGGCATGTCCGGAGTCATCGTTTTTCATCCGAAAATCGATTTTTTGGACTGTACCAAAAATGCTTCAAAATGTCAATTGGATCGTGCCTCATGTTGAATAACCACTTTTTAAACACTCACATTGACCAAAATTGCCATTTTTACATAGTTTTCCTTACTCAAAAGCTTCAATTTTGACACGTTTCAGGCACAGAAATGACTTTAAACACACTTATTTTAGTTGAAAAAGTCATAATTCGCATCCAACAGTCATTTAGAGTCAAAAGATTAAATGTTAAAATTTCATCATTATAGACCGTTTTGGGAACGTTCGACATGTCCGGAGTCATCGTTTTTCATCCGAAAATTGATTTTTTGGACTGTACCAAAAATTATTCAAAATGTCAATTAGATCGTGCCTCATGTTGAATAACCACTTTTTAAACCCTCACAGTGACCAAAAGTGCCATTTTTACAGAGTTTTGCTTACTCAAAAGTTTCAATTTTGACCCGTTTCAGGCACAGAAATGACTTTAAACACACTTATTTTAGTTGAAAAAGTCATAATTCACATCCAACAGTCATTTAGAGTCAAAAGATTAAATGTTAAAATTTCATCATTATAGACCATTTTGGGAACGTTCGACATGTCCGGAGTCATCGTTTTTCATCCGAAAATCGATTTTTTGGATTGTACCAAAAATGATTCAAAATGTCAATTGGATCGTGCCTCATGTTGAATAACCACTTTTTAAACCCTCACAGTGACCAAAAGTGCCATTTTTACAGAGTTTTGCTTACTCAAAAGCTTCAATTTTGACCCGTTTCAGGCACAGAAATGACTTTAAACACACTTATTTTAGTTGAAAAAGTCATAATTCACATCCAACAGTCATTTAGAGTCAAAAGATTAAATGTTAAAATTTCATCATTATAGACCATTTTGGGAACGTTCGGCATGTCCGTAGTCATCGTTTTTCATCCGAAAATTGATTTTTTGGACTGTACCAAAAATGATTCAAAATGTCAATTGGATCGTGCCTCATGTTGAATAACCACTTTTTAAACACTCACATTGACCAAAATTGCCATTTTTACAGAGTTTTCCTTACTCAAAAGCTTCAATTTTGACCCGTTTCAGGCACAGAAATGACTTTAAACACACTTATTTTAGTTGAAAAAGTCATAATTCACATCCAACAGTCATTTAGAGTCAAAAGATTAAATGTTAACATTTCATCATTATAGACCATTTTGGGAACGTTCGACATGTCCGGAGTCATCGTTTTTCATCCGAAAATTGATTTTTTGGACTGTACCAAAAATGCTTCAAAATGTCAATTGGATCGTGCCTCATGTTGAATAACCACTTTTTAAACACTCACGTTGACCAAAATTGCCATTTTTATAGAGTTTTCCTTACTCAAAAGCTTCAATTTTGACCCGTTTCAGGCACAGAAATGACTTTAAACACACTTATTTTAGTTGAAAAAGTCATAATTCACATCCAACAGTCATTTAGAGTCAAAAGATTAAATGTTAAAATTTCATCATTATAGACCATTTTGGGAACGTTCGGCATGTCCGGAGTCATCGTTTTTCATCCGAAAATCGATTTTTTGGACTGTACCAAAAATGCTTCAAAATGTCAATTGGATCGTGCCTCATGTTGAATAACCACTTTTTAAACCCTCACAGTGACCAAAATTGCCATTTTTACAGAGTTTTCCTTAATCAAAAGCTTCAATTTTGACACGTTTCAGGCACAGAAATGGCTTTAAACACACTTATTTTAGTTGAAAAAGTCATAATTCGCATCCAACAGTCATTTAGAGTCAAAAGATTAAATGTTAAAATTTCATCATTATAGACCATTTTGGGAACGTTCGACATGTCCGGAGTCATAGTTTTTCATCCGAAAATTGATTTTTTTGACTGTACCAAAAATTATTCAAAATGTCAATTGGATCGTGCCTCATGTTGAATAACCACTTTTTAAACCCTCACAGTGACCAAAAGTGCCATTTTTACAGAGTTTTACTTACTCAAAAGTTTCAATTTTGACCCGTTTCAGGCACAGAAATGACTTTAAACACACTTATTTTAGTTGAAAAAGTCATAATTCACATCCAACAGTCATTTAGAGTCAAAAGATTAAATGTTAAAATTTCATCATTATAGACCATTTTGGGAACGTTCGACATGTCCGGAGTCATCGTTTTTCATCCGAAAATCGATTTTTTGGACTGTACCAAAAATGCTTCAAAATTTCAATTGGATCGTGCCTCATGTTGAATAACCACTTTTTAAACACTCACATTGACCAAAATTGCCATTTTTACAGAGTTTTCCTTACTCAAAAGCTTCAATTTTGACCCGTTTCAGGCACAGAAATGACTTTAAACACACTTATTTTAGTTGAAAAAGTCATAATTCACATCCAACAGTCATTTAGAGTCAAAAGATTAAATGTTAAAATTTCATCATTATAGACCATTTTGGGAACGTTTGACATGTCCGGAGTCATCGTTTTTCATCCGAAAATTGATTTTTGGGACTGTACCAAAAATGATTCAAAATGTCAATTGGATCGTGCCTCATGTTGAATAACCACTATTTAAACCCTCACAGTGATCAAAAGTGCCATTTTTACAGAGTTTTGCTTACTCAAAAGTTTCAATTTTGACCCGTTTCAGGCACAAAAATGACTTTAAACACACTTATTTTAGTTGAAAAAGTCATAATTCACATCCAACAGTCATTTAGAGTCAAAAGATTAAATGTTAAAATTTCATCATTATAGACCATTTTGGGAACGTTCGGCTTGTCCGGAGTCATCGTTTTTCATCCGAAAATTGATTTATTGGACTGTACCAAAAATGATTCAAAATGTCAATTGGATCGTGCCTCATGTTGAATAACCACTTTTTAAACCCTCACAGTGACCAAAATTGCCATTTTTACAGAGTTTTCCTTACTCAAAAGCTTCAATTTTGACACGTTTCAGGCACAGAAATGACTTTAAACACACTTATTTTAGTTGAAAAAGTAATAATTCGCATCCAACAGTCATTTAGAGTCAAAAGTTTAAATGTTAAAATTTCATCATTATAGACCATTTTGGGAACGTTCGACATGTCCGGAGTCATCGTTTTTCATCCGAAAATTGATTTTTTGGACTGTACCAAAAATGATTCAAAATGTCAATTGGATCGTGCCTCATGTTGAATAACCACTTTTTAAACACTCACGTTGACCAAAATTGCCATTTTTATAGAGTTTTCTTTACTCAAAAGCTTCAATTTTGACCCGTTTCAGGCACAGAAATGACTTTAAACACACTTATTTTAGTTGAAAAAGTCATAATTCACATCCAACAGTCATTTAGAGTCAAAAGATTAAATGTTAAAATTTCATCATTATAGACCATTTTGGGAATGTTCGGCATGTCCGGAGTCATCGTTTTTCATCCGAAAATCGATTTTTTGGACTGTACCAAAAATGCTTCAAAATGTCAATTGGATCGTGCCTCATGTTGAATAACCACTTTTTAAACACTCACATTGACCAAAATTGCCATTTTTACATAGTTTTCCTTACTCAAAAGCTTCAATTTTGACACGTTTCAGGCACAGAAATGACTTTAAACACACTTATTTTAGTTGAAAAAGTCATAATTCGCATCCAACAGTCATTTAGAGTCAAAAGATTAAATGTTAAAATTTCATCATTATAGACCGTTTTGGGAACGTTCGACATGTCCGGAGTCATCGTTTTTCATCCGAAAATTGATTTTTTGGACTGTACCAAAAATTATTCAAAATGTCAATTAGATTGTGCCTCATGTTGAATAACCACTTTTTAAACCCTCACAGTGACCAAAAGTGCCATTTTTACAGAGTTTTGCTTACTCAAAAGTTTCAATTTTGACCCGTTTCAGGCACAGAAATGACTTTAAACACACTTATTTTAGTTGAAAAAGTCATAATTCACATCCAACAGTCATTTAGAGTCAAAAGATTAAATGTTAAAATTTCATCATTATAGACCATTTTGGGAACGTTCGGCATGTCCGGAGTCATCGTTTTTCATCCGAAAATCGATTTTTTGGACTGTACCAAAAATGCTTCAAAATGTCAATTGGATCGTGCCTCATGTTGAATAACCACTTTTTAAACACTCACATTGACCAAAATTGCCATTTTTACATAGTTTTCCTTACTCAAAAGCTTCAATTTTGACACGTTTCAGGCACAGAAATGACTTTAAACACACTTATTTTAGTTGAAAAAGTCATAATTCGCATCCAACAGTCATTTAAAGTCAAAAGATTAAATGTTAAAATTTCATCATTATAGACCATTTTGGGAACGTTCGACATGTCCGGAGTCATCGTTTTTCATCCGAAAATCGATTTTTTGGACTGTACCAAAAATGATTCAAAATGTCAATTGGATTGTGCCTCATGTTGAATAACCACTTTTTAAACCCTCACAGTGACCAAAAGTGCCATTTTTACAGAGTTTTGCTTACTCAAAAGCTTCAATTTTGACCCGTTTCAGGCACAGAAATGACTTTAAACACACTTATTTTAGTTGAAAAAGTCATAATTCACATCCAACAGTCATTTAGAGTCAAAAGATTAAATTTTAAAATTTCATCATTATAGACCATTTTGGGAACGTTCGGCATGTCCGGAGTCATCGTTTTTCATCCGAAAATTGATTTTTTGGACTGTACCAAAAATGATTCAAAATGTCAATTGGATCGTGCCTCATGTTGAATAACCACTTTTTAAACCCTCACAGTGACCAAAATTGCCATTTTTACAGAGTTTTCCTTAATCAAAAGCTTCAATTTTGACACGTTTCAGGCACAGAAATGACTTTAAACACACTTATTTTAGTTGAAAAAGTCATAATTCGCATCCAACAGTCATTTAGAGTCAAAAGATTAAATGTTAAAATTTCATCATTATAGACCGTTTTGGGAACGTTCGACATGTCCGGAGTCATCGTTTTTCATCCGAAAATTGATTTTTTGGACTGTACCAAAAATTATTCAAAATGTCAATTAGATTGTGCCTCATGTTGAATAACCACTTTTTAAACCCTCACAGTGACCAAAAGTGCCATTTTTACAGAGTTTTGCTTACTCAAAAGTTTCAATTTTGACCCGTTTCAGGCACAGAAATGACTTTAAACACACTTATTTTAGTTGAAAAAGTCATAATTCACATCCAACAGTCATTTAGAGTCAAAAGATTAAATGTTAAAATTTCATCATTATAGACCATTTTGGGAACGTTCGACATGACCGGAGTCATCGTTTTTCATCCGAAAATCGATTTTTTGGACTGTACCAAAAATGATTCAAAATGTCAATTGGATCGTGCCTCATGTTGAATAACCACTTTTTAAACCCTCACAGTGACCAAAAGTGCCATTTTTACAGAGTTTTGCTTACTCAAAAGCTTCAATTTTGACCCGTTTCAGGCACAGAAATGACTTTAAACACACTTATTTTAGTTGAAAAAGTCATAATTCACATCCAACAGTCATTTAGAGTCAAAAGATTAAATGTTAAAATTTCATCATTATAGACCATTTTGGGAACGTTCGGCATGTCCGGAGTCATCGTTTTTCATCCGAAAATTGATTTTTTGGACTGTACCAAAAATGATTCAAAATGTCAATTGGATCGTGCCTCATGTTGAATAACCACTTTTTAAACCCTCACAGTGACCAAAATTGCCATTTTTACAGAGTTTTCCTTAATCAAAAGCTTCAATTTTGACACGTTTCAGGCACAGAAATGACTTTAAACACACTTATTTTAGTTGAAAAAGTCATAATTCGCATCCAACAGTCATTTAGAGTCAAAAGATTAAATGTTAAAATTTCATCATTATAGACCATTTTGGGAACGTTCGACATGTCCGGAGTCATAGTTTTTCATCCGAAAATTGATTTTTTTGACTGTACCAAAAATTATTCAAAATGTCAATTGGATCGTGCCTCATGTTGAATAACCACTTTTTAAACCCTCACAGTGACCAAAAGTGCCATTTTTACAGAGTTTTACTTACTCAAAAGTTTCAATTTTGACCCGTTTCAGGCACAGAAATGACTTTAAACACACTTATTTTAGTTGAAAAAGTCATAATTCACATCCAACAGTCATTTAGAGTCAAAAGATTAAATGTTAAAATTTCATCATTATAGACCATTTTGGGAACGTTCGACATGTCCGGAGTCATCGTTTTTCATCCGAAAATCGATTTTTTGGACTGTACCAAAAATGCTTCAAAATGTCAATTGGATCGTGCCTCATGTTGAATAACCACTTTTTAAACACTCACATTGACCAAAATTGCCATTTTTACAGAGTTTTCTTTACTCAAAAGCTTCAATTTTGACCCGTTTCAGGCACAGAAATGACTTTAAACACACTTATTTTAGTTGAAAAAGTCATAATTCGCATCCAACAGTCATTTAAAGTCAAAAGATTAAATGTTAAAATTTCATCATTATAGACCATTTTGGGAACGTTCGACATGTCCGGAGTCATCGTTTTTCATCCGAAAATCGATTTTTTGGACTGTACCAAAAATGATTCAAAATGTCAATTGGATTGTGCCTCATGTTGAATAACCACTTTTTAAACCCTCACAGTGACCAAAAGTGCCATTTTTACAGAGTTTTGCTTACTCAAAAGCTTCAATTTTGACCCGTTTCAGGCACAGAAATGACTTTAAACACACTTATTTTAGTTGAAAAAGTCATAATTCACATCCAACAGTCATTTAGAGTCAAAAGATTAAATTTTAAAATTTCATCATTATAGACCATTTTGGGAACGTTCGGCATGTCCGGAGTCATCGTTTTTCATCCGAAAATTGATTTTTTGGACTGTACCAAAAATGATTCAAAATGTCAATTGGATCGTGCCTCATGTTGAATAACCACTTTTTAAACCCTCACAGTGACCAAAATTGCCATTTTTACAGAGTTTTCCTTAATCAAAAGCTTCAATTTTGACACGTTTCAGGCACAGAAATGACTTTAAACACACTTATTTTAGTTGAAAAAGTCATAATTCGCATCCAACAGTCATTTAGAGTCAAAAGATTAAATGTTAAAATTTCATCATTATAGACCGTTTTGGGAACGTTCGACATGTCCGGAGTCATCGTTTTTCATCCGAAAATTGATTTTTTGGACTGTACCAAAAATTATTCAAAATGTCAATTAGATTGTGCCTCATGTTGAATAACCACTTTTTAAACCCTCACAGTGACCAAAAGTGCCATTTTTACAGAGTTTTGCTTACTCAAAAGTTTCAATTTTGACCCGTTTCAGGCACAGAAATGACTTTAAACACACTTATTTTAGTTGAAAAAGTCATAATTCACATCCAACAGTCATTTAGAGTCAAAAGATTAAATGTTAAAATTTCATCATTATAGACCATTTTGGGAACGTTCGACATGACCGGAGTCATCGTTTTTCATCCGAAAATCGATTTTTTGGACTGTACCAAAAATGATTCAAAATGTCAATTGGATCGTGCCTCATGTTGAATAACCACTTTTTAAACCCTCACAGTGACCAAAAGTGCCATTTTTACAGAGTTTTGCTTACTCAAAAGCTTCAATTTTGACCCGTTTCAGGCACAGAAATGACTTTAAACACACTTATTTTAGTTGAAAAAGTCATAATTCACATCCAACAGTCATTTAGAGTCAAAAGATTAAATGTTAAAATTTCATCATTATAGACCATTTTGGGAACGTTCGGCATGTCCGGAGTCATCGTTTTTCATCCGAAAATTGATTTTTTGGACTGTACCAAAAATGATTCAAAATGTCAATTGGATCGTGCCTCATGTTGAATAACCACTTTTTAAACCCTCACAGTGACCAAAATTGCCATTTTTACAGAGTTTTCCTTAATCAAAAGCTTCAATTTTGACACGTTTCAGGCACAGAAATGACTTTAAACACACTTATTTTAGTTGAAAAAGTCATAATTCGCATCCAACAGTCATTTAGAGTCAAAAGATTAAATGTTAAAATTTCATCATTATAGACCATTTTGGAAACGTTCGACATGTCCGGAGTCATAGTTTTTCATCCGAAAATTGATTTTTTTGACTGTACCAAAAATTATTCAAAATGTCAATTGGATCGTGCCTCATGTTGAATAACCACTTTTTAAACCCTCACAGTGACCAAAAGTGCCATTTTTACAGAGTTTTACTTACTCAAAAGTTTCAATTTTGACCCGTTTCAGGCACAGAAATGACTTTAAACACACTTATTTTAGTTGAAAAAGTCATAATTCACATCCAACAGTCATTTAGAGTCAAAAGATTAAATGTTAAAATTTCATCATTATAGACCATTTTGGGAACGTTCGACATGTCCGGAGTCATCGTTTTTCATCCGAAAATCAATTTTTTGGACTGTACCAAAAATGCTTCAAAATGTCAATTGGATCGTGCCTCATGTTGAATAACCACTTTTTAAACACTCACATTGACCAAAATTGCCATTTTTACAGAGTTTTCCTTACTCAAAAGCTTCAATTTTGACCCGTTTCAGGCACAGAAATGACTTTAAACACACTTATTTTAGTTGAAAAAGTCATAATTCACATCCAACAGTCATTTAGAGTCAAAAGATTAAATGTTAAAATTTCATCATTATAGACCATTTTGGGAACGTTTGACATGTCCGGAGTCATCGTTTTTCATCCGAAAATTGATTTTTGGGACTGTACCAAAAATGATTCAAAATGTCAATTGGATCGTGCCTCATGTTGAATAACCACTATTTAAACCCTCACAGTGATCAAAAGTGCCATTTTTACAGAGTTTTGCTTACTCAAAAGTTTAAATTTTGACCCATTTCAGGCACAAAAATGACTTTAAACACACTTATTTTAGTTGAAAAAGTTATAATTCACATCCAACAGTCATTTAGAGTCAAAAGATTAAATGTTAAAATTTCATCATTATAGACCATTTTGGGAACGTTCGACATGTCCGGAGTCATCGTTTTTCATCCGAAAATTGATTTTTTGGACTGTACCAAAAATGATTCAAAATGTCAATTGGATCGTGCCTCATGTTGAATAACCACTTTTTAAACCCTCACAGTGACCAAAAGTGCCATTTTTACAGAGTTTTGCTTACTCAAAAGCTTCAATTTTGACCCGTTTCAGGCACAGAAATGACTTTAAACACACTTATTTTAGTTGAAAAAGTCATAATTCACATCCAACAGTCATTTAGAGTCAAAAGATTAAATGTTAAAATTTCATCATTATAGACCATTTTGGGAACGTTCGGCATGTCCGGAGTCATCGTTTTTCATCCGAAAATTGATTTTTTGGACTGTACCAAAAATGATTCAAAATGTCAATTGGATCGTGCCTCATGTTGAATAACCACTTTTTAAACCCTCACAGTGACCAAAATTGCCATTTTTACAGAGTTTTCCTTAATCAAAAGCTTCAATTTTGACACGTTTCAGGCACAGAAATGACTTTAAACACACTTATTTTAGTTGAAAAAGTCATAATTCGCATCCAACAGTCATTTAGAGTCAAAAGATTAAATGTTAAAATTTCATCATTATAGACCATTTTGGGAACGTTCGACATGTCCGGAGTCATAGTTTTTCATCCGAAAATTGATTTTTTTGACTGTACCAAAAATTATTCAAAATGTCAATTGGATCGTGCCTCATGTTGAATAACCACTTTTTAAACCCTCACAGTGACCAAAAGTGCCATTTTTACAGAGTTTTACTTACTCAAAAGTTTCAATTTTGACCCGTTTCAGGCACAGAAATGACTTTAAACACACTTATTTTAGTTGAAAAAGTCATAATTCACATCCAACAGTCATTTAGAGTCAAAAGATTAAATGTTAAAATTTCATCATTATAGACCATTTTGGGAACGTTCGACATGTCCGGAGTCATCGTTTTTCATCCGAAAATCGATTTTTTGGACTGTACCAAAAATGCTTCAAAATGTCAATTGGATCGTGCCTCATGTTGAATAACCACTTTTTAAACACTCACATTGACCAAAATTGCCATTTTTACAGAGTTTTCTTTACTCAAAAGCTTCAATTTTGACCCGTTTCAGGCACAGAAATGACTTTAAACACACTTATTTTAGTTGAAAAAGTCATAATTCACATCCAACAGTCATTTAGAGTCAAAAGATTAAATGTTAAAATTTCATCATTATAGACCATTTTGGGAACGTTCGGCATGTCCGGAGTCATCGTTTTTCATCCGAAAATCGATTTTTTGGACTGTACCAAAAATGCTTCAAAATGTCAATTGGATCGTGCCTCATGTTGAATAACCACTTTTTAAACACTCACATTGACCAAATTGCCATTTTTACATAGTTTTCCTTACTCAAAAGCTTCAATTTTGACACGTTTCAGGCACAGAAATGACTTTAAACACACTTATTTTAGTTGAAAAAGTCATAATTCGCATCCAACAGTCATTTAGAGTCAAAAGATTAAATGTTAAAATTTCATCATTATAGACCGTTTTGGGAACGTTCGACATGTCCGGAGTCATCGTTTTTCATCCGAAAATTGATTTTTTGGACTGTACCAAAAATTATTCAAAATGTCAATTAGATTGTGCCTCATGTTGAATAACCACTTTTTAAACCCTCACAGTGACCAAAAGTGCCATTTTTACAGAGTTTTGCTTACTCAAAAGTTTCAATTTTGACCCGTTTCAGGCACAGAAATGACTTTAAACACACTTATTTTAGTTGAAAAAGTCATAATTCACATCCAACAGTCATTTAGAGTCAAAAGATTAAATGTTAAAATTTCATCATTATAGACCATTTTGGGAACGTTCGGCATGTCCGGAGTCATCGTTTTTCATCCGAAAATCGATTTTTTGGACTGTACCAAAAATGCTTCAAAATGTCAATTGGATCGTGCCTCATGTTGAATAACCACTTTTTAAACACTCACATTGACCAAAATTGCCATTTTTACATAGTTTTCCTTACTCAAAAGCTTCAATTTTGACACGTTTCAGGCACAGAAATGACTTTAAACACACTTATTTTAGTTGAAAAAGTCATAATTCGCATCCAACAGTCATTTAAAGTCAAAAGATTAAATGTTAAAATTTCATCATTATAGACCATTTTGGGAACGTTCGACATGTCCGGAGTCATCGTTTTTCATCCGAAAATCGATTTTTTGGACTGTACCAAAAATGATTCAAAATGTCAATTGGATTGTGCCTCATGTTGAATAACCACTTTTTAAACCCTCACAGTGACCAAAAGTGCCATTTTTACAGAGTTTTGCTTACTCAAAAGCTTCAATTTTGACCCGTTTCAGGCACAGAAATGACTTTAAACACACTTATTTTAGTTGAAAAAGTCATAATTCACATCCAACAGTCATTTAGAGTCAAAAGATTAAATTTTAAAATTTCATCATTATAGACCATTTTGGGAACGTTCGGCATGTCCGGAGTCATCGTTTTTCATCCGAAAATTGATTTTTTGGACTGTACCAAAAATGATTCAAAATGTCAATTGGATCGTGCCTCATGTTGAATAACCACTTTTTAAACCCTCACAGTGACCAAAATTGCCATTTTTACAGAGTTTTCCTTAATCAAAAGCTTCAATTTTGACACGTTTCAGGCACAGAAATGACTTTAAACACACTTATTTTAGTTGAAAAAGTCATAATTCGCATCCAACAGTCATTTAGAGTCAAAAGATTAAATGTTAAAATTTCATCATTATAGACCGTTTTGGGAACGTTCGACATGTCCGGAGTCATCGTTTTTCATCCGAAAATTGATTTTTTGGACTGTACCAAAAATTATTCAAAATGTCAATTAGATTGTGCCTCATGTTGAATAACCACTTTTTAAACCCTCACAGTGACCAAAAGTGCCATTTTTACAGAGTTTTGCTTACTCAAAAGTTTCAATTTTGACCCGTTTCAGGCACAGAAATGACTTTAAACACACTTATTTTAGTTGAAAAAGTCATAATTCACATCCAACAGTCATTTAGAGTCAAAAGATTAAATGTTAAAATTTCATCATTATAGACCATTTTGGGAACGTTCGACATGACCGGAGTCATCGTTTTTCATCCGAAAATCGATTTTTTGGACTGTACCAAAAATGATTCAAAATGTCAATTGGATCGTGCCTCATGTTGAATAACCACTTTTTAAACCCTCACAGTGACCAAAAGTGCCATTTTTACAGAGTTTTGCTTACTCAAAAGCTTCAATTTTGACCCGTTTCAGGCACAGAAATGACTTTAAACACACTTATTTTAGTTGAAAAAGTCATAATTCACATCCAACAGTCATTTAGAGTCAAAAGATTAAATGTTAAAATTTCATCATTATAGACCATTTTGGGAACGTTCGGCATGTCCGGAGTCATCGTTTTTCATCCGAAAATTGATTTTTTGGACTGTACCAAAAATGATTCAAAATGTCAATTGGATCGTGCCTCATGTTGAATAACCACTTTTTAAACCCTCACAGTGACCAAAATTGCCATTTTTACAGAGTTTTCCTTAATCAAAAGCTTCAATTTTGACACGTTTCAGGCACAGAAATGACTTTAAACACACTTATTTTAGTTGAAAAAGTCATAATTCGCATCCAACAGTCATTTAGAGTCAAAAGATTAAATGTTAAAATTTCATCATTATAGACCATTTTGGGAACGTTCGACATGTCCGGAGTCATAGTTTTTCATCCGAAAATTGATTTTTTTGACTGTACCAAAAATTATTCAAAATGTCAATTGGATCGTGCCTCATGTTGAATAACCACTTTTTAAACCCTCACAGTGACCAAAAGTGCCATTTTTACAGAGTTTTACTTACTCAAAAGTTTCAATTTTGACCCGTTTCAGGCACAGAAATGACTTTAAACACACTTATTTTAGTTGAAAAAGTCATAATTCACATCCAACAGTCATTTAGAGTCAAAAGATTAAATGTTAAAATTTCATCATTATAGACCATTTTGGGAACGTTCGACATGTCCGGAGTCATCGTTTTTCATCCGAAAATCGATTTTTTGGACTGTACCAAAAATGCTTCAAAATGTCAATTGGATCGTGCCTCATGTTGAATAACCACTTTTTAAACACTCACATTGACCAAAATTGCCATTTTTACAGAGTTTTCCTTACTCAAAAGCTTCAATTTTGACCCGTTTCAGGCACAGAAATGACTTTAAACACACTTATTTTAGTTGAAAAAGTCATAATTCACATCCAACAGTCATTTAGAGTCAAAAGATTAAATGTTAAAATTTCATCATTATAGACCATTTTGGGAACGTTTGACATGTCCGGAGTCATCGTTTTTCATCCGAAAATTGATTTTTGGGACTGTACCAAAAATGATTCAAAATGTCAATTGGATCGTGCCTCATGTTGAATAACCACTATTTAAACCCTCACAGTGATCAAAAGTGCCATTTTTACAGAGTTTTGCTTACTCAAAAGTTTCAATTTTGACCCATTTCAGGCACAAAAATGACTTTAAACACACTTATTTTAGTTGAAAAAGTTATAATTCACATCCAACAGTCATTTAGAGTCAAAAGATTAAATGTTAAAATTTCATCATTATAGACCATTTTGGGAACGTTCGACATGTCCGGAGTCATCGTTTTTCATCCGAAAATTGATTTTTTGGACTGTACCAAAAATGATTCAAAATGTCAATTGGATCGTGCCTCATGTTGAATAACCACTTTTTAAACCCTCACAGTGACCAAAAGTGCCATTTTTACAGAGTTTTGCTTACTCAAAAGCTTCAATTTTGACCCGTTTCAGGCACAGAAATGACTTTAAACACACTTATTTTAGTTGAAAAAGTCATAATTCACATCCAACAGTCATTTAGAGTCAAAAGATTAAATTTTAAAATTTCATCATTATAGACCATTTTGGGAACGTTCGGCATGTCCGGAGTCATCGTTTTTCATCCGAAAATTGATTTTTTGGACTGTACCAAAAATGATTCAAAATGTCAATTGGATCGTGCCTCATGTTGAATAACCACTTTTTAAACCCTCACAGTGACCAAAATTGCCATTTTTACAGAGTTTTCCTTAATCAAAAGCTTCAATTTTGACACGTTTCAGGCACAGAAATGACTTTAAACACACTTATTTTAGTTGAAAAAGTCATAATTCGCATCCAACAGTCATTTAGAGTCAAAAGATTAAATGTTAAAATTTCATCATTATAGACCGTTTTGGGAACGTTCGACATGTCCGGAGTCATCGTTTTTCATCCGAAAATTGATTTTTTGGACTGTACCAAAAATTATTCAAAATGTCAATTAGATTGTGCCTCATGTTGAATAACCACTTTTTAAACCCTCACAGTGACCAAAAGTGCCATTTTTACAGAGTTTTGCTTACTCAAAAGTTTCAATTTTGACCCGTTTCAGGCACAGAAATGACTTTAAACACACTTATTTTAGTTGAAAAGGTCATAATTCACATCCAACAGTCATTTAGAGTCAAAAGATTAAATGTTAAAATTTCATCATTATAGACCATTTTGGGAACGTTCGACATGTCCGGAGTCATCGTTTTTCATCCGAAAATCGATTTTTTGGACTGTACCAAAAATGATTCAAAATGTCAATTGGATCGTGCCTCATGTTGAATAACCACTTTTTAAACCCTCACAGTGACCAAAAGTGCCATTTTTACAGAGTTTTGCTTACTCAAAAGCTTCAATTTTGACCCGTTTTAGGCACAGAAATGACTTTAAACACACTTATTTTAGTTGAAAAAGTCATAATTCACATCCAACAGTCATTTAGAGTCAAAAGATTAAATGTTAAAATTTCATCATTATAGACCATTTTGGGAACGTTCGGCATGTCCGGAGTCATCGTTTTTCATCCGAAAATCGATTTTTTGGACTGTACCAAAAATGCTTCAAAATGTCAATTGGATCGTGCCTCATGTTGAATAACCACTTTTTAAACACTCACATTGACCAAAATTGCCATTTTTACATAGTTTTCCTTACTCAAAAGCTTCAATTTTGACACGTTTCAGGCACAGAAATGACTTTAAACACACTTATTTTAGTTGAAAAAGTCATAATTCGCATCCAACAGTCATTTAAAGTCAAAAGATTAAATGTTAAAATTTCATCATTATAGACCGTTTTGGGAACGTTCGACATGTCCGGAGTCATCGTTTTTCATCCGAAAATTGATTTTTTGGACTGTACCAAAAATTATTCAAAATGTCAATTAGATCGTGCCTCATGTTGAATAACCACTTTTTAAACCCTCACAGTGACCAAAAGTGCCATTTTTACAGAGTTTTGCTTACTCAAAAGTTTCAATTTTGACCCGTTTCAGGCACAGAAATGACTTTAAACACACTTATTTTAGTTGAAAAAGTCATAATTCACATCCAACAGTCATTTAGAGTCAAAAGATTAAATGTTAAAATTTCATCATTATAGACCATTTTGGGAACGTTCGACATGTCCGGAGTCATCGTTTTTCATCCGAAAATCGATTTTTTGGACTGTACCAAAAATGATTCAAAATGTCAATTGGATCGTGCCTCATGTTGAATAACCACTTTTTAAACCCTCACAGTGACCAAAAGTGCCATTTTTACAGAGTTTTGCTTACTCAAAAGCTTCAATTTTGACCCGTTTCAGGCACAGAAATGACTTTAAACACACTTATTTTAGTTGAAAAAGTCATAATTCACATCCAACAGTCATTTAGAGTCAAAAGATTAAATTTTAAAATTTCATCATTATAGACCATTTTGGGAACGTTCGGCATGTCCGGAGTCATCGTTTTTCATCCGAAAATTGATTTTTTGGACTGTACCAAAAATGATTCAAAATGTCAATTGGATCGTGCCTCATGTTGAATAACCACTTTTTAAACCCTCACAGTGACCAAAATTGCCATTTTTACAGAGTTTTCCTTAATCAAAAGCTTCAATTTTGACCCGTTTCAGGCACAGAAATGACTTTAAACACACTTATTTTAGTTGAAAAAGTCATAATTCACATCCAACAGTCATTTAGAGTCAAAAGATTAAATTTTAAAATTTCATCATTATAGACCATTTTGGGAACGTTCGGCATGTCCGGAGTCATCGTTTTTCATCCGAAAATTGATTTTTTGGACTGTACCAAAAATGATTCAAAATGTCAATTGGATCGTGCCTCATGTTGAATAACCACTTTTTAAACCCTCACAGTGACCAAAATTGCCATTTTTACAGAGTTTTCCTTAATCAAAAGCTTCAATTTTGACACGTTTCAGGCACAGAAATGACTTTAAACACACTTATTTTAGTTGAAAAAGTCATAATTCACATCCAACAGTCATTTAGAGTCAAAAGATTAAATGTTAAAATTTCATCATTATAGACCGTTTTGGGAACGTTCGACATGTCCGGAGTCATCGTTTTTCATCCGAAAATTGATTTTTTGGACTGTACCAAAAATTATTCAAAATGTCAATTAGATTGTGCCTCATGTTGAATAACCACTTTTTAAACCCTCACAGTGACCAAAAGTGCCATTTTTACAGAGTTTTGCTTACTCAAAAGTTTCAATTTTGACCCGTTTCAGGCACAGAAATGACTTTAAACACACTTATTTTAGTTGAAAAAGTCATAATTCACATCCAACAGTCATTTAGAGTCAAAAGATTAAATGTTAAAATTTCATCATTATAGACCATTTTGGGAACGTTCGACATGTCCGGAGTCATCGTTTTTCATCCGAAAATCGATTTTTTGGACTGTACCAAAAATGATTCAAAATGTCAATTGGATCGTGCCTCATGTTGAATAACCACTTTTTAAACCCTCACAGTGACCAAAAGTGCCATTTTTACAGAGTTTTGCTTACTCAAAAGCTTCAATTTTGACCCGTTTTAGGCACAGAAATGACTTTAAACACACTTATTTTAGTTGAAAAAGTCATAATTCACATCCAACAGTCATTTAGAGTCAAAAGATTAAATGTTAAAATTTCATCATTATAGACCATTTTGGGAACGTTCGGCATGTCCGGAGTCATCGTTTTTCATCCGAAAATCGATTTTTTGGACTGTACCAAAAATGCTTCAAAATGTCAATTGGATCGTGCCTCATGTTGAATAACCACTTTTTAAACACTCACATTGACCAAAATTGCCATTTTTACATAGTTTTCCTTACTCAAAAGCTTCAATTTTGACACGTTTCAGGCACAGAAATGACTTTAAACACACTTATTTTAGTTGAAAAAGTCATAATTCGCATCCAACAGTCATTTAAAGTCAAAAGATTAAATGTTAAAATTTCATCATTATAGACCGTTTTGGGAACGTTCGACATGTCCGGAGTCATCGTTTTTCATCCGAAAATTGATTTTTTGGACTGTACCAAAAATGATTCAAAATGTCAATTGGATCGTGCCTCATGTTGAATAACCACTTTTTAAACCCTCACAGTGACCAAAATTGCCATTTTTACAGAGTTTTCCTTAATCAAAAGCTTCAATTTTGACACGTTTCAGGCACAGAAATGACTTTAAACACACTTATTTTAGTTGAAAAAGTCATAATTCGCATCCAACAGTCATTTAGAGTCAAAAGATTAAATGTTAAAATTTCATCATTATAGACCATTTTGGGAACGTTCGACATGTCCGGAGTCATAGTTTTTCATCCGAAAATTGATTTTTTTGACTGTACCAAAAATTATTCGAAATGTCAATTGGATCGTGCCTCATGTTGAATAACCACTTTTTAAACCCTCACAGTGACCAAAAGTGCCATTTTTACAGAGTTTTACTTACTCAAAAGTTTCAATTTTGACCCGTTTCAGGCACAGAAATGACTTTAAACACACTTATTTTAGTTGAAAAAGTCATAATTCACATCCAACAGTCATTTAGAGTCAAAAGATTAAATGTTAAAATTTCATCATTATAGACCATTTTGGGAACGTTCGACATGTCCGGAGTCATCGTTTTTCATCCGAAAATCGATTTTTTGGACTGTACCAAAAATGCTTCAAAATGTCAATTGGATCGTGCCTCATGTTGAATAACCACTTTTTAAACACTCACATTGACCAAAATTGCCATTTTTACAGAGTTTTCCTTACTCAAAAGCTTCAATTTTGACCCGTTTCAGGCACAGAAATGACTTTAAACACACTTATTTTAGTTGAAAAAGTCATAATTCACATCCAACAGTCATTTAGAGTCAAAAGATTAAATGTTAAAATTTCATCATTATAGACCATTTTGGGAACGTTTGACATGTCCGGAGTCATCGTTTTTCATCCGAAAATTGATTTTTGGGACTGTACCAAAAATGATTCAAAATGTCAATTGGATCGTGCCTCATGTTGAATAACCACTATTTAAACCCTCACAGTGACCGAAAGTGCCATTTTTACAGAGTTTTGCTTACTCAAAAGTTTCAATTTTGACCCGTTTCAGGCACAAAAATGACTTTAAACACACTTATTTTAGTTGAAAAAGTCATAATTCACATCCAACAGTCATTTAGAGTCAAAAGATTAAATGTTAAAATTTCATCATTATAGACCATTTTGGGAACGTTCGGCATGTCCGGAGTCATCGTTTTTCATCCGAAAATTGATTTTTTGGACTGTACCAAAAATGATTCAAAATGTCAATTGGATCGTGCCTCATGTTGAATAACCACTTTTTAAACACTCACGTTGACCAAAATTGCCATTTTTATAGAGTTTTCCTTACTCAAAAGCTTCAATTTTGACCCGTTTCAGGCACAGAAATGACTTTAAACACACTTATTTTAGTTGAAAAAGTCATAATTCACATCCAACAGTCATTTAGAGTCAAAAGATTAAATGTTAAAATTTCATCATTATAGACCATTTTGGGAACGTTCGGCATGTCCGGAGTCATCGTTTTTCATCCGAAAATCGATTTTTTGGACTGTACCAAAAATGCTTCAAAATGTCAATTGGATCGTGCCTCATGTTGAATAACCACTTTTTAAACACTCACATTGACCAAAATTGCCATTTTTACATAGTTTTCCTTACTCAAAAGCTTCAATTTTGACACGTTTCAGGCACAGAAATGACTTTAAACACACTTATTTTAGTTGAAAAAGTCATAATTCGCATCCAACAGTCATTTAGAGTCAAAAGATTAAATGTTAAAATTTCATCATTAAAGACCGGCTTGGGAACGTTCGACATGTCCGGAGTCATCGTTTTTCATCCGAAAATTGATTTTTTGGACTGTACCAAAAATTATTCAAAATGTCAATTAGATCGTGCCTCATGTTGAATAACCACTTTTTAAACCCTCACAGTGACCAAAAGTGCAATTTTTACAGAGTTTTGCTTACTCAAAAGTTTCAATTTTGACCCGTTTCAGGCACAGAAATGACTTTAAACACACTTATTTTAGTTGAAAAAGTCATAATTCACATCCAACAGTCATTTAGAGTCAAAAGATTAAATGTTAAAATTTCATCATTATAGACCATTTTGGGAACGTTCGACATGTCCGGAGTCATCGTTTTTCATCCGAAAATCGATTTTTTGGACTGTACCAAAAATGATTCAAAATGTCAATTGGATCGTGCCTCATGTTGAATAACCACTTTTTAAACCCTCACAGTGACCAAAAGTGCCATTTTTACAGAGTTTTGCTTACTCAAAAGCTTCAATTTCGACCCGTTTCAGGCACAGAAATGACTTTAAACACACTTATTTTAGTTGAAAAAGTCATAATTCACATCCAACAGTCATTTAGAGTCAAAAGATTAAATGTTAAAATTTCATCATTATAGACCATTTTGGGAACGTTCGGCATGTCCGGAGTTATCGTTTTTCATCCGAAAATTGATTTTTTGGACTGTACCAAAAATGATTCAAAATGTCAATTGGATCGTGCCTCATGTTGAATAACCACTTTTTAAACCCTCACAGTGACCAAAATTGCCATTTTTACAGAGTTTTCCTTACTCAAAAGCTTCAATTTTGACACGTTTCAGGCACAGAAATGACTTTAAACACACTTATTTTAGTTGAAAAAGTCATAATTCGCATCCAACAGTCATTTAGAGTCAAAAGATTAAATGTTAAAATTTCATCATTATAGACCATTTTGGGAACGTTCGACATGTCCGGAGTCATAGTTTTTCATCCGAAAATTGATTTTTTTGACTGTACCAAAAATTATTCAAAATGTCAATTGGATCGTGCCTCATGTTGAATAACCACTTTTTAAACCCTCACAGTGACCAAAAGTGCCATTTTTACAGAGTTTTACTTACTCAAAAGTTTCATTTTTGACCCGTTTCAGGCACAGAAATGACTTTAAACACACTTATTTTAGTTGAAAAAGTCATAATTCACATCCAACAGTCATTTAGAGTCAAAAGATTAAATGTTAAAATTTCATCATTATAGACCATTTTGGGAACGTTCGACATGTCCGGAGTCATCGTTTTTCATCCGAAAATTGATTTTTGGGACTGTACCAAAAATGATTCAAAATGTCAATTGGATCGTGCCTCATGTTGAATAACCACTTTTTAAACCCTCACAGTGACCAAAAGTGCCATTTTTACAGAGTTTTGCCTACTCAAAAGCTTCAATTTTGACCCGTTTCAGGCACAGAAATGACTTTAAACACACTTATTTTAGTTGAAAAAGTCATAATGCACATCCAACAGTCATTTAGAGTCAAAAGATTAAATGTTAAAATTTCATCATTATAGACCATTTTGGGAACGTTTGACATGTCCGGAGTCATCGTTTTTCATCCGAAAATTGATTTTTGGGACTGTACCAAAAATGATTCAAAATGTCAATTGGATCGTGCCTCATGTTGAATAACCACTATTTAAACCCTCACAGTGACCAAAAGTGCCATTTTTACAGAGTTTTGCTTACTCAAAAGTTTCAATTTTGACCCGTTTCAGGCACAAAAATGACTTTAAACACACTTATTTTAGTTGAAAAAGTCATAATTCACATCCAACAGTCATTTAGAGTCAAAAGATTAAATGTTAAAATTTCATCATTATAGACCATTTTGGGAACGTTCGACATGTCCGGAGTCATCGTTTTTCATCCGAAAATCGATTTTTTGGACTGTACCAAAAATGATTCAAAATGTCAATTGGATCGTGCCTCATGTTGAATAACCACTTTTTAAACCATCACAGTGACCAAAAGTGCCATTTTTACAGAGTTTTGCTTACTCAAAAGCTTCAATTTCGACCCGTTTCAGGCACAGAAATGACTTTAAACACACTTATTTTAGTTGAAAAAGTCATAATTCACATCCAACAGTCATTTAGAGTCAAAAGATTAAATGTTAAAATTTCATCATTATAGACCATTTTGGGAACGTTCGGCAAGTCCGGAGTTATCGTTTTTCATCCGAAAATTGATTTTTTGGACTGTACCAAAAATGATTCAAAATGTCAATTGGATCGTGCCTCATGTTGAATAACCACTTTTTAAACCCTCACAGTGACCAAAATTGCCATTTTTACAGAGTTTTCCTTACTCAAAAGCTTCAATTTTGACACGTTTCAGGCACAGAAATGACTTTAAACACACTTATTTTAGTTGAAAAAGTCATAATTCGCATCCAACAGTCATTTAGAGTCAAAAGATTAAATGTTAAAATTTCATCATTATAGACCATTTTGGGAACGTTCGACATGTCCGGAGTCATAGTTTTTCATCCGAAAATTGATTTTTTTGACTGTACCAAAAATTATTCAAAATGTCAATTGGATCGTGCCTCATGTTGAATAACCACTTTTTAAACCCTCACAGTGACCAAAAGTGCCATTTTTACAGAGTTTTACTTACTCAAAAGTTTCATTTTTGACCCGTTTCAGGCACAGAAATGACTTTAAACACACTTATTTTAGTTGAAAAAGTCATAATTCACATCCAACAGTCATTTAGAGTCAAAAGATTAAATGTTAAAATTTCATCATTATAGACCATTTTGGGAACGTTCGACATGTCCGGAGTCATCGTTTTTCATCCGAAAATTGATTTTTGGGACTGTACCAAAAATGATTCAAAATGTCAATTGGATCGTGCCTCATGTTGAATAACCACTTTTTAAACCCTCACAGTGACCAAAAGTGCCATTTTTACAGAGTTTTGCCTACTCAAAAGCTTCAATTTTGACCCGTTTCAGGCACAGAAATGACTTTAAACACACTTATTTTAGTTGAAAAAGTCATAATGCACATCCAACAGTCATTTAGAGTCAAAAGATTAAATGTTAAAATTTCATCATTATAGACCATTTTGGGAACGTTTGACATGTCCGGAGTCATCGTTTTTCATCCGAAAATTGATTTTTGGGACTGTACCAAAAATGATTCAAAATGTCAATTGGATCGTGCCTCATGTTGAATAACCACTATTTAAACCCTCACAGTGACCAAAAGTGCCATTTTTACAGAGTTTTGCTTACTCAAAAGTTTCAATTTTGACCCGTTTCAGGCACAAAAATGACTTTAAACACACTTATTTTAGTTGAAAAAGTCATAATTCACATCCAACAGTCATTTAGAGTCAAAAGATTAAATGTTAAAATTTCATCATTATAGACCATTTTGGGAACGTTCGACATGTCCGGAGTCATCGTTTTTCATCCGAAAATCGATTTTTTGGACTGTACCAAAAATGATTCAAAATGTCAATTGGATCGTGCCTCATGTTAAATAACCACTTTTTAAACCCTCACAGTGACCAAAAGTGCAATTTTTACAGAGTTTTGCTTACTCAAAAGCTTCAATTTTGACCCGTTTCAGGCACAGAAATGACTTTAAACACACTTATTTTAGTTGAAAAAGTCATAATTCACATCCAACAGTCATTTAGAGTCAAAAGATTAAATGTTAAAATTTCATCATTATAGACCATTTTGGGAACGTTCGGCATGTCCGGAGTCATCGTTTTTCATCCGAAAATTGATTTTTTGGACTGTACCAAAAATGATTCAAAATGTCAATTGGATCGTGCCTCATGTTGAATAACCACTTTTTAAACCCTCACAGTGACCAAAATTGCCATTTTTACAGAGTTTTCCTTACTCAAAAGCTTCAATTTTGACACGTTTCAGGCACAGAAATGACTTTAAACACACTTATTTTAGTTGAAAAAGTCATAATTCGCATCCAACAGTCATTTAGAGTCAAAAGATTAAATGTTAAAATTTCATCATTATAGACCATTTTGGGAACGTTCGACATGTCCGGAGTCATAGTTTTTCATCCGAAAATTGATTTTTTTGACTGTACCAAAAATTATTCAAAATGTCAATTGGATCGTGCCTCATGTTGAATAACCACTTTTTAAACCCTCACAGTGACCAAAAGTGCCATTTTTAAAGAGTTTTACTTACTCAAAAGTTTCATTTTTGACCCGTTTCAGGCACAGAAATGACTTTAAACACACTTATTTTAGTTGAAAAAGTCATAATTCACATCCAACAGTCATTTAGAGTCAAAAGATTAAATGTTAAAATTTCATCATTATAGACCATTTTGGGAACGTTCGACATGTCCGGAGTCATCGTTTTTCATCCGAAAATCGATTTTTTGGACTGTACCAAAAATGCTTCAAAATGTCAATTGGATCGTGCCTCATGTTGAATAACCACTTTTTAAACCCTCACAGTGACCAAAATTGCCATTTTTACAGAGTTTTCCTTACTCAAAAGCTTCAATTTTGACACGTTTCAGTCACAGAAATGACTTTAAACACACTTATTTTAGTTGAAAAAGTCATAATTCGCATCCAACAGTCATTTAGAGTCAAAAGATTAAATGTTAAAATTTCATCATTATAGACCATTTTGGGAACGTTCGACATGTCCGGAGTCATAGTTTTTCATCCGAAAATTGATTTTTTTGACTGTACCAAAAATTATTCAAAATGTCAATTGGATTGTGCCTCATGTTGAATATCCACTTTTTAAACCCTCACAGTGACCAAAAGTGCCATTTTTACAGAGTTTTACTTACTCAAAAGTTTCATTTTTGACCCGTTTCAGGCACAGAAATGACTTTAAACACACTTATTTTAGTTGAAAAAGTCATAATTCACATCCAACAGTCATTTAGAGTCAAAAGATTAAATGTTAAAATTTCATCATTATAGACCATTTTGGGAACGTTCGACATGTCCGGAGTCATCGTTTTTCATCCGAAAATTAATTTTTTGGACTGTACCAAAAATGCTTCAAAATGTCAATTGGATCGTGCCTCATGTTGAATAACCACTTTTTAAACACTCACGTTGACCAAAATTGCCATTTTTATAGAGTTTTCTTTACTCAAAAGCTTCAATTTTGACCCGTTTCAGGCACAGAAATGACTTTAAACACACTTATTTTAGTTGAAAAAGTCATAATTCACATCCAACAGTCATTTAGAGTCAAAAGATTAAATGTTAAAATTTCATCATTATAGACCATTTTGGGAACGTTCGGCATGTCCGGAGTCATCGTTTTTCATCCGAAAATCGATTTTTTGGACTGTACCAAAAATGCTTCAAAATGTCAATTGGATCGTGCCTCATGTTGAATAACCACTTTTTAAACACTCACATTGACCAAAATTGCCATTTTTACATAGTTTTCCTTACTCAAAAGCTTCGATTTTGACACGTTTCAGGCACAGAAATGACTTTAAACACACTTATTTTAGTTGAAAAAGTCATAATTCGCATCCAACAGTCATTTAGAGTCAAAAGATTAAATGTTAAAATTTCATCATTATAGACCGTTTTGGGAACGTTCGACATGTCCGGAGTCATCGTTTTTCATCCGAAAATTGATTTTTTGGACTGTACCAAAAATTATTCAAAATGTCAATTAGATTGTGCCTCATGTTGAATAACCACTTTTTAAACCCTCACAGTGACCAAAAGTGCCATTTTTACAGAGTTTTGCTTACTCAAAAGTTTCAATTTTGACCTGTTTCAGGCACAGAAATGACTTTAAACACACTTATTTTAGTTGAAAAAGTCATAATTCACATCCAACAGTCATTTAGAGTCAAAAGATTAAATGTTAAAATTTCATCATTATAGACCATTTTGGGAACGTTCGGCATGTCCGGAGTCATCGTTTTTCATCCGAAAATCGATTTTTTGGACTGTACCAAAAATGCTTCAAAATGTCAATTGGATCGTGCCTCATGTTGAATAACCACTTTTTAAACACTCACATTGACCAAAATTGCCATTTTTACATAGTTTTCCTTACTCAAAAGCTTCAATTTTGACACGTTTCAGGCACAGAAATGACTTTAAACACACTTATTTTAGTTGAAAAAGTCATAATTCGCATCCAACAGTCATTTAAAGTCAAAAGATTAAATGTTAAAATTTCATCATTATAGACCGTTTTGGGATCGTTCGACATGTCCGGAGTCATCGTTTTTCATCCGAAAATTGATTTTTTGGACTGTACCAAAAATTATTCAAAATGTCAATTAGATCGTGCCTCATGTTGAATAACCACTTTTTAAACCCTCACAGTGACCAAAAGTGCCATTTTTACAGAGTTTTGCTTACTCAAAAGTTTCAATTTTGACCCGTTTCAGGCACAGAAATGACTTTAAACACACTTATTTTAGTTGAAAAAGTCATAATTCACATCCAACAGTCATTTAGAGTCAAAAGATTAAATGTTAAAATTTCATCATTATAGACCATTTTGGGAACGTTCGACATGTCCGGAGTCATCGTTTTTCATCCGAAAATCGATTTTTTGGACTGTACCAAAAATGATTCAAAATGTCAATTGGATCGTGCCTCATGTTGAATAACCACTTTTTAAACCCTCACAGTGACCAAAAGTGCCATTTTTACAGAGTTTTGCTTACTCAAAAGCTTCAATTTTGACCCGTTTCAGGCACAGAAATGACTTTAAACACACTTATTTTAGTTGAAAAAGTCATAATTCACATCCAACAGTCATTTAGAGTCAAAAGATTGAATTTTAAAATTTCATCATTATAGACCATTTTGGGAACGTTCGACATGTCCGGAGTCATCGTTTTTCATCCGAAAATCGATTTTTTGGACTGTACCAAAAATGATTCAAAATGTCAATTGGATCGTGCCTCATGTTGAATAACCACTTTTTAAACCCTCACAGTGACCAAAAGTGCCATTTTTACAGAGTTTTGCTTACTCAAAAGCTTCAATTTTGACCCGTTTCAGGCACAGAAATGACTTTAAACACACTTATTTTAGTTGAAAAAGTCATAATTCACATCCAACAGTCATTTAGAGTCAAAAGATTAAATGTTAAAATTTCATCATTATAGACCATTTTGGGAACGTTCGGCATGTCCGGAGTCATCGTTTTTCATCCGAAAATCGATTTTTTGGACTGTACCAAAAATGCTTCAAAATGTCAATTGGATCGTGCCTCATGTTGAATAACCACTTTTTAAACACTCACATTGACCAAAATTGCCATTTTTACATAGTTTTCCTTACTCAAAAGCTTCAATTTTGACACGTTTCAGGCACAGAAATGACTTTAAACACACTTATTTTAGTTGAAAAAGTCATAATTCGCATCCAACAGTCATTTAAAGTCAAAAGATTAAATGTTAAAATTTCATCATTATAGACCGTTTTGGGAACGTTCGACATGTCCGGAGTCATCGTTTTTCATCCGAAAATTGATTTTTTGGACTGTACCAAAAATTATTCAAAATGTCAATTAGATCGTGCCTCATGTTGAATAACCACTTTTTAAACCCTCACAGTGACCAAAAGTGCCATTTTTACAGAGTTTTGCTTACTCAAAAGTTTCAATTTTGACCCGTTTCAGGCACAGAAATGACTTTAAACACACTTATTTTAGTTGAAAAAGTCATAATTCACATCCAACAGTCATTTAGAGTCAAAAGATTAAATGTTAAAATTTCATCATTGTAGACCATTTTGGGAACGTTCGACATGTCCGGAGTCATCGTTTTTCATCCGAAAATCGATTTTTTGGACTGTACCAAAAATGATTCAAAATGTCAATTGGATCGTGCCTCATGTTGAATAACCACTTTTTAAACCCTCACAGTGACCAAAAGTGCCATTTTTACAGAGTTTTGCTTACTCAAAAGCTTCAATTTTGACCCGTTTCAGGCACAGAAATGACTTTAAACACACTTATTTTAGTTGAAAAATTCATAATTCACATCCAACAGTCATTTAGAGTCAAAAGATTAAATTTTAAAATTTCATCATTATAGACCATTTTGGGAACGTTCGGCATGTCCGGAGTCATCGTTTTTCATCCGAAAATTGATTTTTTGGACTGTACCAAAAATGATTCAAAATGTCAATTGGATCGTGCCTCATGTTGAATAACCACTTTTTAAACCCTCACAGTGACCAAAATTGCCATTTTTACAGAGTTTTCCTTAATCAAAAGCTTCAATTTTGACACGTTTCAGGCACAGAAATGACTTTAAACACACTTATTTTAGTTGAAAAAGTCATAATTCGCATCCAACAGTCATTTAGAGTCAAAAGATTAAATGTTAAAATTTCATCATTATAGACCATTTTGGGAACGTTCGACATGTCCGGAGTCATAGTTTTTCATCCGAAAATTGATTTTTTTGACTGTACCAAAAATTATTCAAAATGTCAATTGGATCGTGCCTCATGTTGAATAACCACTTTTTAAACCCTCACAGTGACCAAAAGTGCCATTTTTACAGAGTTTTACTTACTCAAAAGTTTCAATTTTGACCCGTTTCAGGCACAGAAATGACTTTAAACACACTTATTTTAGTTGAAAAAGTCATAATTCACATCCAACAGTCATTTAGAGTCAAAAGATTAAATGTTAAAATTTCATCATTATAGACCATTTTGGGAACGTTCGACATGTCCGGAGTCATCGTTTTTCATCCGAAAATCGATTTTTTGGACTGTACCAAAAATGCTTCAAAATGTCAATTGGATCGTGCCTCATGTTGAATAACCACTTTTTAAACACTCACATTGACCAAAATTGCCATTTTTACAGAGTTTTCCTTACTCAAAAGCTTCAATTTTGACCCGTTTCAGGCACAGAAATGACTTTAAACACACTTATTTTAGTTGAAAAAGTCATAATTCACATCCAACAGTCATTTAGAGTCAAAAGATTAAATGTTAAAATTTCATCATTATAGACCATTTTGGGAACGTTCGACATGTCCGGAGTCATCGTTTTTCATCCGAAAATTGATTTTTGGGACTGTACCAAAAATGATTCAAAATGTCAATTGGATCGTGCCTCATGTTGAATAACCACTTTTTAAACCCTCACAGTGACCAAAAGTGCCATTTTTACAGAGTTTTGCCTACTCAAAAGCTTCAATTTTGACCCGTTTCAGGCACAGAAATGACTTTAAACACACTTATTTTAGTTGAAAAAGTCATAATGCACATCCAACAGTCATTTAGAGTCAAAAGATTAAATGTTAAAATTTCATCATTATAGACCATTTTGGGAACGTTTGACATGTCCGGAGTCATCGTTTTTCATCCGAAAATTGATTTTTGGGACTGTACCAAAAATGATTCAAAATGTCAATTGGGTCGTGCCTCATGTTGAATAACCACTATTTAAACCCTCACAGTGACCAAAAGTGCCATTTTTACAGAGTTTTGCTTACTCAAAAGTTTCAATTTTGACCCGTTTCAGGCACAAAAATGACTTTAAACACACTTATTTTAGTTGAAAAAGTCATAATTCACATCCAACAGTCATTTAGAGTCAAAAGATTAAATGTTAAAATTTCATCATTATAGACCATTTTGGGAACGTTCGGCATGTCCGGAGTCATCGTTTTTCATCCGAAAATTGATTTTTTGGACTGTACCAAAAATGATTCAAAATGTCAATTGGATCGTGCCTCATGTTGAATAACCACTTTTTAAACCCTCACAGTGACCAAAATTGCCATTTTTACAGAGTTTTCCTTACTCAAAAGCTTCAATTTTGACACGTTTCAGGCACAGAAATGACTTTAAACACACTTATTTTAGTTGAAAAAGTCATAATTCGCATCCAACAGTCATTTAGAGTCAAAAGATTAAATGTTAAAATTTCATCATTATAGACCATTTTGGGAACGTTCGACATGTCCGGAGTCATAGTTTTTCATCCGAAAATTGATTTTTTTGACTGTACCAAAAATTATTCAAAATGTCAATTGGATCGTGCCTCATGTTGAATAACCACTTTTTAAACCCTCACAGTGACCAAAAGTGCCATTTTTAAAGAGTTTTACTTACTCAAAAGTTTCATTTTTGACCCGTTTCAGGCACAGAAATGACTTTAAACACACTTATTTTAGTTGAAAAAGTCATAATTCACATCCAACAGTCATTTAGAGTCAAAAGATTAAATGTTAAAATTTCATCATTATAGACCATTTTGGGAACGTTCGACATGTCCGGAGTCATCGTTTTTCATCCGAAAATCGATTTTTTGGACTGTACCAAAAATGCTTCAAAATGTCAATTGGATCGTGCCTCATGTTGAATAACCACTTTTTAAACCCTCACAGTGACCAAAATTGCCATTTTTACAGAGTTTTCCTTACTCAAAAGCTTCAATTTTGACACGTTTCAGTCACAGAAATGACTTTAAACACACTTATTTTAGTTGAAAAAGTCATAATTCGCATCCAACAGTCATTTAGAGTCAAAAGATTAAATGTTAAAATTTCATCATTATAGACCATTTTGGGAACGTTCGACATGTCCGGAGTCATAGTTTTTCATCCGAAAATTGATTTTTTTGACTGTACCAAAAATTATTCAAAATGTCAATTGGATTGTGCCTCATGTTGAATATCCACTTTTTAAACCCTCACAGTGACCAAAAGTGCCATTTTTACAGAGTTTTACTTACTCAAAAGTTTCATTTTTGACCCGTTTCAGGCACAGAAATGACTTTAAACACACTTATTTTAGTTGAAAAAGTCATAATTCACATCCAACAGTCATTTAGAGTCAAAAGATTAAATGTTAAAATTTCATCATTATAGACCATTTTGGGAACGTTCGACATGTCCGGAGTCATCGTTTTTCATCCGAAAATTAATTTTTTGGACTGTACCAAAAATGCTTCAAAATGTCAATTGGATCGTGCCTCATGTTGAATAACCACTTTTTAAACACTCACGTTGACCAAAATTGCCATTTTTATAGAGTTTTCTTTACTCAAAAGCTTCAATTTTGACCCGTTTCAGGCACAGAAATGACTTTAAACACACTTATTTTAGTTGAAAAAGTCATAATTCACATCCAACAGTCATTTAGAGTCAAAAGATTAAATGTTAAAATTTCATCATTATAGACCATTTTGGGAACGTTCGGCATGTCCGGAGTCATCGTTTTTCATCCGAAAATCGATTTTTTGGACTGTACCAAAAATGCTTCAAAATGTCAATTGGATCGTGCCTCATGTTGAATAACCACTTTTTAAACACTCACATTGACCAAAATTGCCATTTTTACATAGTTTTCCTTACTCAAAAGCTTCAATTTTGACACGTTTCAGGCACAGAAATGACTTTAAACACACTTATTTTAGTTGAAAAAGTCATAATTCGCATCCAACAGTCATTTAAAGTCAAAAGATTAAATGTTAAAATTTCATCATTATAGACCGTTTTGGGATCGTTCGACATGTCCGGAGTCATCGTTTTTCATCCGAAAATTGATTTTTTGGACTGTACCAAAAATTATTCAAAATGTCAATTAGATCGTGCCTCATGTTGAATAACCACTTTTTAAACCCTCACAGTGACCAAAAGTGCCATTTTTACAGAGTTTTGCTTACTCAAAAGTTTCAATTTTGACCCGTTTCAGGCACAGAAATGACTTTAAACACACTTATTTTAGTTGAAAAAGTCATAATTCACATCCAACAGTCATTTAGAGTCAAAAGATTAAATGTTAAAATTTCATCATTATAGACCATTTTGGGAACGTTCGACATGTCCGGAGTCATCGTTTTTCATCCGAAAATCGATTTTTTGGACTGTACCAAAAATGATTCAAAATGTCAATTGGATCGTGCCTCATGTTGAATAACCACTTTTTAAACCCTCACAGTGACCAAAAGTGCCATTTTTACAGAGTTTTGCTTACTCAAAAGCTTCAATTTTGACCCGTTTCAGGCACAGAAATGACTTTAAACACACTTATTTTAGTTGAAAAAGTCATAATTCACATCCAACAGTCATTTAGAGTCAAAAGATTGAATTTTAAAATTTCATCATTATAGACCATTTTGGGAACGTTCGACATGTCCGGAGTCATCGTTTTTCATCCGAAAATCGATTTTTTGGACTGTACCAAAAATGATTCAAAATGTCAATTGGATCGTGCCTCATGTTGAATAACCACTTTTTAAACCCTCACAGTGACCAAAAGTGCCATTTTTACAGAGTTTTGCTTACTCAAAAGCTTCAATTTTGACCCGTTTCAGGCACAGAAATGACTTTAAACACACTTATTTTAGTTGAAAAAGTCATAATTCACATCCAACAGTCATTTAGAGTCAAAAGATTAAATGTTAAAATTTCATCATTATAGACCATTTTGGGAACGTTCGGCATGTCCAGAGTCATCGTTTTTCATCCGAAAATCGATTTTTTGGACTGTACCAAAAATGCTTCAAAATGTCAATTGGATCGTGCCTCATGTTGAATAACCACTTTTTAAACCCTCACAGTGACCAAAATTGCCATTTTTACAGAGTTTTCCTTAATCAAAAGCTTCAATTTTGACACGTTTCAGGCACAGAAATGACTTTAAACACACTTATTTTAGTTGAAAAAGTCATAATTCGCATCCAACAGTCATTTAGAGTCAAAAGATTAAATGTTAAAATTTCATCATTATAGACCATTTTGGGAACGTTCGACATGTCCGGAGTCATAGTTTTTCATCCGAAAATTGATTTTTTTGACTGTACCAAAAATTATTCAAAATGTCAATTGGATCGTGCCTCATGTTGAATAACCACTTTTTAAACCCTCACAGTGACCAAAAGTGCCATTTTTACAGAGTTTTACTTACTCAAAAGTTTCAATTTTGACCCGTTTCAGGCACAGAAATGACTTTAAACACACTTATTTTAGTTGAAAAAGTCATAATTCACATCCAACAGTCATTTAGAGTCAAAAGATTAAATGTTAAAATTTCATCATTATAGACCATTTTGGGAACGTTCGACATGTCCGGAGTCATCGTTTTTCATCCGAAAATCGATTTTTTGGACTGTACCAAAAATGCTTCAAAATGTCAATTGGATCGTGCCTCATGTTGAATAACCACTTTTTAAACACTCACATTGACCAAAATTGCCATTTTTACAGAGTTTTCCTTACTCAAAAGCTTCAATTTTGACCCGTTTCAGGCACAGAAATGACTTTAAACACACTTATTTTAGTTGAAAAAGTCATAATTCACATCCAACAGTCATTTAGAGTCAAAAGATTAAATGTTAAAATTTCATCATTATAGACCATTTTGGGAACGTTCGACATGTCCGGAGTCATCGTTTTTCATCCGAAAATTGATTTTTGGGACTGTACCAAAAATGATTCAAAATGTCAATTGGATCGTGCCTCATGTTGAATAACCACTTTTTAAACCCTCACAGTGACCAAAAGTGCCATTTTTACAGAGTTTTGCCTACTCAAAAGCTTCAATTTTGACCCGTTTCAGGCACAGAAATGACTTTAAACACACTTATTTTAGTTGAAAAAGTCATAATGCACATCCAACAGTCATTTAGAGTCAAAAGATTAAATGTTAAAATTTCATCATTATAGACCATTTTGGGAACGTTTGACATGTCCGGAGTCATCGTTTTTCATCCGAAAATTGATTTTTGGGACTGTACCAAAAATGATTCAAAATGTCAATTGGGTCGTGCCTCATGTTGAATAACCACTATTTAAACCCTCACAGTGACCAAAAGTGCCATTTTTACAGAGTTTTGCTTACTCAAAAGTTTCAATTTTGACCCGTTTCAGGCACAAAAATGACTTTAAACACACTTATTTTAGTTGAAAAAGTCATAATTCACATCCAACAGTCATTTAGAGTCAAAAGATTAAATGTTAAAATTTCATCATTATAGACCATTTTGGGAACGTTCGGCATGTCCGGAGTCATCGTTTTTCATCCGAAAATTGATTTTTTGGACTGTACCAAAAATGATTCAAAATGTCAATTGGATCGTGCCTCATGTTGAATAACCACTTTTTAAACCCTCACAGTGACCAAAATTGCCATTTTTACAGAGTTTTCCTTACTCAAAAGCTTCAATTTTGACACGTTTCAGGCACAGAAATGACTTTAAACACACTTATTTTAGTTGAAAAAGTCATAATTCGCATCCAACAGTCATTTAGAGTCAAAAGATTAAATGTTAAAATTTCATCATTATAGACCATTTTGGGAACGTTCGACATGTCCGGAGTCATAGTTTTTCATCCGAAAATTGATTTTTTTGACTGTACCAAAAATTATTCAAAATGTCAATTGGATCGTGCCTCATGTTGAATAACCACTTTTTAAACCCTCACAGTGACCAAAAGTGCCATTTTTAAAGAGTTTTACTTACTCAAAAGTTTCATTTTTGACCCGTTTCAGGCACAGAAATGACTTTAAACACACTTATTTTAGTTGAAAAAGTCATAATTCACATCCAACAGTCATTTAGAGTCAAAAGATTAAATGTTAAAATTTCATCATTATAGACCATTTTGGGAACGTTCGACATGTCCGGAGTCATCGTTTTTCATCCGAAAATCGATTTTTTGGACTGTACCAAAAATGCTTCAAAATGTCAATTGGATCGTGCCTCATGTTGAATAACCACTTTTTAAACCCTCACAGTGACCAAAATTGCCATTTTTACAGAGTTTTCCTTACTCAAAAGCTTCAATTTTGACACGTTTCAGTCACAGAAATGACTTTAAACACACTTATTTTAGTTGAAAAAGTCATAATTCGCATCCAACAGTCATTTAGAGTCAAAAGATTAAATGTTAAAATTTCATCATTATAGACCATTTTGGGAACGTTCGACATGTCCGGAGTCATAGTTTTTCATCCGAAAATTGATTTTTTTGACTGTACCAAAAATTATTCAAAATGTCAATTGGATTGTGCCTCATGTTGAATATCCACTTTTTAAACCCTCACAGTGACCAAAAGTGCCATTTTTACAGAGTTTTACTTACTCAAAAGTTTCATTTTTGACCCGTTTCAGGCACAGAAATGACTTTAAACACACTTATTTTAGTTGAAAAAGTCATAATTCACATCCAACAGTCATTTAGAGTCAAAAGATTAAATGTTAAAATTTCATCATTATAGACCATTTTGGGAACGTTCGACATGTCCGGAGTCATCGTTTTTCATCCGAAAATTAATTTTTTGGACTGTACCAAAAATGCTTCAAAATGTCAATTGGATCGTGCCTCATGTTGAATAACCACTTTTTAAACACTCACGTTGACCAAAATTGCCATTTTTATAGAGTTTTCTTTACTCAAAAGCTTCAATTTTGACCCGTTTCAGGCACAGAAATGACTTTAAACACACTTATTTTAGTTGAAAAAGTCATAATTCACATCCAACAGTCATTTAGAGTCAAAAGATTAAATGTTAAAATTTCATCATTATAGACCATTTTGGGAACGTTCGGCATGTCCGGAGTCATCGTTTTTCATCCGAAAATCGATTTTTTGGACTGTACCAAAAATGCTTCAAAATGTCAATTGGATCGTGCCTCATGTTGAATAACCACTTTTTAAACACTCACATTGACCAAAATTGCCATTTTTACATAGTTTTCCTTACTCAAAAGCTTCAATTTTGACACGTTTCAGGCACAGAAATGACTTTAAACACACTTATTTTAGTTGAAAAAGTCATAATTCGCATCCAACAGTCATTTAAAGTCAAAAGATTAAATGTTAAAATTTCATCATTATAGACCGTTTTGGGATCGTTCGACATGTCCGGAGTCATCGTTTTTCATCCGAAAATTGATTTTTTGGACTGTACCAAAAATTATTCAAAATGTCAATTAGATCGTGCCTCATGTTGAATAACCACTTTTTAAACCCTCACAGTGACCAAAAGTGCCATTTTTACAGAGTTTTGCTTACTCAAAAGTTTCAATTTTGACCCGTTTCAGGCACAGAAATGACTTTAAACACACTTATTTTAGTTGAAAAAGTCATAATTCACATCCAACAGTCATTTAGAGTCAAAAGATTAAATGTTAAAATTTCATCATTATAGACCATTTTGGGAACGTTCGACATGTCCGGAGTCATCGTTTTTCATCCGAAAATCGATTTTTTGGACTGTACCAAAAATGATTCAAAATGTCAATTGGATCGTGCCTCATGTTGAATAACCACTTTTTAAACCCTCACAGTGACCAAAAGTGCCATTTTTACAGAGTTTTGCTTACTCAAAAGCTTCAATTTTGACCCGTTTCAGGCACAGAAATGACTTTAAACACACTTATTTTAGTTGAAAAAGTCATAATTCACATCCAACAGTCATTTAGAGTCAAAAGATTGAATTTTAAAATTTCATCATTATAGACCATTTTGGGAACGTTCGACATGTCCGGAGTCATCGTTTTTCATCCGAAAATCGATTTTTTGGACTGTACCAAAAATGATTCAAAATGTCAATTGGATCGTGCCTCATGTTGAATAACCACTTTTTAAACCCTCACAGTGACCAAAAGTGCCATTTTTACAGAGTTTTGCTTACTCAAAAGCTTCAATTTTGACACGTTTCAGGCACAGAAATGACTTTAAACACACTTATTTTAGTTGAAAAAGTCATAATTCGCATCCAACAGTCATTTAAAGTCAAAAGATTAAATGTTAAAATTTCATCATTATAGACCGTTTTGGGAACGTTCGACATGTCCGGAGTCAACGTTTTTCATCCGAAAATTGATTTTTTGGACTGTACCAAAAATTATTCAAAATGTCAATTAGATCGTGCCTCATGTTGAATAACCACTTTTTAAACCCTCACAGTGACCAAAAGTGCCATTTTTACAGAGTTTTGCTTACTCAAAAGTTTCAATTTTGACCCGTTTCAGGCACAGAAATGACTTTAAACACACTTATTTTAGTTGAAAAAGTCATAATTCACATCCAACAGTCATTTAGAGTCAAAAGATTAAATGTTAAAATTTCATCATTGTAGACCATTTTGGGAACGTTCGACATGTCCGGAGTCATCGTTTTTCATCCGAAAATCGATTTTTTGGACTGTACCAAAAATGATTCAAAATGTCAATTGGATCGTGCCTCATGTTGAATAACCACTTTTTAAACCCTCACAGTGACCAAAAGTGCCATTTTTACAGAGTTTTGCTTACTCAAAAGCTTCAATTTTGACCCGTTTCAGGCACAGAAATGACTTTAAACACACTTATTTTAGTTGAAAAATTCATAATTCACATCCAACAGTCATTTAGAGTCAAAAGATTAAATTTTAAAATTTCATCATTATAGACCATTTTGGGAACGTTCGGCATGTCCGGAGTCATCGTTTTTCATCCGAAAATTGATTTTTTGGACTGTACCAAAAATGATTCAAAATGTCAATTGGATCGTGCCTCATGTTGAATAACCACTTTTTAAACCCTCACAGTGACCAAAATTGCCATTTTTACAGAGTTTTCCTTAATCAAAAGCTTCAATTTTGACACGTTTCAGGCACAGAAATGACTTTAAACACACTTATTTTAGTTGAAAAAGTCATAATTCGCATCCAACAGTCATTTAGAGTCAAAAGATTAAATGTTAAAATTTCATCATTATAGACCATTTTGGGAACGTTCGACATGTCCGGAGTCATAGTTTTTCATCCGAAAATTGATTTTTTTGACTGTACCAAAAATTATTCAAAATGTCAATTGGATCGTGCCTCATGTTGAATAACCACTTTTTAAACCCTCACAGTGACCAAAAGTGCCATTTTTACAGAGTTTTACTTACTCAAAAGTTTCAATTTTGACCCGTTTCAGGCACAGAAATGACTTTAAACACACTTATTTTAGTTGAAAAAGTCATAATTCACATCCAACAGTCATTTAGAGTCAAAAGATTAAATGTTAAAATTTCATCATTATAGACCATTTTGGGAACGTTCGACATGTCCGGAGTCATCGTTTTTCATCCGAAAATCGATTTTTTGGACTGTACCAAAAATGCTTCAAAATGTCAATTGGATCGTGCCTCATGTTGAATAACCACTTTTTAAACCCTCACAGTGACCAAAATTGCCATTTTTACAGAGTTTTCCTTACTCAAAAGCTTCAATTTTGACACGTTTCAGTCACAGAAATGACTTTAAACACACTTATTTTAGTTGAAAAAGTCATAATTCGCATCCAACAGTCATTTAGAGTCAAAAGATTAAATGTTAAAATTTCATCATTATAGACCATTTTGGGAACGTTCGACATGTCCGGAGTCATAGTTTTTCATCCGAAAATTGATTTTTTTGACTGTACCAAAAATTATTCAAAATGTCAATTGGATTGTGCCTCATGTTGAATATCCACTTTTTAAACCCTCACAGTGACCAAAAGTGCCATTTTTACAGAGTTTTACTTACTCAAAAGTTTCATTTTTGACCCGTTTCAGGCACAGAAATGACTTTAAACACACTTATTTTAGTTGAAAAAGTCATAATTCACATCCAACAGTCATTTAGAGTCAAAAGATTAAATGTTAAAATTTCATCATTATAGACCATTTTGGGAACGTTCGACATGTCCGGAGTCATCGTTTTTCATCCGAAAATTAATTTTTTGGACTGTACCAAAAATGCTTCAAAATGTCAATTGGATCGTGCCTCATGTTGAATAACCACTTTTTAAACACTCACGTTGACCAAAATTGCCATTTTTATAGAGTTTTCTTTACTCAAAAGCTTCAATTTTGACCCGTTTCAGGCACAGAAATGACTTTAAACACACTTATTTTAGTTGAAAAAGTCATAATTCACATCCAACAGTCATTTAGAGTCAAAAGATTAAATGTTAAAATTTCATCATTATAGACCATTTTGGGAACGTTCGGCATGTCCGGAGTCATCGTTTTTCATCCGAAAATCGATTTTTTGGACTGTACCAAAAATGCTTCAAAATGTCAATTGGATCGTGCCTCATGTTGAATAACCACTTTTTAAACACTCACATTGACCAAAATTGCCATTTTTACATAGTTTTCCTTACTCAAAAGCTTCAATTTTGACACGTTTCAGGCACAGAAATGACTTTAAACACACTTATTTTAGTTGAAAAAGTCATAATTCGCATCCAACAGTCATTTAAAGTCAAAAGATTAAATGTTAAAATTTCATCATTATAGACCGTTTTGGGATCGTTCGACATGTCCGGAGTCATCGTTTTTCATCCGAAAATTGATTTTTTGGACTGTACCAAAAATTATTCAAAATGTCAATTAGATCGTGCCTCATGTTGAATAACCACTTTTTAAACCCTCACAGTGACCAAAAGTGCCATTTTTACAGAGTTTTGCTTACTCAAAAGTTTCAATTTTGACCCGTTTCAGGCACAGAAATGACTTTAAACACACTTATTTTAGTTGAAAAAGTCATAATTCACATCCAACAGTCATTTAGAGTCAAAAGATTAAATGTTAAAATTTCATCATTATAGACCATTTTGGGAACGTTCGACATGTCCGGAGTCATCGTTTTTCATCCGAAAATCGATTTTTTGGACTGTACCAAAAATGATTCAAAATGTCAATTGGATCGTGCCTCATGTTGAATAACCACTTTTTAAACCCTCACAGTGACCAAAAGTGCCATTTTTACAGAGTTTTGCTTACTCAAAAGCTTCAATTTTGACCCGTTTCAGGCACAGAAATGACTTTAAACACACTTATTTTAGTTGAAAAAGTCATAATTCACATCCAACAGTCATTTAGAGTCAAAAGATTGAATTTTAAAATTTCATCATTATAGACCATTTTGGGAACGTTCGACATGTCCGGAGTCATCGTTTTTCATCCGAAAATCGATTTTTTGGACTGTACCAAAAATGATTCAAAATGTCAATTGGATCGTGCCTCATGTTGAATAACCACTTTTTAAACCCTCACAGTGACCAAAAGTGCCATTTTTACAGAGTTTTGCTTACTCAAAAGCTTCAATTTTGACACGTTTCAGGCACAGAAATGACTTTAAACACACTTATTTTAGTTGAAAAAGTCATAATTCGCATCCAACAGTCATTTAAAGTCAAAAGATTAAATGTTAAAATTTCATCATTATAGACCGTTTTGGGAACGTTCGACATGTCCGGAGTCAACGTTTTTCATCCGAAAATTGATTTTTTGGACTGTACCAAAAATTATTCAAAATGTCAATTAGATCGTGCCTCATGTTGAATAACCACTTTTTAAACCCTCACAGTGACCAAAAGTGCCATTTTTACAGAGTTTTGCTTACTCAAAAGTTTCAATTTTGACCCGTTTCAGGCACAGAAATGACTTTAAACACACTTATTTTAGTTGAAAAAGTCATAATTCACATCCAACAGTCATTTAGAGTCAAAAGATTAAATGTTAAAATTTCATCATTGTAGACCATTTTGGGAACGTTCGACATGTCCGGAGTCATCGTTTTTCATCCGAAAATCGATTTTTTGGACTGTACCAAAAATGATTCAAAATGTCAATTGGATCGTGCCTCATGTTGAATAACCACTTTTTAAACCCTCACAGTGACCAAAAGTGCCATTTTTACAGAGTTTTGCTTACTCAAAAGCTTCAATTTTGACCCGTTTCAGGCACAGAAATGACTTTAAACACACTTATTTTAGTTGAAAAATTCATAATTCACATCCAACAGTCATTTAGAGTCAAAAGATTAAATTTTAAAATTTCATCATTATAGACCATTTTGGGAACGTTCGGCATGTCCGGAGTCATCGTTTTTCATCCGAAAATTGATTTTTTGGACTGTACCAAAAATGATTCAAAATGTCAATTGGATCGTGCCTCATGTTGAATAACCACTTTTTAAACCCTCACAGTGACCAAAATTGCCATTTTTACAGAGTTTTCCTTAATCAAAAGCTTCAATTTTGACACGTTTCAGGCACAGAAATGACTTTAAACACACTTATTTTAGTTGAAAAAGTCATAATTCGCATCCAACAGTCATTTAGAGTCAAAAGATTAAATGTTAAAATTTCATCATTATAGACCATTTTGGGAACGTTCGACATGTCCGGAGTCATAGTTTTTCATCCGAAAATTGATTTTTTTGACTGTACCAAAAATTATTCAAAATGTCAATTGGATCGTGCCTCATGTTGAATAACCACTTTTTAAACCCTCACAGTGACCAAAAGTGCCATTTTTACAGAGTTTTACTTACTCAAAAGTTTCAATTTTGACCCGTTTCAGGCACAGAAATGACTTTAAACACACTTATTTTAGTTGAAAAAGTCATAATTCACATCCAACAGTCATTTAGAGTCAAAAGATTAAATGTTAAAATTTCATCATTATAGACCATTTTGGGAACGTTCGACATGTCCGGAGTCATCGTTTTTCATCCGAAAATCGATTTTTTGGACTGTACCAAAAATGCTTCAAAATGTCAATTGGATCGTGCCTCATGTTGAATAACCACTTTTTAAACACTCACATTGACCAAAATTGCCATTTTTACAGAGTTTTCCTTACTCAAAAGCTTCAATTTTGACCCGTTTCAGGCACAGAAATGACTTTAAACACACTTATTTTAGTTGAAAAAGTCATAATTCACATCCAACAGTCATTTAGAGTCAAAAGATTAAATGTTAAAATTTCATCATTATAGACCATTTTGGGAACGTTTGACATGTCCGGAGTCATCGTTTTTCATCCGAAAATTGATTTTTGGGACTGTACCAAAAATGATTCAAAATGTCAATTGGATCGTGCCTCATGTTGAATAACCACTATTTAAACCCTCACAGTGATCAAAAGTGCCATTTTTACAGAGTTTTGCTTACTCAAAAGTTTCAATTTTGACCCGTTTCAGGCACAAAAATGACTTTAAACACACTTATTTTAGTTGAAAAAGTCATAATTCACATCCAACAGTCATTTAGAGTCAAAAGATTAAATGTTAAAATTTCATCATTATAGACCATTTTGGGAACGTTCGGCATGTCCGGAGTCATCGTTTTTCATCCGAAAATTGATTTTTTGGACTGTACCAAAAATGATTCAAAATGTCAATTGGATCGTGCCTCATGTTGAATAACCACTTTTTAAACCCTCACAGTGACCAAAATTGCCATTTTTACAGAGTTTTCCTTACTCAAAAGCTTCAATTTTGACACGTTTCAGGCACAGAAATGACTTTAAACACACTTATTTTAGTTGAAAAAGTAATAATTCGCATCCAACAGTCATTTAGAGTCAAAAGTTTAAATGTTAAAATTTCATCATTATAGACCATTTTGGGAACGTTCGACATGTCCGGAGTCATCGTTTTTCATCCGAAAATTGATTTTTTGGACTGTACCAAAAATGATTCAAAATGTCAATTGGATCGTGCCTCATGTTGAATAACCACTTTTTAAACACTCACGTTGACCAAAATTGCCATTTTTATAGAGTTTTCTTTACTCAAAAGCTTCAATTTTGACCCGTTTCAGGCACAGAAATGACTTTAAACACACTTATTTTAGTTGAAAAAGTCATAATTCACATCCAACAGTCATTTAGAGTCAAAAGATTAAATGTTAAAATTTCATCATTATAGACCATTTTGGGAACGTTCGGCATGTCCGGAGTCATCGTTTTTCATCCGAAAATCGATTTTTTGGACTGTACCAAAAATGCTTCAAAATGTCAATTGGATCGTGCCTCATGTTGAATAACCACTTTTTAAACACTCACATTGACCAAAATTGCCATTTTTACATAGTTTTCCTTACTCAAAAGCTTCAATTTTGACACGTTTCAGGCACAGAAATGACTTTAAACACACTTATTTTAGTTGAAAAAGTCATAATTCGCATCCAACAGTCATTTAGAGTCAAAAGATTAAATGTTAAAATTTCATCATTATAGACCGTTTTGGGAACGTTCGACATGTCCGGAGTCATCGTTTTTCATCCGAAAATTGATTTTTTGGACTGTACCAAAAATTATTCAAAATGTCAATTAGATTGTGCCTCATGTTGAATAACCACTTTTTAAACCCTCACAGTGACCAAAAGTGCCATTTTTACAGAGTTTTGCTTACTCAAAAGTTTCAATTTTGACCCGTTTCAGGCACAGAAATGACTTTAAACACACTTATTTTAGTTGAAAAAGTCATAATTCACATCCAACAGTCATTTAGAGTCAAAAGATTAAATGTTAAAATTTCATCATTATAGACCATTTTGGGAACGTTCGGCATGTCCGGAGTCATCGTTTTTCATCCGAAAATCGATTTTTTGGACTGTACCAAAAATGCTTCAAAATGTCAATTGGATCGTGCCTCATGTTGAATAACCACTTTTTAAACACTCACATTGACCAAAATTGCCATTTTTACATAGTTTTCCTTACTCAAAAGCTTCAATTTTGACACGTTTCAGGCACAGAAATGACTTTAAACACACTTATTTTAGTTGAAAAAGTCATAATTCGCATCCAACAGTCATTTAAAGTCAAAAGATTAAATGTTAAAATTTCATCATTATAGACCATTTTGGGAACGTTCGACATGTCCGGAGTCATCGTTTTTCATCCGAAAATCGATTTTTTGGACTGTACCAAAAATGATTCAAAATGTCAATTGGATTGTGCCTCATGTTGAATAACCACTTTTTAAACCCTCACAGTGACCAAAAGTGCCATTTTTACAGAGTTTTGCTTACTCAAAAGCTTCAATTTTGACCCGTTTCAGGCACAGAAATGACTTTAAACACACTTATTTTAGTTGAAAAAGTCATAATTCACATCCAACAGTCATTTAGAGTCAAAAGATTAAATTTTAAAATTTCATCATTATAGACCATTTTGGGAACGTTCGGCATGTCCGGAGTCATCGTTTTTCATCCGAAAATTGATTTTTTGGACTGTACCAAAAATGATTCAAAATGTCAATTGGATCGTGCCTCATGTTGAATAACCACTTTTTAAACCCTCACAGTGACCAAAATTGCCATTTTTACAGAGTTTTCCTTAATCAAAAGCTTCAATTTTGACACGTTTCAGGCACAGAAATGACTTTAAACACACTTATTTTAGTTGAAAAAGTCATAATTCGCATCCAACAGTCATTTAGAGTCAAAAGATTAAATGTTAAAATTTCATCATTATAGACCGTTTTGGGAACGTTCGACATGTCCGGAGTCATCGTTTTTCATCCGAAAATTGATTTTTTGGACTGTACCAAAAATTATTCAAAATGTCAATTAGATTGTGCCTCATGTTGAATAACCACTTTTTAAACCCTCACAGTGACCAAAAGTGCCATTTTTACAGAGTTTTGCTTACTCAAAAGTTTCAATTTTGACCCGTTTCAGGCACAGAAATGACTTTAAACACACTTATTTTAGTTGAAAAAGTCATAATTCACATCCAACAGTCATTTAGAGTCAAAAGATTAAATGTTAAAATTTCATCATTATAGACCATTTTGGGAACGCTCGACATGTCCGGAGTCATCGTTTTTCATCCGAAAATCGATTTTTTGGACTGTACCAAAAATGATTCAAAATGTCAATTGGATCGTGCCTCATGTTGAATAACCACTTTTTAAACCCTCACAGTGACCAAAAGTGCCATTTTTACAGAGTTTTGCTTACTCAAAAGCTTCAATTTTGACCCGTTTCAGGCACAGAAATGACTTTAAACACACTTATTTTAGTTGAAAAAGTCATAATTCACATCCAACAGTCATTTAGAGTCAAAAGATTAAATGTTAAAATTTCATCATTATAGACCATTTTGGGAACGTTCGGCATGTCCGGAGTCATCGTTTTTCATCCGAAAATTGATTTTTTGGACTGTACCAAAAATGATTCAAAATGTCAATTGGATCGTGCCTCATGTTGAATAACCACTTTTTAAACCCTCACAGTGACCAAAATTGCCATTTTTACAGAGTTTTCCTTAATCAAAAGCTTCAATTTTGACACGTTTCAGGCACAGAAATGACTTTAAACACACTTATTTTAGTTGAAAAAGTCATAATTCGCATCCAACAGTCATTTAGAGTCAAAAGATTAAATGTTAAAATTTCATCATTATAGACCATTTTGGGAACGTTCGACATGTCCGGAGTCATAGTTTTTCATCCGAAAATTGATTTTTTTGACTGTACCAAAAATTATTCAAAATGTCAATTGGATCGTGCCTCATGTTGAATAACCACTTTTTAAACCCTCACAGTGACCAAAAGTGCCATTTTTACAGAGTTTTACTTACTCAAAAGTTTCAATTTTGACCCGTTTCAGGCACAGAAATGACTTTAAACACACTTATTTTAGTTGAAAAAGTCATAATTCACATCCAACAGTCATTTAGAGTCAAAAGATTAAATGTTAAAATTTCATCATTATAGACCATTTTGGGAACGTTCGACATGTCCGGAGTCATCGTTTTTCATCCGAAAATCGATTTTTTGGACTGTACCAAAAATGCTTCAAAATGTCAATTGGATCGTGCCTCATGTTGAATAACCACTTTTTAAACACTCACATTGACCAAAATTGCCATTTTTACAGAGTTTTCCTTACTCAAAAGCTTCAATTTTGACCCGTTTCAGGCACAGAAATGACTTTAAACACACTTATTTTAGTTGAAAAAGTCATAATTCACATCCAACAGTCATTTAGAGTCAAAAGATTAAATGTTAAAATTTCATCATTATAGACCATTTTGGGAACGTTTGACATGTCCGGAGTCATCGTTTTTCATCCGAAAATTGATTTTTGGGACTGTACCAAAAATGATTCAAAATGTCAATTGGATCGTGCCTCATGTTGAATAACCACTATTTAAACCCTCACAGTGATCAAAAGTGCCATTTTTACAGAGTTTTGCTTACTCAAAAGTTTCAATTTTGACCCGTTTCAGGCACAAAAATGACTTTAAACACACTTATTTTAGTTGAAAAAGTTATAATTCACATCCAACAGTCATTTAGAGTCAAAAGATTAAATGTTAAAATTTCATCATTATAGACCATTTTGGGAACGTTCGACATGTCCGGAGTCATCGTTTTTCATCCGAAAATTGATTTTTTGGACTGTACCAAAAATGATTCAAAATGTCAATTGGATCGTGCCTCATGTTGAATAACCACTTTTTAAACCCTCACAGTGACCAAAAGTGCCATTTTTACAGAGTTTTGCTTACTCAAAAGCTTCAATTTTGACCCGTTTCAGGCACAGAAATGACTTTAAACACACTTATTTTAGTTGAAAAAGTCATAATTCACATCCAACAGTCATTTAGAGTCAAAAGATTAAATTTTAAAATTTCATCATTATAGACCATTTTGGGAACGTTCGGCATGTCCGGAGTCATCGTTTTTCATCCGAAAATTGATTTTTTGGACTGTACCAAAAATGATTCAAAATGTCAATTGGATCGTGCCTCATGTTGAATAACCACTTTTTAAACCCTCACAGTGACCAAAATTGCCATTTTTACAGAGTTTTCCTTAATCAAAAGCTTCAATTTTGACACGTTTCAGGCACAGAAATGACTTTAAACACACTTATTTTAGTTGAAAAAGTCATAATTCGCATCCAACAGTCATTTAGAGTCAAAAGATTAAATGTTAAAATTTCATCATTATAGACCGTTTTGGGAACGTTCGACATGTCCGGAGTCATCGTTTTTCATCCGAAAATTGATTTTTTGGACTGTACCAAAAATTATTCAAAATGTCAATTAGATTGTGCCTCATGTTGAATAACCACTTTTTAAACCCTCACAGTGACCAAAAGTGCCATTTTTACAGAGTTTTGCTTACTCAAAAGTTTCAATTTTGACCCGTTTCAGGCACAGAAATGACTTTAAACACACTTATTTTAGTTGAAAAGGTCATAATTCACATCCAACAGTCATTTAGAGTCAAAAGATTAAATGTTAAAATTTCATCATTATAGACCATTTTGGGAACGTTCGACATGTCCGGAGTCATCGTTTTTCATCCGAAAATCGATTTTTTGGACTGTACCAAAAATGATTCAAAATGTCAATTGGATCGTGCCTCATGTTGAATAACCACTTTTTAAACCCTCACAGTGACCAAAAGTGCCATTTTTACAGAGTTTTGCTTACTCAAAAGCTTCAATTTTGACCCGTTTTAGGCACAGAAATGACTTTAAACACACTTATTTTAGTTGAAAAAGTCATAATTCACATCCAACAGTCATTTAGAGTCAAAAGATTAAATGTTAAAATTTCATCATTATAGACCATTTTGGGAACGTTCGGCATGTCCGGAGTCATCGTTTTTCATCCGAAAATCGATTTTTTGGACTGTACCAAAAATGCTTCAAAATGTCAATTGGATCGTGCCTCATGTTGAATAACCACTTTTTAAACACTCACATTGACCAAAATTGCCATTTTTACATAGTTTTCCTTACTCAAAAGCTTCAATTTTGACACGTTTCAGGCACAGAAATGACTTTAAACACACTTATTTTAGTTGAAAAAGTCATAATTCGCATCCAACAGTCATTTAAAGTCAAAAGATTAAATGTTAAAATTTCATCATTATAGACCGTTTTGGGAACGTTCGACATGTCCGGAGTCATCGTTTTTCATCCGAAAATTGATTTTTTGGACTGTACCAAAAATTATTCAAAATGTCAATTAGATCGTGCCTCATGTTGAATAACCACTTTTTAAACCCTCACAGTGACCAAAAGTGCCATTTTTACAGAGTTTTGCTTACTCAAAAGTTTCAATTTTGACCCGTTTCAGGCACAGAAATGACTTTAAACACACTTATTTTAGTTGAAAAAGTCATAATTCACATCCAACAGTCATTTAGAGTCAAAAGATTAAATGTTAAAATTTCATCATTATAGACCATTTTGGGAACGTTCGACATGTCCGGAGTCATCGTTTTTCATCCGAAAATCGATTTTTTGGACTGTACCAAAAATGATTCAAAATGTCAATTGGATCGTGCCTCATGTTGAATAACCACTTTTTAAACCCTCACAGTGACCAAAAGTGCCATTTTTACAGAGTTTTGCTTACTCAAAAGCTTCAATTTTGACCCGTTTCAGGCACAGAAATGACTTTAAACACACTTATTTTAGTTGAAAAAGTCATAATTCACATCCAACAGTCATTTAGAGTCAAAAGATTAAATTTTAAAATTTCATCATTATAGACCATTTTGGGAACGTTCGGCATGTCCGGAGTCATCGTTTTTCATCCGAAAATTGATTTTTTGGACTGTACCAAAAATGATTCAAAATGTCAATTGGATCGTGCCTCATGTTGAATAACCACTTTTTAAACCCTCACAGTGACCAAAATTGCCATTTTTACAGAGTTTTCCTTAATCAAAAGCTTCAATTTTGACCCGTTTCAGGCACAGAAATGACTTTAAACACACTTATTTTAGTTGAAAAAGTCATAATTCACATCCAACAGTCATTTAGAGTCAAAAGATTAAATTTTAAAATTTCATCATTATAGACCATTTTGGGAACGTTCGGCATGTCCGGAGTCATCGTTTTTCATCCGAAAATTGATTTTTTGGACTGTACCAAAAATGATTCAAAATGTCAATTGGATCGTGCCTCATGTTGAATAACCACTTTTTAAACCCTCACAGTGACCAAAATTGCCATTTTTACAGAGTTTTCCTTAATCAAAAGCTTCAATTTTGACACGTTTCAGGCACAGAAATGACTTTAAACACACTTATTTTAGTTGAAAAAGTCATAATTCACATCCAACAGTCATTTAGAGTCAAAAGATTAAATGTTAAAATTTCATCATTATAGACCGTTTTGGGAACGTTCGACATGTCCGGAGTCATCGTTTTTCATCCGAAAATTGATTTTTTGGACTGTACCAAAAATTATTCAAAATGTCAATTAGATTGTGCCTCATGTTGAATAACCACTTTTTAAACCCTCACAGTGACCAAAAGTGCCATTTTTACAGAGTTTTGCTTACTCAAAAGTTTCAATTTTGACCCGTTTCAGGCACAGAAATGACTTTAAACACACTTATTTTAGTTGAAAAAGTCATAATTCACATCCAACAGTCATTTAGAGTCAAAAGATTAAATGTTAAAATTTCATCATTATAGACCATTTTGGGAACGTTCGACATGTCCGGAGTCATCGTTTTTCATCCGAAAATCGATTTTTTGGACTGTACCAAAAATGATTCAAAATGTCAATTGGATCGTGCCTCATGTTGAATAACCACTTTTTAAACCCTCACAGTGACCAAAAGTGCCATTTTTACAGAGTTTTGCTTACTCAAAAGCTTCAATTTTGACCCGTTTTAGGCACAGAAATGACTTTAAACACACTTATTTTAGTTGAAAAAGTCATAATTCACATCCAACAGTCATTTAGAGTCAAAAGATTAAATGTTAAAATTTCATCATTATAGACCATTTTGGGAACGTTCGGCATGTCCGGAGTCATCGTTTTTCATCCGAAAATCGATTTTTTGGACTGTACCAAAAATGCTTCAAAATGTCAATTGGATCGTGCCTCATGTTGAATAACCACTTTTTAAACACTCACATTGACCAAAATTGCCATTTTTACATAGTTTTCCTTACTCAAAAGCTTCAATTTTGACACGTTTCAGGCACAGAAATGACTTTAAACACACTTATTTTAGTTGAAAAAGTCATAATTCGCATCCAACAGTCATTTAAAGTCAAAAGATTAAATGTTAAAATTTCATCATTATAGACCGTTTTGGGAACGTTCGACATGTCCGGAGTCATCGTTTTTCATCCGAAAATTGATTTTTTGGACTGTACCAAAAATGATTCAAAATGTCAATTGGATCGTGCCTCATGTTGAATAACCACTTTTTAAACCCTCACAGTGACCAAAATTGCCATTTTTACAGAGTTTTCCTTAATCAAAAGCTTCAATTTTGACACGTTTCAGGCACAGAAATGACTTTAAACACACTTATTTTAGTTGAAAAAGTCATAATTCGCATCCAACAGTCATTTAGAGTCAAAAGATTAAATGTTAAAATTTCATCATTATAGACCATTTTGGGAACGTTCGACATGTCCGGAGTCATAGTTTTTCATCCGAAAATTGATTTTTTTGACTGTACCAAAAATTATTCGAAATGTCAATTGGATCGTGCCTCATGTTGAATAACCACTTTTTAAACCCTCACAGTGACCAAAAGTGCCATTTTTACAGAGTTTTACTTACTCAAAAGTTTCAATTTTGACCCGTTTCAGGCACAGAAATGACTTTAAACACACTTATTTTAGTTGAAAAAGTCATAATTCACATCCAACAGTCATTTAGAGTCAAAAGATTAAATGTTAAAATTTCATCATTATAGACCATTTTGGGAACGTTCGACATGTCCGGAGTCATCGTTTTTCATCCGAAAATCGATTTTTTGGACTGTACCAAAAATGCTTCAAAATGTCAATTGGATCGTGCCTCATGTTGAATACCCACTTTTTAAACACTCACATTGACCAAAATTGCCATTTTTACAGAGTTTTCCTTACTCAAAAGCTTCAATTTTGACCCGTTTCAGGCACAGAAATGACTTTAAACACACTTATTTTAGTTGAAAAAGTCATAATTCACATCCAACAGTCATTTAGAGTCAAAAGATTAAATGTTAAAATTTCATCATTATAGACCATTTTGGGAACGTTCGACATGTCCGGAGTCATCGTTTTTCATCCGAAAATTGATTTTTTGGACTGTACCAAAAATGATTCAAAATGTCAATTGGATCGTGCCTCATGTTGAATAACCACTATTTAAACCCTCACAGTGACCGAAAGTGCCATTTTTACAGAGTTTTGCTTACTCAAAAGTTTCAATTTTGACCCGTTTCAGGCACAAAAATGACTTTAAACACACTTATTTTAGTTGAAAAAGTCATAATTCACATCCAACAGTCATTTAGAGTCAAAAGATTAAATGTTAAAATTTCATCATTATAGACCATTTTGGGAACGTTCGGCATGTCCGGAGTCATCGTTTTTCATCCGAAAATTGATTTTTTGGACTGTACCAAAAATGATTCAAAATGTCAATTGGATCGTGCCTCATGTTGAATAACCACTTTTTAAACACTCACGTTGACCAAAATTGCCATTTTTATAGAGTTTTCCTTACTCAAAAGCTTCAATTTTGACCCGTTTCAGGCACAGAAATGACTTTAAACACACTTATTTTAGTTGAAAAAGTCATAATTCACATCCAACAGTCATTTAGAGTCAAAAGATTAAATGTTAAAATTTCATCATTATAGACCATTTTGGGAACGTTCGGCATGTCCGGAGTCATCGTTTTTCATCCGAAAATCGATTTTTTGGACTGTACCAAAAATGCTTCAAAATGTCAATTGGATCGTGCCTCATGTTGAATAACCACTTTTTAAACACTCACATTGACCAAAATTGCCATTTTTACATAGTTTTCCTTACTCAAAAGCTTCAATTTTGACACGTTTCAGGCACAGAAATGACTTTAAACACACTTATTTTAGTTGAAAAAGTCATAATTCGCATCCAACAGTCATTTAGAGTCAAAAGATTAAATGTTAAAATTTCATCATTAAAGACCGGCTTGGGAACGTTCGACATGTCCGGAGTCATCGTTTTTCATCCGAAAATTGATTTTTTGGACTGTACCAAAAATTATTCAAAATGTCAATTAGATCGTGCCTCATGTTGAATAACCACTTTTTAAACCCTCACAGTGACCAAAAGTGCAATTTTTACAGAGTTTTGCTTACTCAAAAGTTTCAATTTTGACCCGTTTCAGGCACAGAAATGACTTTAAACACACTTATTTTAGTTGAAAAAGTCATAATTCACATCCAACAGTCATTTAGAGTCAAAAGATTAAATGTTAAAATTTCATCATTATAAACCATTTTGGGAACGTTCGACATGTCCGGAGTCATCGTTTTTCATCCGAAAATCGATTTTTTGGACTGTACCAAAAATGATTCAAAATGTCAATTGGATCGTGCCTCATGTTGAATAACCACTTTTTAAACCCTCACAGTGACCAAAAGTGCCATTTTTACAGAGTTTTGCTTACTCAAAAGCTTCAATTTCGACCCGTTTCAGGCACAGAAATGACTTTAAACACACTTATTTTAGTTGAAAAAGTCATAATTCACATCCAACAGTCATTTAGAGTCAAAAGATTAAATGTTAAAATTTCATCATTATAGACCATTTTGGGAACGTTCGGCATGTCCGGAGTCATCGTTTTTCATCCGAAAATCGATTTTTTGGACTGTACCAAAAATGCTTCAAAATGTCAATTGGATCGTGCCTCATGTTGAATAACCACTTTTTAAACACTCACATTGACCAAAATTGCCATTTTTACATAGTTTTCCTTACTCAAAAGCTTCAATTTTGACACGTTTCAGGCACAGAAATGACTTTAAACACACTTATTTTAGTTGAAAAAGTCATAATTCGCATCCAACAGTCATTTAAAGTCAAAAGATTAAATGTTAAAATTTCATCATTATAGACCATTTTGGGAACGTTCGACATGTCCGGAGTCATCGTTTTTCATCCGAAAATCGATTTTTTGGACTGTACCAAAAATGATTCAAAATGTCAATTGGATTGTGCCTCATGTTGAATAACCACTTTTTAAACCCTCACAGTGACCAAAAGTGCCATTTTTACAGAGTTTTGCTTACTCAAAAGCTTCAATTTTGACCCGTTTCAGGCACAGAAATGACTTTAAACACACTTATTTTAGTTGAAAAAGTCATAATTCACATCCAACAGTCATTTAGAGTCAAAAGATTAAATTTTAAAATTTCATCATTATAGACCATTTTGGGAACGTTCGGCATGTCCGGAGTCATCGTTTTTCATCCGAAAATTGATTTTTTGGACTGTACCAAAAATGATTCAAAATGTCAATTGGATCGTGCCTCATGTTGAATAACCACTTTTTAAACCCTCACAGTGACCAAAATTGCCATTTTTACGGAGTTTTCCTTAATCAAAAGCTTCAATTTTGACACGTTTCAGGCACAGAAATGACTTTAAACACACTTATTTTAGTTGAAAAAGTCATAATTCGCATCCAACAGTCATTTAGAGTCAAAAGATTAAATGTTAAAATTTCATCATTATAGACCGTTTTGGGAACGTTCGACATGTCCGGAGTCATCGTTTTTCATCCGAAAATTGATTTTTTGGACTGTACCAAAAATTATTCAAAATGTCAATTAGATTGTGCCTCATGTTGAATAACCACTTTTTAAACCCTCACAGTGACCAAAAGTGCCATTTTTACAGAGTTTTGCTTACTCAAAAGTTTCAATTTTGACCCGTTTCAGGCACAGAAATGACTTTAAACACACTTATTTTAGTTGAAAAAGTCATAATTCACATCCAACAGTCATTTAGAGTCAAAAGATTAAATGTTAAAATTTCATCATTATAGACCATTTTGGGAACGCTCGACATGTCCGGAGTCATCGTTTTTCATCCGAAAATCGATTTTTTGGACTGTACCAAAAATGATTCAAAATGTCAATTGGATCGTGCCTCATGTTGAATAACCACTTTTTAAACCCTCACAGTGACCAAAAGTGCCATTTTTACAGAGTTTTGCTTACTCAAAAGCTTCAATTTTGACCCGTTTCAGGCACAGAAATGACTTTAAACACACTTATTTTAGTTGAAAAAGTCATAATTCACATCCAACAGTCATTTAGAGTCAAAAGATTAAATGTTAAAATTTCATCATTATAGACCATTTTGGGAACGTTCGGCATGTCCGGAGTCATCGTTTTTCATCCGAAAATTGATTTTTTGGACTGTACCAAAAATGATTCAAAATGTCAATTGGATCGTGCCTCATGTTGAATAACCACTTTTTAAACCCTCACAGTGACCAAAATTGCCATTTTTACAGAGTTTTCCTTAATCAAAAGCTTCAATTTTGACACGTTTCAGGCACAGAAATGACTTTAAACACACTTATTTTAGTTGAAAAAGTCATAATTCGCATCCAACAGTCATTTAGAGTCAAAAGATTAAATGTTAAAATTTCATCATTAAAGACCGGCTTGGGAACGTTCGACATGTCCGGAGTCATCGTTTTTCATCCGAAAATTGATTTTTTGGACTGTACCAAAAATTATTCAAAATGTCAATTAGATCGTGCCTCATGTTGAATAACCACTTTTTAAACCCTCACAGTGACCAAAAGTGCAATTTTTACAGAGTTTTGCTTACTCAAAAGTTTCAATTTTGACCCGTTTCAGGCACAGAAATGACTTTAAACACACTTATTTTAGTTGAAAAAGTCATAATTCACATCCAACAGTCATTTAGAGTCAAAAGATTAAATGTTAAAATTTCATCATTATAGACCATTTTGGGAACGTTCGACATGTCCGGAGTCATCGTTTTTCATCCGAAAATCGATTTTTTGGACTGTACCAAAAATGATTCAAAATGTCAATTGGATCGTGCCTCATGTTGAATAACCACTTTTTAAACCCTCACAGTGACCAAAAGTGCCATTTTTACAGAGTTTTGCTTACTCAAAAGCTTCAATTTCGACCCGTTTCAGGCACAGAAATGACTTTAAACACACTTATTTTAGTTGAAAAAGTCATAATTCACATCCAACAGTCATTTAGAGTCAAAAGATTAAATGTTAAAATTTCATCATTATAGACCATTTTGGGAACGTTCGGCATGTCCGGAGTCATCGTTTTTCATCCGAAAATCGATTTTTTGGACTGTACCAAAAATGCTTCAAAATGTCAATTGGATCGTGCCTCATGTTGAATAACCACTTTTTAAACACTCACATTGACCAAAATTGCCATTTTTACATAGTTTTCCTTACTCAAAAGCTTCAATTTTGACACGTTTCAGGCACAGAAATGACTTTAAACACACTTATTTTAGTTGAAAAAGTCATAATTCGCATCCAACAGTCATTTAAAGTCAAAAGATTAAATGTTAAAATTTCATCATTATAGACCATTTTGGGAACGTTCGACATGTCCGGAGTCATCGTTTTTCATCCGAAAATCGATTTTTTGGACTGTACCAAAAATGATTCAAAATGTCAATTGGATTGTGCCTCATGTTGAATAACCACTTTTTAAACCCTCACAGTGACCAAAAGTGCCATTTTTACAGAGTTTTGCTTACTCAAAAGCTTCAATTTTGACCCGTTTCAGGCACAGAAATGACTTTAAACACACTTATTTTAGTTGAAAAAGTCATAATTCACATCCAACAGTCATTTAGAGTCAAAAGATTAAATTTTAAAATTTCATCATTATAGACCATTTTGGGAACGTTCGGCATGTCCGGAGTCATCGTTTTTCATCCGAAAATTGATTTTTTGGACTGTACCAAAAATGATTCAAAATGTCAATTGGATCGTGCCTCATGTTGAATAACCACTTTTTAAACCCTCACAGTGACCAAAATTGCCATTTTTACAGAGTTTTCCTTAATCAAAAGCTTCAATTTTGACACGTTTCAGGCACAGAAATGACTTTAAACACACTTATTTTAGTTGAAAAAGTCATAATTCGCATCCAACAGTCATTTAGAGTCAAAAGATTAAATGTTAAAATTTCATCATTATAGACCGTTTTGGGAACGTTCGACATGTCCGGAGTCATCGTTTTTCATCCGAAAATTGATTTTTTGGACTGTACCAAAAATTATTCAAAATGTCAATTAGATTGTGCCTCATGTTGAATAACCACTTTTTAAACCCTCACAGTGACCAAAAGTGCCATTTTTACAGAGTTTTGCTTACTCAAAAGTTTCAATTTTGACCCGTTTCAGGCACAGAAATGACTTTAAACACACTTATTTTAGTTGAAAAAGTCATAATTCACATCCAACAGTCATTTAGAGTCAAAAGATTAAATGTTAAAATTTCATCATTATAGACCATTTTGGGAACGCTCGACATGTCCGGAGTCATCGTTTTTCATCCGAAAATCGATTTTTTGGACTGTACCAAAAATGATTCAAAATGTCAATTGGATCGTGCCTCATGTTGAATAACCACTTTTTAAACCCTCACAGTGACCAAAAGTGCCATTTTTACAGAGTTTTGCTTACTCAAAAGCTTCAATTTTGACCCGTTTCAGGCACAGAAATGACTTTAAACACACTTATTTTAGTTGAAAAAGTCATAATTCACATCCAACAGTCATTTAGAGTCAAAAGATTAAATGTTAAAATTTCATCATTATAGACCATTTTGGGAACGTTCGGCATGTCCGGAGTCATCGTTTTTCATCCGAAAATTGATTTTTTGGACTGTACCAAAAATGATTCAAAATGTCAATTGGATCGTGCCTCATGTTGAATAACCACTTTTTAAACCCTCACAGTGACCAAAATTGCCATTTTTACAGAGTTTTCCTTAATCAAAAGCTTCAATTTTGACACGTTTCAGGCACAGAAATGACTTTAAACACACTTATTTTAGTTGAAAAAGTCATAATTCGCATCCAACAGTCATTTAGAGTCAAAAGATTAAATGTTAAAATTTCATCATTATAGACCATTTTGGGAACGTTCGACATGTCCGGAGTCATAGTTTTTCATCCGAAAATTGATTTTTTTGACTGTACCAAAAATTATTCAAAATGTCAATTGGATCGTGCCTCATGTTGAATAACCACTTTTTAAACCCTCACAGTGACCAAAAGTGCCATTTTTACAGAGTTTTACTTACTCAAAAGTTTCAATTTTGACCCGTTTCAGGCACAGAAATGACTTTAAACACACTTATTTTAGTTGAAAAAGTCATAATTCACATCCAACAGTCATTTAGAGTCAAAAGATTAAATGTTAAAATTTCATCATTATAGACCATTTTGGGAACGTTCGACATGTCCGGAGTCATCGTTTTTCATCCGAAAATCGATTTTTTGGACTGTACCAAAAATGCTTCAAAATGTCAATTGGATCGTGCCTCATGTTGAATAACCACTTTTTAAACACTCACATTGACCAAAATTGCCATTTTTACAGAGTTTTCCTTACTCAAAAGCTTCAATTTTGACCCGTTTCAGGCACAGAAATGACTTTAAACACACTTATTTTAGTTGAAAAAGTCATAATTCACATCCAACAGTCATTTAGAGTCAAAAGATTAAATGTTAAAATTTCATCATTATAGACCATTTTGGGAACGTTTGACATGTCCGGAGTCATCGTTTTTCATCCGAAAATTGATTTTTGGGACTGTACCAAAAATGATTCAAAATGTCAATTGGATCGTGCCTCATGTTGAATAACCACTATTTAAACCCTCACAGTGATCAAAAGTGCCATTTTTACAGAGTTTTGCTTACTCAAAAGTTTCAATTTTGACCCGTTTCAGGCACAAAAATGACTTTAAACACACTTATTTTAGTTGAAAAAGTTATAATTCACATCCAACAGTCATTTAGAGTCAAAAGATTAAATGTTAAAATTTCATCATTATAGACCATTTTGGGAACGTTCGACATGTCCGGAGTCATCGTTTTTCATCCGAAAATTGATTTTTTGGACTGTACCAAAAATGATTCAAAATGTCAATTGGATCGTGCCTCATGTTGAATAACCACTTTTTAAACCCTCACAGTGACCAAAAGTGCCATTTTTACAGAGTTTTGCTTACTCAAAAGCTTCAATTTTGACCCGTTTCAGGCACAGAAATGACTTTAAACACACTTATTTTAGTTGAAAAAGTCATAATTCACATCCAACAGTCATTTAGAGTCAAAAGATTAAATTTTAAAATTTCATCATTATAGACCATTTTGGGAACGTTCGGCATGTCCGGAGTCATCGTTTTTCATCCGAAAATTGATTTTTTGGACTGTACCAAAAATGATTCAAAATGTCAATTGGATCGTGCCTCATGTTGAATAACCACTTTTTAAACCCTCACAGTGACCAAAATTGCCATTTTTACAGAGTTTTCCTTAATCAAAAGCTTCAATTTTGACACGTTTCAGGCACAGAAATGACTTTAAACACACTTATTTTAGTTGAAAAAGTCATAATTCGCATCCAACAGTCATTTAGAGTCAAAAGATTAAATGTTAAAATTTCATCATTATAGACCGTTTTGGGAACGTTCGACATGTCCGGAGTCATCGTTTTTCATCCGAAAATTGATTTTTTGGACTGTACCAAAAATTATTCAAAATGTCAATTAGATTGTGCCTCATGTTGAATAACCACTTTTTAAACCCTCACAGTGACCAAAAGTGCCATTTTTACAGAGTTTTGCTTACTCAAAAGTTTCAATTTTGACCCGTTTCAGGCACAGAAATGACTTTAAACACACTTATTTTAGTTGAAAAGGTCATAATTCACATCCAACAGTCATTTAGAGTCAAAAGATTAAATGTTAAAATTTCATCATTATAGACCATTTTGGGAACGTTCGACATGTCCGGAGTCATCGTTTTTCATCCGAAAATCGATTTTTTGGACTGTACCAAAAATGATTCAAAATGTCAATTGGATCGTGCCTCATGTTGAATAACCACTTTTTAAACCCTCACAGTGACCAAAAGTGCCATTTTTACAGAGTTTTGCTTACTCAAAAGCTTCAATTTTGACCCGTTTTAGGCACAGAAATGACTTTAAACACACTTATTTTAGTTGAAAAAGTCATAATTCACATCCAACAGTCATTTAGAGTCAAAAGATTAAATGTTAAAATTTCATCATTATAGACCATTTTGGGAACGTTCGGCATGTCCGGAGTCATCGTTTTTCATCCGAAAATCGATTTTTTGGACTGTACCAAAAATGCTTCAAAATGTCAATTGGATCGTGCCTCATGTTGAATAACCACTTTTTAAACACTCACATTGACCAAAATTGCCATTTTTACATAGTTTTCCTTACTCAAAAGCTTCAATTTTGACACGTTTCAGGCACAGAAATGACTTTAAACACACTTATTTTAGTTGAAAAAGTCATAATTCGCATCCAACAGTCATTTAAAGTCAAAAGATTAAATGTTAAAATTTCATCATTATAGACCGTTTTGGGAACGTTCGACATGTCCGGAGTCATCGTTTTTCATCCGAAAATTGATTTTTTGGACTGTACCAAAAATTATTCAAAATGTCAATTAGATCGTGCCTCATGTTGAATAACCACTTTTTAAACCCTCACAGTGACCAAAAGTGCCATTTTTACAGAGTTTTGCTTACTCAAAAGTTTCAATTTTGACCCGTTTCAGGCACAGAAATGACTTTAAACACACTTATTTTAGTTGAAAAAGTCATAATTCACATCCAACAGTCATTTAGAGTCAAAAGATTAAATGTTAAAATTTCATCATTATAGACCATTTTGGGAACGTTCGACATGTCCGGAGTCATCGTTTTTCATCCGAAAATCGATTTTTTGGACTGTACCAAAAATGATTCAAAATGTCAATTGGATCGTGCCTCATGTTGAATAACCACTTTTTAAACCCTCACAGTGACCAAAAGTGCCATTTTTACAGAGTTTTGCTTACTCAAAAGCTTCAATTTTGACCCGTTTCAGGCACAGAAATGACTTTAAACACACTTATTTTAGTTGAAAAAGTCATAATTCACATCCAACAGTCATTTAGAGTCAAAAGATTAAATTTTAAAATTTCATCATTATAGACCATTTTGGGAACGTTCGGCATGTCCGGAGTCATCGTTTTTCATCCGAAAATTGATTTTTTGGACTGTACCAAAAATGATTCAAAATGTCAATTGGATCGTGCCTCATGTTGAATAACCACTTTTTAAACCCTCACAGTGACCAAAATTGCCATTTTTACAGAGTTTTCCTTAATCAAAAGCTTCAATTTTGACCCGTTTCAGGCACAGAAATGACTTTAAACACACTTATTTTAGTTGAAAAAGTCATAATTCACATCCAACAGTCATTTAGAGTCAAAAGATTAAATTTTAAAATTTCATCATTATAGACCATTTTGGGAACGTTCGGCATGTCCGGAGTCATCGTTTTTCATCCGAAAATTGATTTTTTGGACTGTACCAAAAATGATTCAAAATGTCAATTGGATCGTGCCTCATGTTGAATAACCACTTTTTAAACCCTCACAGTGACCAAAATTGCCATTTTTACAGAGTTTTCCTTAATCAAAAGCTTCAATTTTGACACGTTTCAGGCACAGAAATGACTTTAAACACACTTATTTTAGTTGAAAAAGTCATAATTCACATCCAACAGTCATTTAGAGTCAAAAGATTAAATGTTAAAATTTCATCATTATAGACCGTTTTGGGAACGTTCGACATGTCCGGAGTCATCGTTTTTCATCCGAAAATTGATTTTTTGGACTGTACCAAAAATTATTCAAAATGTCAATTAGATTGTGCCTCATGTTGAATAACCACTTTTTAAACCCTCACAGTGACCAAAAGTGCCATTTTTACAGAGTTTTGCTTACTCAAAAGTTTCAATTTTGACCCGTTTCAGGCACAGAAATGACTTTAAACACACTTATTTTAGTTGAAAAAGTCATAATTCACATCCAACAGTCATTTAGAGTCAAAAGATTAAATGTTAAAATTTCATCATTATAGACCATTTTGGGAACGTTCGACATGTCCGGAGTCATCGTTTTTCATCCGAAAATCGATTTTTTGGACTGTACCAAAAATGATTCAAAATGTCAATTGGATCGTGCCTCATGTTGAATAACCACTTTTTAAACCCTCACAGTGACCAAAAGTGCCATTTTTACAGAGTTTTGCTTACTCAAAAGCTTCAATTTTGACCCGTTTTAGGCACAGAAATGACTTTAAACACACTTATTTTAGTTGAAAAAGTCATAATTCACATCCAACAGTCATTTAGAGTCAAAAGATTAAATGTTAAAATTTCATCATTATAGACCATTTTGGGAACGTTCGGCATGTCCGGAGTCATCGTTTTTCATCCGAAAATCGATTTTTTGGACTGTACCAAAAATGCTTCAAAATGTCAATTGGATCGTGCCTCATGTTGAATAACCACTTTTTAAACACTCACATTGACCAAAATTGCCATTTTTACATAGTTTTCCTTACTCAAAAGCTTCAATTTTGACACGTTTCAGGCACAGAAATGACTTTAAACACACTTATTTTAGTTGAAAAAGTCATAATTCGCATCCAACAGTCATTTAAAGTCAAAAGATTAAATGTTAAAATTTCATCATTATAGACCGTTTTGGGAACGTTCGACATGTCCGGAGTCATCGTTTTTCATCCGAAAATTGATTTTTTGGACTGTACCAAAAATGATTCAAAATGTCAATTGGATCGTGCCTCATGTTGAATAACCACTTTTTAAACCCTCACAGTGACCAAAATTGCCATTTTTACAGAGTTTTCCTTAATCAAAAGCTTCAATTTTGACACGTTTCAGGCACAGAAATGACTTTAAACACACTTATTTTAGTTGAAAAAGTCATAATTCGCATCCAACAGTCATTTAGAGTCAAAAGATTAAATGTTAAAATTTCATCATTATAGACCATTTTGGGAACGTTCGACATGTCCGGAGTCATAGTTTTTCATCCGAAAATTGATTTTTTTGACTGTACCAAAAATTATTCGAAATGTCAATTGGATCGTGCCTCATGTTGAATAACCACTTTTTAAACCCTCACAGTGACCAAAAGTGCCATTTTTACAGAGTTTTACTTACTCAAAAGTTTCAATTTTGACCCGTTTCAGGCACAGAAATGACTTTAAACACACTTATTTTAGTTGAAAAAGTCATAATTCACATCCAACAGTCATTTAGAGTCAAAAGATTAAATGTTAAAATTTCATCATTATAGACCATTTTGGGAACGTTCGACATGTCCGGAGTCATCGTTTTTCATCCGAAAATCGATTTTTTGGACTGTACCAAAAATGCTTCAAAATGTCAATTGGATCGTGCCTCATGTTGAATACCCACTTTTTAAACACTCACATTGACCAAAATTGCCATTTTTACAGAGTTTTCCTTACTCAAAAGCTTCAATTTTGACCCGTTTCAGGCACAGAAATGACTTTAAACACACTTATTTTAGTTGAAAAAGTCATAATTCACATCCAACAGTCATTTAGAGTCAAAAGATTAAATGTTAAAATTTCATCATTATAGACCATTTTGGGAACGTTCGACATGTCCGGAGTCATCGTTTTTCATCCGAAAATTGATTTTTTGGACTGTACCAAAAATGATTCAAAATGTCAATTGGATCGTGCCTCATGTTGAATAACCACTATTTAAACCCTCACAGTGACCGAAAGTGCCATTTTTACAGAGTTTTGCTTACTCAAAAGTTTCAATTTTGACCCGTTTCAGGCACAAAAATGACTTTAAACACACTTATTTTAGTTGAAAAAGTCATAATTCACATCCAACAGTCATTTAGAGTCAAAAGATTAAATGTTAAAATTTCATCATTATAGACCATTTTGGGAACGTTCGGCATGTCCGGAGTCATCGTTTTTCATCCGAAAATTGATTTTTTGGACTGTACCAAAAATGATTCAAAATGTCAATTGGATCGTGCCTCATGTTGAATAACCACTTTTTAAACACTCACGTTGACCAAAATTGCCATTTTTATAGAGTTTTCCTTACTCAAAAGCTTCAATTTTGACCCGTTTCAGGCACAGAAATGACTTTAAACACACTTATTTTAGTTGAAAAAGTCATAATTCACATCCAACAGTCATTTAGAGTCAAAAGATTAAATGTTAAAATTTCATCATTATAGACCATTTTGGGAACGTTCGGCATGTCCGGAGTCATCGTTTTTCATCCGAAAATCGATTTTTTGGACTGTACCAAAAATGCTTCAAAATGTCAATTGGATCGTGCCTCATGTTGAATAACCACTTTTTAAACACTCACATTGACCAAAATTGCCATTTTTACATAGTTTTCCTTACTCAAAAGCTTCAATTTTGACACGTTTCAGGCACAGAAATGACTTTAAACACACTTATTTTAGTTGAAAAAGTCATAATTCGCATCCAACAGTCATTTAGAGTCAAAAGATTAAATGTTAAAATTTCATCATTAAAGACCGGCTTGGGAACGTTCGACATGTCCGGAGTCATCGTTTTTCATCCGAAAATTGATTTTTTGGACTGTACCAAAAATTATTCAAAATGTCAATTAGATCGTGCCTCATGTTGAATAACCACTTTTTAAACCCTCACAGTGACCAAAAGTGCAATTTTTACAGAGTTTTGCTTACTCAAAAGTTTCAATTTTGACCCGTTTCAGGCACAGAAATGACTTTAAACACACTTATTTTAGTTGAAAAAGTCATAATTCACATCCAACAGTCATTTAGAGTCAAAAGATTAAATGTTAAAATTTCATCATTATAGACCATTTTGGGAACGTTCGACATGTCCGGAGTCATCGTTTTTCATCCGAAAATCGATTTTTTGGACTGTACCAAAAATGATTCAAAATGTCAATTGGATCGTGCCTCATGTTGAATAACCACTTTTTAAACCCTCACAGTGACCAAAAGTGCCATTTTTACAGAGTTTTGCTTACTCAAAAGCTTCAATTTCGACCCGTTTCAGGCACAGAAATGACTTTAAACACACTTATTTTAGTTGAAAAAGTCATAATTCACATCCAACAGTCATTTAGAGTCAAAAGATTAAATGTTAAAATTTCATCATTATAGACCATTTTGGGAACGTTCGGCATGTCCGGAGTTATCGTTTTTCATCCGAAAATTGATTTTTTGGACTGTACCAAAAATGATTCAAAATGTCAATTGGATCGTGCCTCATGTTGAATAACCACTTTTTAAACCCTCACAGTGACCAAAATTGCCATTTTTACAGAGTTTTCCTTACTCAAAAGCTTCAATTTTGACACGTTTCAGGCACAGAAATGACTTTAAACACACTTATTTTAGTTGAAAAAGTCATAATTCGCATCCAACAGTCATTTAGAGTCAAAAGATTAAATGTTAAAATTTCATCATTATAGACCATTTTGGGAACGTTCGACATGTCCGGAGTCATAGTTTTTCATCCGAAAATTGATTTTTTTGACTGTACCAAAAATTATTCAAAATGTCAATTGGATCGTGCCTCATGTTGAATAACCACTTTTTAAACCCTCACAGTGACCAAAAGTGCCATTTTTACAGAGTTTTACTTACTCAAAAGTTTCATTTTTGACCCGTTTCAGGCACAGAAATGACTTTAAACACACTTATTTTAGTTGAAAAAGTCATAATTCACATCCAACAGTCATTTAGAGTCAAAAGATTAAATGTTAAAATTTCATCATTATAGACCATTTTGGGAACGTTCGACATGTCCGGAGTCATCGTTTTTCATCCGAAAATTGATTTTTGGGACTGTACCAAAAATGATTCAAAATGTCAATTGGATCGTGCCTCATGTTGAATAACCACTTTTTAAACCCTCACAGTGACCAAAAGTGCCATTTTTACAGAGTTTTGCCTACTCAAAAGCTTCAATTTTGACCCGTTTCAGGCACAGAAATGACTTTAAACACACTTATTTTAGTTGAAAAAGTCATAATGCACATCCAACAGTCATTTAGAGTCAAAAGATTAAATGTTAAAATTTCATCATTATAGACCATTTTGGGAACGTTTGACATGTCCGGAGTCATCGTTTTTCATCCGAAAATTGATTTTTGGGACTGTACCAAAAATGATTCAAAATGTCAATTGGATCGTGCCTCATGTTGAATAACCACTATTTAAACCCTCACAGTGACCAAAAGTGCCATTTTTACAGAGTTTTGCTTACTCAAAAGTTTCAATTTTGACCCGTTTCAGGCACAAAAATGACTTTAAACACACTTATTTTAGTTGAAAAAGTCATAATTCACATCCAACAGTCATTTAGAGTCAAAAGATTAAATGTTAAAATTTCATCATTATAGACCATTTTGGGAACGTTCGACATGTCCGGAGTCATCGTTTTTCATCCGAAAATCGATTTTTTGGACTGTACCAAAAATGATTCAAAATGTCAATTGGATCGTGCCTCATGTTGAATAACCACTTTTTAAACCATCACAGTGACCAAAAGTGCCATTTTTACAGAGTTTTGCTTACTCAAAAGCTTCAATTTCGACCCGTTTCAGGCACAGAAATGACTTTAAACACACTTATTTTAGTTGAAAAAGTCATAATTCACATCCAACAGTCATTTAGAGTCAAAAGATTAAATGTTAAAATTTCATCATTATAGACCATTTTGGGAACGTTCGGCAAGTCCGGAGTTATCGTTTTTCATCCGAAAATTGATTTTTTGGACTGTACCAAAAATGATTCAAAATGTCAATTGGATCGTGCCTCATGTTGAATAACCACTTTTTAAACCCTCACAGTGACCAAAATTGCCATTTTTACAGAGTTTTCCTTACTCAAAAGCTTCAATTTTGACACGTTTCAGGCACAGAAATGACTTTAAACACACTTATTTTAGTTGAAAAAGTCATAATTCGCATCCAACAGTCATTTAGAGTCAAAAGATTAAATGTTAAAATTTCATCATTATAGACCATTTTGGGAACGTTCGACATGTCCGGAGTCATAGTTTTTCATCCGAAAATTGATTTTTTTGACTGTACCAAAAATTATTCAAAATGTCAATTGGATCGTGCCTCATGTTGAATAACCACTTTTTAAACCCTCACAGTGACCAAAAGTGCCATTTTTACAGAGTTTTACTTACTCAAAAGTTTCATTTTTGACCCGTTTCAGGCACAGAAATGACTTTAAACACACTTATTTTAGTTGAAAAAGTCATAATTCACATCCAACAGTCATTTAGAGTCAAAAGATTAAATGTTAAAATTTCATCATTATAGACCATTTTGGGAACGTTCGACATGTCCGGAGTCATCGTTTTTCATCCGAAAATTGATTTTTGGGACTGTACCAAAAATGATTCAAAATGTCAATTGGATCGTGCCTCATGTTGAATAACCACTTTTTAAACCCTCACAGTGACCAAAAGTGCCATTTTTACAGAGTTTTGCCTACTCAAAAGCTTCAATTTTGACCCGTTTCAGGCACAGAAATGACTTTAAACACACTTATTTTAGTTGAAAAAGTCATAATGCACATCCAACAGTCATTTAGAGTCAAAAGATTAAATGTTAAAATTTCATCATTATAGACCATTTTGGGAACGTTTGACATGTCCGGAGTCATCGTTTTTCATCCGAAAATTGATTTTTGGGACTGTACCAAAAATGATTCAAAATGTCAATTGGATCGTGCCTCATGTTGAATAACCACTATTTAAACCCTCACAGTGACCAAAAGTGCCATTTTTACAGAGTTTTGCTTACTCAAAAGTTTCAATTTTGACCCGTTTCAGGCACAAAAATGACTTTAAACACACTTATTTTAGTTGAAAAAGTCATAATTCACATCCAACAGTCATTTAGAGTCAAAAGATTAAATGTTAAAATTTCATCATTATAGACCATTTTGGGAACGTTCGACATGTCCGGAGTCATCGTTTTTCATCCGAAAATCGATTTTTTGGACTGTACCAAAAATGATTCAAAATGTCAATTGGATCGTGCCTCATGTTAAATAACCACTTTTTAAACCCTCACAGTGACCAAAAGTGCAATTTTTACAGAGTTTTGCTTACTCAAAAGCTTCAATTTTGACCCGTTTCAGGCACAGAAATGACTTTAAACACACTTATTTTAGTTGAAAAAGTCATAATTCACATCCAACAGTCATTTAGAGTCAAAAGATTAAATGTTAAAATTTCATCATTATAGACCATTTTGGGAACGTTCGGCATGTCCGGAGTCATCGTTTTTCATCCGAAAATTGATTTTTTGGACTGTACCAAAAATGATTCAAAATGTCAATTGGATCGTGCCTCATGTTGAATAACCACTTTTTAAACCCTCACAGTGACCAAAATTGCCATTTTTACAGAGTTTTCCTTACTCAAAAGCTTCAATTTTGACACGTTTCAGGCACAGAAATGACTTTAAACACACTTATTTTAGTTGAAAAAGTCATAATTCGCATCCAACAGTCATTTAGAGTCAAAAGATTAAATGTTAAAATTTCATCATTATAGACCATTTTGGGAACGTTCGACATGTCCGGAGTCATAGTTTTTCATCCGAAAATTGATTTTTTTGACTGTACCAAAAATTATTCAAAATGTCAATTGGATCGTGCCTCATGTTGAATAACCACTTTTTAAACCCTCACAGTGACCAAAAGTGCCATTTTTAAAGAGTTTTACTTACTCAAAAGTTTCATTTTTGACCCGTTTCAGGCACAGAAATGACTTTAAACACACTTATTTTAGTTGAAAAAGTCATAATTCACATCCAACAGTCATTTAGAGTCAAAAGATTAAATGTTAAAATTTCATCATTATAGACCATTTTGGGAACGTTCGACATGTCCGGAGTCATCGTTTTTCATCCGAAAATCGATTTTTTGGACTGTACCAAAAATGCTTCAAAATGTCAATTGGATCGTGCCTCATGTTGAATAACCACTTTTTAAACCCTCACAGTGACCAAAATTGCCATTTTTACAGAGTTTTCCTTACTCAAAAGCTTCAATTTTGACACGTTTCAGTCACAGAAATGACTTTAAACACACTTATTTTAGTTGAAAAAGTCATAATTCGCATCCAACAGTCATTTAGAGTCAAAAGATTAAATGTTAAAATTTCATCATTATAGACCATTTTGGGAACGTTCGACATGTCCGGAGTCATCGTTTTTCATCCGAAAATTGATTTTTTGGACTGTACCAAAAATGCTTCAAAATGTCAATTGGATCGTGCCTCATGTTGAATAACCACTTTTTAAACCCTCACATTGACCAAAATTGCCATTTTTACATAGTTTTCCTTACTCAAAAGCTTCAATTTTGACACGTTTCAGGCACAGAAATGACTTTAAACACACTTATTTTAGTTGAAAAAGTCATAATTCGCATCCAACAGTCATTTAGAGTCAAAAGATTAAATGTTAAAATTTCATCATTAAAGACCGGCTTGGGAACGTTCGACATGTCCGGAGTCATCGTTTTTCATCCGAAAATTGATTTTTTGGACTGTACCAAAAATTATTCAAAATGTCAATTAGATCGTGCCTCATGTTGAATAACCACTTTTTAAACCCTCACAGTGACCAAAAGTGCAATTTTTACAGAGTTTTGCTTACTCAAAAGTTTCAATTTTGACCCGTTTCAGGCACAGAAATGACTTTAAACACACTTATTTTAGTTGAAAAAGTCATAATTCACATCCAACAGTCATTTAGAGTCAAAAGATTAAATGTTAAAATTTCATCATTATAGACCATTTTGGGAACGTTCGACATGTCCGGAGTCATCGTTTTTCATCCGAAAATCGATTTTTTGGACTGTACCAAAAATGATTCAAAATGTCAATTGGATCGTGCCTCATGTTGAATAACCACTTTTTAAACCCTCACAGTGACCAAAAGTGCCATTTTTACAGAGTTTTGCTTACTCAAAAGCTTCAATTTCGACCCGTTTCAGGCACAGAAATGACTTTAAACACACTTATTTTAGTTGAAAAAGTCATAATTCACATCCAACAGTCATTTAGAGTCAAAAGATTAAATGTTAAAATTTCATCATTATAGACCATTTTGGGAACGTTCGGCATGTCCGGAGTTATCGTTTTTCATCCGAAAATTGATTTTTTGGACTGTACCAAAAATGATTCAAAATGTCAATTGGATCGTGCCTCATGTTGAATAACCACTTTTTAAACCCTCACAGTGACCAAAATTGCCATTTTTACAGAGTTTTCCTTACTCAAAAGCTTCAATTTTGACACGTTTCAGGCACAGAAATGACTTTAAACACACTTATTTTAGTTGAAAAAGTCATAATTCGCATCCAACAGTCATTTAGAGTCAAAAGATTAAATGTTAAAATTTCATCATTATAGACCATTTTGGGAACGTTCGACATGTCCGGAGTCATAGTTTTTCATCCGAAAATTGATTTTTTTGACTGTACCAAAAATTATTCAAAATGTCAATTGGATCGTGCCTCATGTTGAATAACCACTTTTTAAACCCTCACAGTGACCAAAAGTGCCATTTTTACAGAGTTTTACTTACTCAAAAGTTTCATTTTTGACCCGTTTCAGGCACAGAAATGACTTTAAACACACTTATTTTAGTTGAAAAAGTCATAATTCACATCCAACAGTCATTTAGAGTCAAAAGATTAAATGTTAAAATTTCATCATTATAGACCATTTTGGGAACGTTCGACATGTCCGGAGTCATCGTTTTTCATCCGAAAATTGATTTTTGGGACTGTACCAAAAATGATTCAAAATGTCAATTGGATCGTGCCTCATGTTGAATAACCACTTTTTAAACCCTCACAGTGACCAAAAGTGCCATTTTTACAGAGTTTTGCCTACTCAAAAGCTTCAATTTTGACCCGTTTCAGGCACAGAAATGACTTTAAACACACTTATTTTAGTTGAAAAAGTCATAATGCACATCCAACAGTCATTTAGAGTCAAAAGATTAAATGTTAAAATTTCATCATTATAGACCATTTTGGGAACGTTTGACATGTCCGGAGTCATCGTTTTTCATCCGAAAATTGATTTTTGGGACTGTACCAAAAATGATTCAAAATGTCAATTGGATCGTGCCTCATGTTGAATAACCACTATTTAAACCCTCACAGTGACCAAAAGTGCCATTTTTACAGAGTTTTGCTTACTCAAAAGTTTCAATTTTGACCCGTTTCAGGCACAAAAATGACTTTAAACACACTTATTTTAGTTGAAAAAGTCATAATTCACATCCAACAGTCATTTAGAGTCAAAAGATTAAATGTTAAAATTTCATCATTATAGACCATTTTGGGAACGTTCGACATGTCCGGAGTCATCGTTTTTCATCCGAAAATCGATTTTTTGGACTGTACCAAAAATGATTCAAAATGTCAATTGGATCGTGCCTCATGTTGAATAACCACTTTTTAAACCATCACAGTGACCAAAAGTGCCATTTTTACAGAGTTTTGCTTACTCAAAAGCTTCAATTTCGACCCGTTTCAGGCACAGAAATGACTTTAAACACACTTATTTTAGTTGAAAAAGTCATAATTCACATCCAACAGTCATTTAGAGTCAAAAGATTAAATGTTAAAATTTCATCATTATAGACCATTTTGGGAACGTTCGGCAAGTCCGGAGTTATCGTTTTTCATCCGAAAATTGATTTTTTGGACTGTACCAAAAATGATTCAAAATGTCAATTGGATCGTGCCTCATGTTGAATAACCACTTTTTAAACCCTCACAGTGACCAAAATTGCCATTTTTACAGAGTTTTCCTTACTCAAAAGCTTCAATTTTGACACGTTTCAGGCACAGAAATGACTTTAAACACACTTATTTTAGTTGAAAAAGTCATAATTCGCATCCAACAGTCATTTAGAGTCAAAAGATTAAATGTTAAAATTTCATCATTATAGACCATTTTGGGAACGTTCGACATGTCCGGAGTCATAGTTTTTCATCCGAAAATTGATTTTTTTGACTGTACCAAAAATTATTCAAAATGTCAATTGGATCGTGCCTCATGTTGAATAACCACTTTTTAAACCCTCACAGTGACCAAAAGTGCCATTTTTACAGAGTTTTACTTACTCAAAAGTTTCATTTTTGACCCGTTTCAGGCACAGAAATGACTTTAAACACACTTATGTTAGTTGAAAAAGTCATAATTCACATCCAACAGTCATTTAGAGTCAAAAGATTAAATGTTAAAATTTCATCATTATAGACCATTTTGGGAACGTTCGACATGTCCGGAGTCATCGTTTTTCATCCGAAAATTGATTTTTGGGACTGTACCAAAAATGATTCAAAATGTCAATTGGATCGTGCCTCATGTTGAATAACCACTTTTTAAACCCTCACAGTGACCAAAAGTGCCATTTTTACAGAGTTTTGCCTACTCAAAAGCTTCAATTTTGACCCGTTTCAGGCACAGAAATGACTTTAAACACACTTATTTTAGTTGAAAAAGTCATAATGCACATCCAACAGTCATTTAGAGTCAAAAGATTAAATGTTAAAATTTCATCATTATAGACCATTTTGGGAACGTTTGACATGTCCGGAGTCATCGTTTTTCATCCGAAAATTGATTTTTGGGACTGTACCAAAAATGATTCAAAATGTCAATTGGATCGTGCCTCATGTTGAATAACCACTATTTAAACCCTCACAGTGACCAAAAGTGCCATTTTTACAGAGTTTTGCTTACTCAAAAGTTTCAATTTTGACCCGTTTCAGGCACAAAAATGACTTTAAACACACTTATTTTAGTTGAAAAAGTCATAATTCACATCCAACAGTCATTTAGAGTCAAAAGATTAAATGTTAAAATTTCATCATTATAGACCATTTTGGGAACGTTCGACATGTCCGGAGTCATCGTTTTTCATCCGAAAATCGATTTTTTGGACTGTACCAAAAATGATTCAAAATGTCAATTGGATCGTGCCTCATGTTAAATAACCACTTTTTAAACCCTCACAGTGACCAAAAGTGCAATTTTTACAGAGTTTTGCTTACTCAAAAGCTTCAATTTTGACCCGTTTCAGGCACAGAAATGACTTTAAACACACTTATTTTAGTTGAAAAAGTCATAATTCACATCCAACAGTCATTTAGAGTCAAAAGATTAAATGTTAAAATTTCATCATTATAGACCATTTTGGGAACGTTCGGCATGTCCGGAGTCATCGTTTTTCATCCGAAAATTGATTTTTTGGACTGTACCAAAAATGATTCAAAATGTCAATTGGATCGTGCCTCATGTTGAATAACCACTTTTTAAACCCTCACAGTGACCAAAATTGCCATTTTTACAGAGTTTTCCTTACTCAAAAGCTTCAATTTTGACACGTTTCAGGCACAGAAATGACTTTAAACACACTTATTTTAGTTGAAAAAGTCATAATTCGCATCCAACAGTCATTTAGAGTCAAAAGATTAAATGTTAAAATTTCATCATTATAGACCATTTTGGGAACGTTCGACATGTCCGGAGTCATAGTTTTTCATCCGAAAATTGATTTTTTTGACTGTACCAAAAATTATTCAAAATGTCAATTGGATCGTGCCTCATGTTGAATAACCACTTTTTAAACCCTCACAGTGACCAAAAGTGCCATTTTTAAAGAGTTTTACTTACTCAAAAGTTTCATTTTTGACCCGTTTCAGGCACAGAAATGACTTTAAACACACTTATTTTAGTTGAAAAAGTCATAATTCACATCCAACAGTCATTTAGAGTCAAAAGATTAAATGTTAAAATTTCATCATTATAGACCATTTTGGGAACGTTCGACATGTCCGGAGTCATCGTTTTTCATCCGAAAATCGATTTTTTGGACTGTACCAAAAATGCTTCAAAATGTCAATTGGATCGTGCCTCATGTTGAATAACCACTTTTTAAACCCTCACAGTGACCAAAATTGCCATTTTTACAGAGTTTTCCTTACTCAAAAGCTTCAATTTTGACACGTTTCAGTCACAGAAATGACTTTAAACACACTTATTTTAGTTGAAAAAGTCATAATTCGCATCCAACAGTCATTTAGAGTCAAAAGATTAAATGTTAAAATTTCATCATTATAGACCATTTTGGGAACGTTCGACATGTCCGGAGTCATAGTTTTTCATCCGAAAATTGATTTTTTTGACTGTACCAAAAATTTTTCAAAATGTCAATTGGATTGTGCCTCATGTTGAATATCCACTTTTTAAACCCTCACAGTGACCAAAAGTGCCATTTTTACAGAGTTTTACTTACTCAAAAGTTTCATTTTTGACCCGTTTCAGGCACAGAAATGACTTTAAACACACTTATTTTAGTTGAAAAAGTCATAATTCACATCCAACAGTCATTTAGAGTCAAAAGATTAAATGTTAAAATTTCATCATTATAGACCATTTTGGGAACGTTCGACATGTCCGGAGTCATCGTTTTTCATCCGAAAATTAATTTTTTGGACTGTACCAAAAATGCTTCAAAATGTCAATTGGATCGTGCCTCATGTTGAATAACCACTTTTTAAACACTCACGTTGACCAAAATTGCCATTTTTATAGAGTTTTCTTTACTCAAAAGCTTCAATTTTGACCCGTTTCAGGCACAGAAATGACTTTAAACACACTTATTTTAGTTGAAAAAGTCATAATTCACATCCAACAGTCATTTAGAGTCAAAAGATTAAATGTTAAAATTTCATCATTATAGACCATTTTGGGAACGTTCGGCATGTCCGGAGTCATCGTTTTTCATCCGAAAATCGATTTTTTGGACTGTACCAAAAATGCTTCAAAATGTCAATTGGATCGTGCCTCATGTTGAATAACCACTTTTTAAACACTCACATTGACCAAAATTGCCATTTTTACATAGTTTTCCTTACTCAAAAGCTTCAATTTTGACACGTTTCAGGCACAGAAATGACTTTAAACACACTTATTTTAGTTGAAAAAGTCATAATTCGCATCCAACAGTCATTTAGAGTCAAAAGATTAAATGTTAAAATTTCATCATTATAGACCGTTTTGGGAACGTTCGACATGTCCGGAGTCATCGTTTTTCATCCGAAAATTGATTTTTTGGACTGTACCAAAAATTATTCAAAATGTCAATTAGATTGTGCCTCATGTTGAATAACCACTTTTTAAACCCTCACAGTGACCAAAAGTGCCATTTTTACAGAGTTTTGCTTACTCAAAAGTTTCAATTTTGACCCGTTTCAGGCACAGAAATGACTTTAAACACACTTATTTTAGTTGAAAAAGTCATAATTCACATCCAACAGTCATTTAGAGTCAAAAGATTAAATGTTAAAATTTCATCATTATAGACCATTTTGGGAACGTTCGGCATGTCCGGAGTCATCGTTTTTCATCCGAAAATCGATTTTTTGGACTGTACCAAAAATGCTTCAAAATGTCAATTGGATCGTGCCTCATGTTGAATAACCACTTTTTAAACACTCACATTGACCAAAATTGCCATTTTTACATAGTTTTCCTTACTCAAAAGCTTCAATTTTGACACGTTTCAGGCACAGAAATGACTTTAAACACACTTATTTTAGTTGAAAAAGTCATAATTCGCATCCAACAGTCATTTAAAGTCAAAAGATTAAATGTTAAAATTTCATCATTATAGACCGTTTTGGGATCGTTCGACATGTCCGGAGTCATCGTTTTTCATCCGAAAATTGATTTTTTGGACTGTACCAAAAATTATTCAAAATGTCAATTAGATCGTGCCTCATGTTGAATAACCACTTTTTAAACCCTCACAGTGACCAAAAGTGCCATTTTTACAGAGTTTTGCTTACTCAAAAGTTTCAATTTTGACCCGTTTCAGGCACAGAAATGACTTTAAACACACTTATTTTAGTTGAAAAAATCATAATTCACATCCAACAGTCATTTAGAGTCAAAAGATTAAATGTTAAAATTTCATAATTATAGACCATTTTGGGAACGTTCGACATGTCCGGAGTCATCGTTTTTCATCCGAAAATCGATTTTTTGGACTGTACCAAAAATGATTCAAAATGTCAATTGGATCGTGCCTCATGTTGAATAACCACTTTTTAAACCCTCACAGTGACCAAAAGTGCCATTTTTACAGAGTTTTGCTTACTCAAAAGCTTCAATTTTGACCCGTTTCAGGCACAGAAATGACTTTAAACACACTTATTTTAGTTGAAAAAGTCATAATTCACATCCAACAGTCATTTAGAGTCAAAAGATTGAATTTTAAAATTTCATCATTATAGACCATTTTGGGAACGTTCGACATGTCCGGAGTCATCGTTTTTCATCCGAAAATCGATTTTTTGGACTGTACCAAAAATGATTCAAAATGTCAATTGGATCGTGCCTCATGTTGAATAACCACTTTTTAAACCCTCACAGTGACCAAAAGTGCCATTTTTACAGAGTTTTGCTTACTCAAAAGCTTCAATTTTGACCCGTTTCAGGCACAGAAATGACTTTAAACACACTTATTTTAGTTGAAAAAGTCATAATTCACATCCAACAGTCATTTAGAGTCAAAAGATTAAATGTTAAAATTTCATCATTATAGACCATTTTGGGAACGTTCGGCATGTCCGGAGTCATCGTTTTTCATCCGAAAATCGATTTTTTGGACTGTACCAAAAATGCTTCAAAATGTCAATTGGATCGTGCCTCATGTTGAATAACCACTTTTTAAACACTCACATTGACCAAAATTGCCATTTTTACATAGTTTTCCTTACTCAAAAGCTTCAATTTTGACACGTTTCAGGCACAGAAATGACTTTAAACACACTTATTTTAGTTGAAAAAGTCATAATTCGCATCCAACAGTCATTTAAAGTCAAAAGATTAAATGTTAAAATTTCATCATTATAGACCGTTTTGGGAACGTTCGACATGTCCGGAGTCATCGTTTTTCATCCGAAAATTGATTTTTTGGACTGTACCAAAAATTATTCAAAATGTCAATTAGATCGTGCCTCATGTTGAATAACCACTTTTTAAACCCTCACAGTGACCAAAAGTGCCATTTTTACAGAGTTTTGCTTACTCAAAAGTTTCAATTTTGACCCGTTTCAGGCACAGAAATGACTTTAAACACACTTATTTTAGTTGAAAAAGTCATAATTCACATCCAACAGTCATTTAGAGTCAAAAGATTAAATGTTAAAATTTCATCATTGTAGACCATTTTGGGAACGTTCGACATGTCCGGAGTCATCGTTTTTCATCCGAAAATCGATTTTTTGGACTGTACCAAAAATGATTCAAAATGTCAATTGGATCGTGCCTCATGTTGAATAACCACTTTTTAAACCCTCACAGTGACCAAAAGTGCCATTTTTACAGAGTTTTGCTTACTCAAAAGCTTCAATTTTGACCCGTTTCAGGCACAGAAATGACTTTAAACACACTTATTTTAGTTGAAAAATTCATAATTCACATCCAACAGTCATTTAGAGTCAAAAGATTAAATTTTAAAATTTCATCATTATAGACCATTTTGGGAACGTTCGGCATGTCCGGAGTCATCGTTTTTCATCCGAAAATTGATTTTTTTGGACTGTACCAAAAATGATTCAAAATGTCAATTGGATCGTGCCTCATGTTGAATAACCACTTTTTAAACCCTCACAGTGACCAAAATTGCCATTTTTACAGAGTTTTCCTTAATCAAAAGCTTCAATTTTGACACGTTTCAGGCACAGAAATGACTTTAAACACACTTATTTTAGTTGAAAAAGTGATAATTCGCATCCAACAGTCATTTAGAGTCAAAAGATTAAATGTTAAAATTTCATCATTATAGACCATTTTGGGAACGTTCGACATGTCCGGAGTCATAGTTTTTCATCCGAAAATTGATTTTTTTGACTGTACCAAAAATTATTCAAAATGTCAATTGGATCGTGCCTCATGTTGAATAACCACTTTTTAAACCCTCACAGTGACCAAAAGTGCCATTTTTACAGAGTTTTACTTACTCAAAAGTTTCAATTTTGACCCGTTTCAGGCACAGAAATGACTTTAAACACACTTATTTTAGTTGAAAAAGTCATAATTCACATCCAACAGTCATTTAGAGTCAAAAGATTAAATGTTAAAATTTCATCATTATAGACCATTTTGGGAACGTTCGACATGTCCGGAGTCATCGTTTTTCATCCGAAAATCGATTTTTTGGACTGTACCAAAAATGCTTCAAAATGTCAATTGGATCGTGCCTCATGTTGAATAACCACTTTTTAAACACTCACATTGACCAAAATTGCCATTTTTACAGAGTTTTCCTTACTCAAAAGCTTCAATTTTGACCCGTTTCAGGCACAGAAATGACTTTAAACACACTTATTTTAGTTGAAAAAGTCATAATTCACATCCAACAGTCATTTAGAGTCAAAAGATTAAATGTTAAAATTTCATCATTATAGACCATTTTGGGAACGTTTGACATGTCCGGAGTCATCGTTTTTCATCCGAAAATTGATTTTTGGGACTGTACCAAAAATGATTCAAAATGTCAATTGGATCGTGCCTCATGTTGAATAACCACTATTTAAACCCTCACAGTGACCAAAAGTGCCATTTTTACAGAGTTTTGCTTACTCAAAAGTTTCAATTTTGACCCGTTTCAGGCACAAAAATGACTTTAAACACACTTATTTTAGTTGAAAAAGTCATAATTCACATCCAACAGTCATTTAGAGTCAAAAGATTAAATGTTAAAATTTCATCATTATAGACCATTTTGGGAACGTTCGGCATGTCCGGAGTCATCGTTTTTCATCCGAAAATTGATTTTTTGGACTGTACCAAAAATGATTCAAAATGTCAATTGGATCGTGCCTCATGTTGAATAACCACTTTTTAAACCCTCACAGTGACCAAAATTGCCATTTTTACAGAGTTTTCCTTACTCAAAAGCTTCAATTTTGACACGTTTCAGGCACAGAAATGACTTTAAACACACTTATTTTAGTTGAAAAAGTCATAATTCGCATCCAACAGTCCTTTAGAGTCAAAAGTTTAAATGTTAAAATTTCATCATTATAGACCATTTTGGGAACGTTCGACATGTCCGGAGTCATCGTTTTTCATCCGAAAATTGATTTTTTGGACTGTACCAAAAATGATTCAAAATGTCAATTGGATCGTGCCTCATGTTGAATAACCACTTTTTAAACCCTCACAGTGACCAAAAGTGCCATTTTTACAGAGTTTTGCTTACTCAAAAGTTTCAATGTTGACCCGTTTCAGGCACAGAAATGACTTTAAACACACTTATTTTAGTTGAAAAAGTCATAATTCACATCCAACAGTCATTTAGAGTCAAAAGATTAAATGTTAAAATTTCATCATTATAGACCATTTTGGGAACGTTCGACATGTCCGGAGTCATCGTTTTTCATCCGAAAATTGATTTTTTGGACTGTACCAAAAATGCTTCAAAATGTCAATTGGATCGTGCCTCATGTTGAATAACCACTTTTTAAACACTCACGTTGACCAAAATTGCCATTTTTATAGAGTTTTCCTTACTCAAAAGCTTCAATTTTGACCGGTTTCAGGCACAGAAATGACTTTAAACACACTTATTTTAGTTGAAAAAGTCATAATTCACATCCAACAGTCATTTAGAGTCAAAAGATTAAATGTTAAAATTTCATCATTATAGACCATTTTGGGAACGTTCGGCATGTCCGGAGTCATCGTTTTTCATCCGAAAATCGATTTTTTGGACTGTACCAAAAATGCTTCAAAATGTCAATTGGATCGTGCCTCATGTTGAATAACCACTTTTTAAACACTCACATTGACCAAAATTGCCATTTTTACATAGTTTTCCTTACTCAAAAGCTTCAATTTTGACACGTTTCAGGCACAGAAATGACTTTAAACACACTTATTTTAGTTGAAAAAGTCATAATTCGCATCCAACAGTCATTTAGAGTCAAAAGATTAAATGTTAAAATTTCATCATTAAAGACCGTTTTGGGAACGTTCGACATGTCCGGAGTCATCGTTTTTCATCCGAAAATTGATTTTTTGGACTGTACCAAAAATTATTCAAAATGTCAATTAGATCGTGCCTCATGTTGAATAACCACTTTTTAAACCCTCACAGTGACCAAAAGTGCAATTTTTACAGAGTTTTGCTTACTCAAAAGTTTCAATTTTGACCCGTTTCAGGCACAGAAATGACTTTAAACACACTTATTTTAGTTGAAAAAGTCATAATTCACATCCAACAGTCATTTAGAGTCAAAAGATTAAATGTTAAAATTTCATCATTATAGACCATTTTGGGAACGTTCGACATGTCCGGAGTCATCGTTTTTCATCCGAAAATCGATTTTTTAGACTGTACCAAAAATGATTCAAAATGTCAATTGGATCGTGCCTCATGTTGAATAACCACTTTTTAAACCCTCACAGTGACCAAAAGTGCCATTTTTACAGAGTTTTGCTTACTCAAAAGCTTCAATTTCGACCCGTTTCAGGCACAGAAATGACTTTAAACACACTTATTTTAGTTGAAAAAGTCATAATTCACATCCAACAGTCATTTAGAGTCAAAAGATTAAATGTTAAAATTTCATCATTATAGACCATTTTGGGAACGTTCGGCATGTCCGGAGTTATCGTTTTTCATCCGAAAATTGATTTTTTGGACTGTACCAAAAATGATTCAAAATGTCAATTGGATCGTGCCTCATGTTGAATAACCACTTTTTAAACCCTCACAGTGACCAAAATTGCCATTTTTACAGAGTTTTCCTTACTCAAAAGCTTAAATTTTGACACGTTTCAGGCACAGAAATGACTTTAAACACACTTATTTTAGTTGAAAAAGTCATAATTCGCATCCAACAGTCATTTAGAGTCAAAAGATTAAATGTTAAAATTTCATCATTATAGACCATTTTGGGAACGTTCGACATGTCCGGAGTCATAGTTTTTCATCCGAAAATTGATTTTTTTGACTGTACCAAAAATTATTCAAAATGTCAATTGGATCGTGCCTCATGTTGAATAACCACTTTTTAAACCCTCACAGTGACCAAAAGTGCCATTTTTACAGAGTTTTACTTACTCAAATGTTTCATTTTTGACCCGTTTCAGGCACAGAAATGACTTTAAACACACTTATTTTAGTTGAAAAAGTCATAATTCACATCCAACAGTCATTTAGAGTCAAAAGATTAAATGTTAAAATTTCATCATTATAGACCATTTTGGGAACGTTCGACATGTCCGGAGTCATCGTTTTTCATCCGAAAATTGATTTTTGGGACTGTACCAAAAATGATTCAAAATGTCAATTGGATCGTGCCTCATGTTGAATAACCACTTTTTAAACCCTCACAGTGACCAAAAGTGCCATTTTTACAGAGTTTTGCCTACTCAAAAGCTTCAATTTTGACCCGTTTCAGGCACAGAAATGACTTTAAACACACTTATTTTAGTTGAAAAAGTCATAATGCACATCCAACAGTCATTTAGAGTCAAAAGATTAAATGTTAAAATTTCATCATTATAGACCATTTTGGGAACGTTTGACATGTCCGGAGTCATCGTTTTTCATCCGAAAATTGATTTTTGGGACTGTACCAAAAATGATTCAAAATGTCAATTGGATCGTGCCTCATGTTGAATAACCACTATTTAAACCCTCACAGTGACCAAAAGTGCCATTTTTACAGAGTTTTGCTTACTCAAAAGTTTCAATTTTGACCCGTTTCAGGCACAAAAATGACTTTAAACACACTTATTTTAGTTGAAAAAGTCATAATTCACATCCAACAGTCATTTAGAGTCAAAAGATTAAATGTTAAAATTTCATCATTATAGACCATTTTGGGAACGTTCGACATGTCCGGAGTCATCGTTTTTCATCCGAAAATCGATTTTTTGGACTGTACCAAAAATGATTCAAAATGTCAATTGGATCGTGCCTCATGTTAAATAACCACTTTTTAAACCCTCACAGTGACCAAAAGTGCCATTTTTACAGAGTTTTGCTTACTCAAAAGCTTCAATTTTGACCCGTTTCAGGCACAGAAATGACTTTAAACACACTTATTTTAGTTGAAAAAGTCATAATTCACATCCAACAGTCATTTAGAGTCAAAAGATTAAATGTTAAAATTTCATCATTATAGACCATTTTGGGAACGTTCGGCATGTCCGGAGTCATCGTTTTTCATCCGAAAATTGATTTTTTGGACTGTACCAAAAATGATTCAAAATGTCAATTGGATCGTGCCTCAAGTTGAATAACCACTTTTTAAACCCTCACAGTGACCAAAATTGCCATTTTTACAGAGTTTTCCTTACTCAAAAGCTTCAATTTTGACACGTTTCAGGCACAGAAATGACTTTAAACACACTTATTTTAGTTGAAAAAGTCATAATTCGCATCCAACAGTCATTTAGAGTCAAAAGAATTAATGTTAAAATTTCATCATTATAGACCATTTTGGGAACGTTCGACATGTCCGGAGTCATAGTTTTTCATCCGAAAATTGATTTTTTTGACTGTACCAAAAATTATTCAAAATGTCAATTGGATCGTGCCTCATGTTGAATAACCACTTTTTAAACCCTCACAGTGACCAAAAGTGCCATTTTTACAGAGTTTTACTTACTCAAAAGTTTCATTTTTGACCCGTTTCAGGCACAGAAATGACTTTAAACACACTTATTTTAGTTGAAAAAGTCATAATTCACATCCAACAGTCATTTAGAGTCAAAAGATTAAATGTTAAAATTTCATCATTATAGACCATTTTGGGAACGTTCGACATGTCTGGAGTCATCGTTTTTCATCCGAAAATCGATTTTTTGGACTGTACCAAAAATGCTTCAAAATGTCAATTGGATCGTGCCTCATGTTGAATAACCACTTTTTAAACCCTCACAGTGACCAAAATTGCCATTTTTACAGAGTTTTCCTTACTCAAAAGCTTCAATTTTGACACGTTTCAGGCACAGAAATGACTTTAAACACACTTATTTTAGTTGAAAAAGTCATAATTCGCATCCAACAGTCATTTAGAGTCAAAAGATTAAATGTTAAAATTTCATCATTATAGACCATTTTGGGAACGTTCGACATGTCCGGAGTCATAGTTTTTCATCCGAAAATTGATTTTTTTGACTGTACCAAAAATTATTCAAAATGTCAATTGGATCGTGCCTCATGTTGAATAACCACTTTTTAAACCCTCACAGTGACCAAAAGTGCCATTTTTACAGAGTTTTACTTACTCAAATGTTTCATTTTTGACCCGTTTCAGGCACAGAAATGACTTTAAACACACTTATTTTAGTTGAAAAAGTCATAATTCACATCCAACAGTCATTTAGAGTCAAAAGATTAAATGTTAAAATTTCATCATTATAGACCATTTTGGGAACGTTCGACATGTCCGGAGTCATCGTTTTTCATCCGAAAATCGATTTTTTGGACTGTACCAAAAATGCTTCAAAATGTCAATTGGATCGTGCCTCATGTTGAATAACCACTTTTTAAACACTCACATTGACCAAAATTGCCATTTTTACAGAGTTTTCCTTACTCAAAAGCTTCAATTTTGACCCGTTTCAGGCACAGAAATGACTTTAAACACACTTATTTTAGTTGAAAAAGTCATAATTCACATCCAACAGTCATTTAGAGTCAAAAGATTAAATGTTAAAATTTCATCATTATAGACCATTTTGGGAACGTTCGACATGTCCGGAGTCATCGTTTTTCATCCGAAAATTGATTTTTGGGACTGTACCAAAAATGATTCAAAATGTCAATTGGATCGTGCCTCATGTTGAATAACCACTTTTTAAACCCTCACAGTGACCAAAAGTGCCATTTTTACAGAGTTTTGCTTACTCAAAAGCTTCAATTTTGACCCGTTTCAGGCACAGAAATGACTTTAAACACACTTATTTTAGTTGAAAAAGTCATAATTCACATCCAACAGTCATTTAGAGTCAAAAGATTAAATGGTAAAATTTCATCATTATAGACCATTTTGGGAACGTTCGACATGTCCGGAGTCATCGTTTTTCATCCGAAAATTGATTTTTGGGACTGTACTAAAAATGATTCAAAATGTCAATTGGATCGTGCCTCATGTTGAATAACCACTTTTTAAACCCTCACAGTGACCAAAAGTGCCATTTTTACAGAGTTTTGCCTACTCAAAAGCTTCAATTTTGACCCGTTTCAGGCACAGAAATGACTTTAAACACACTTATTTTAGTTGAAAAAGTCATAATGCACATCCAACAGTCATTTAGAGTCAAAAGATTAAATGTTAAAATTTCATCATTATAGACCATTTTGGGAACGTTTGACATGTCCGGAGTCATCGTTTTTCATCCGAAAATTGATTTTTGGGACTGTACCAAAAATGATTCAAAATGTCAATTGGATCGTGCCTCATGTTGAATAACCACTATTTAAACCCTCACAGTGACCAAAAGTGCCATTTTTACAGAGTTTTGCTTACTCAAAAGTTTCAATTTTGACCCGTTTCAGGCACAAAAATGACTTTAAACACACTTATTTTAGTTGAAAAAGTCATAATTCACATCCAACAGTCATTTAGAGTCAAAAGATTAAATGTTAAAATTTCATCATTATAGACCATTTTGGGAACGTTCGGCATGTCCGGAGTCATCGTTTTTCATCCGAAAATTGATTTTTTGGACTGTACCAAAAATGATTCAAAATGTCAATTGGATCGTGCCTCATGTTGAATAACCACTTTTTAAACCCTCACAGTGACCAAAATTGCCATTTTTACAGAGTTTTCCTTACTCAAAAGCTTCAATTTTGACAGGTTTCAGGCACAGAAATGACTTTAAACACACTTATTTTAGTTGAAAAAGTAATAATTCGCATCCAACAGTCATTTAGAGTCAAAAGTTTAAATGTTAAAATTTCATCATTATAGACCATTTTGGGAACGTTCGACATGTCCGGAGTCATCGTTTTTCATCCGAAAATTGATTTTTTGGACTGTACCAAAAATGATTCAAAATGTCAATTGGATCGTGCCTCATGTTGAATAACCACTTTTTAAACCCTCACAGTGACCAAAAGTGCCATTTTTACAGAGTTTTGCTTACTCAAAAGTTTCATTGTTGACCCGTTTCAGGCACAGAAATGACTTTAAACACACTTATTTTAGTTGAAAAAGTCATAATTCACATCCAACAGTCATTTAGAGTCAAAAGATTAAATGTTAAAATTTCATCATTATAGACCATTTTGGGAACGTTCGACATGTCCGGAGTCATCGTTTTTCATCCGAAAATTGATTTTTTGGACTGTACCAAAAATGCTTCAAAATGTCAATTGGATCGTGCCTCATGTTGAATAACCACTTTTTAAACACTCACGTTGACCAAAATTGCCATTTTTATAGAGTTTTCCTTACTCAAAAGCTTCAATTTTGACCCGTTTCAGGCACAGAAATGACTTTAAACACACTTATTTTAGTTGAAAAAGTCATAATTCACATCCAACAGTCATTTAGAGTCAAAAGATTAAATGTTAAAATTTCATCATTATAGACCATTTTGGGAACGTTCGGCATGTCCGGAGTCATCGTTTTTCATCCGAAAATCGATTTTTTTGGACTGTACCAAAAATGCTTCAAAATGTCAATTGGATCGTGCCTCATGTTGAATAACCACTTTTTAAACACTCACATTGACCAAAATTGCCATTTTTACATAGTTTTCCTTACTCAAAAGCTTCAATTTTGACACGTTTCAGGCACAGAAATGACTTTAAACACACTTATTTTAGTTGAAAAAGTCATAATTCGCATCCAACAGTCATTTAGAGTCAAAAGATTAAATGTTAAAATTTCATCATTATAGACCGTTTTGGGAACGTTCGACATGTCCGGAGTCATCGTTTTTCATCCGAAAATTGATTTTTTGGACTGTACCAAAAATTATTCAAAATGTCAATTAGATCGTGCCTCATGTTGAATAACCACTTTTTAAACCCTCACAGTGACCAAAAGTGCCATTTTTACAGAGTTTTGCTTACTCAAAAGTTTCAATTTTGACCCGTTTCAGGCACAGAAATGACTTTAAACACACTTATTTTAGTTGAAAAAGTCATAATTCACATCCAACAGTCATTTAGAGTCAAAAGATTAAATGTTAAAATTTCATCATTATAGACCATTTTGGGAACGTTCGACATGTCCGGAGTCATCGTTTTTCATCCGAAAATCGATTTTTTGGACTGTACCAAAAATGATTCAAAATGTCAATTGGATCGTGCCTCATGTTGAATAACCACTTTTTAAACCCTCACAGTGACCAAAAGTGCCATTTTTACAGAGTTTTGCTTACTCAAAAGCTTCAATTTTGACCCGTTTCAGGCACAGAAATGACTTTAAACACACTTATTTTAGTTGAAAAAGTCATAATTCACATCCAACAGTCATTTAGAGTCAAAAGATTAAATGTTAAAATTTCATCATTATAGACCATTTTAGGAACGTTCGGCATGTCCGGAGTCATCGTTTTTCATCCGAAAATTGATTTTTTGGACTGTACCAAAAATGATTCAAAATGTCAATTGGATCGTGCCTCATGTTGAATAACCACTTTTTAAACCCTCACAGTGACCAAAATTGCCATTTTTACAGAGTTTTCCTTACTCAAAAGCTTCAATTTTGACACGTTTCAGTCACAGAAATGACTTTAAACACACTTATTTTAGTTGAAAAAGTCATAATTCGCATCCAACAGTCATTTAGAGTCAAAAGATTAAATGTTAAAATTTCATCATTATAGACCATTTTGGGAACGTTCGACATGTCCGGAGTCATAGTTTTTCATCCGAAAATTGATTTTTTTGACTGTACCAAAAATTATTCAAAATGTCAATTGGATCGTGCCTCATGTTGAATAACCACTTTTTAAACCCTCACAGTGACCAAAAGTGCCATTTTTACAGAGTTTTACTTACTCAAAAGTTTCATTTTTGACCCGTTTCAGGCACAGAAATGACTTTAAACACACTTATTTTAGTTGAAAAAGTCATAATTCACATCCAACAGTCATTTAGAGTCAAAAGATTAAATGTTAAAATTTCATCATTATAGACCATTTTGGGAACGTTCGACATGTCCGGAGTCATCGTTTTTCATCCGAAAATCGATTTTTTGGACTGTACCAAAAATGATTCAAAATGTCAATTGGATCGTGCCTCATGTTAAATAACCACTTTTTAAACCCTCACAGTGACCAAAAGTGCCATTTTTACAGAGTTTTGCTTACTCAAAAGCTTCAATTTTGACCCGTTTCAGGCACAGAAATGACTTTAAACACACTTATTTTAGTTGAAAAAGTCATAATTCACATCCAACAGTCATTTAGAGTCAAAAGATTAAATGTTAAAATTTCATCATTATAGACCATTTTGGGAACGTTCGGCATGTCCGGAGTCATCGTTTTTCATCCGAAAATTGATTTTTTGGACTGTACCAAAAATGATTCAAAATGTCAATTGGATCGTGCCTCAAGTTGAATAACCACTATTTAAACCCTCACAGTGACCAAAAGTGCCATTTTTACAGAGTTTTGCTTACTCAAAAGTTTCAATTTTGACCCGTTTCAGGCACAAAAATGACTTTAAACACACTTATTTTAGTTGAAAAAGTCATAATTCACATCCAACAGTCATTTAGAGTCAAAAGATTAAATGTTAAAATTTCATCATTATAGACCATTTTGGGAACGTTCGACATGTCCGGAGTCATCGTTTTTCATCCGAAAATCGATTTTTTGGACTGTACCAAAAATGATTCAAAATGTCAATTGGATCGTGCCTCATGTTAAATAACCACTTTTTAAACCCTCACAGTGACCAAAAGTGCCATTTTTACAGAGTTTTGCTTACTCAAAAGCTTCAATTTTGACCCGTTTCAGGCACAGAAATGACTTTAAACACACTTATTTTAGTTGAAAAAGTCATAATTCACATCCAACAGTCATTTAGAGTCAAAAGATTAAATGTTAAAATTTCATCATTATAGACCATTTTGGGAACGTTCGGCATGTCCGGAGTCATCGTTTTTCATCCGAAAATTGATTTTTTGGACTGTACCAAAAATGATTCAAAATGTCAATTGGATCGTGCCTCAAGTTGAATAACCACTTTTTAAACCCTCACAGTGACCAAAATTGCCATTTTTACAGAGTTTTCCTTACTCAAAAGCTTCAATTTTGACACGTTTCAGGCACAGAAATGACTTTAAACACACTTATTTTAGTTGAAAAAGTCATAATTCGCATCCAACAGTCATTTAGAGTCAAAAGAATTAATGTTAAAATTTCATCATTATAGACCATTTTGGGAACGTTCGACATGTCCGGAGTCATAGTTTTTCATCCGAAAATTGATTTTTTTGACTGTACCAAAAATTATTCAAAATGTCAATTGGATCGTGCCTCATGTTGAATAACCACTTTTTAAACCCTCACAGTGACCAAAAGTGCCATTTTTACAGAGTTTTACTTACTCAAAAGTTTCATTTTTGACCCGTTTCAGGCACAGAAATGACTTTAAACACACTTATTTTAGTTGAAAAAGTCATAATTCACATCCAACAGTCATTTAGAGTCAAAAGATTAAATGTTAAAATTTCATCATTATAGACCATTTTGGGAACGTTCGACATGTCTGGAGTCATCGTTTTTCATCCGAAAATCGATTTTTTGGACTGTACCAAAAATGCTTCAAAATGTCAATTGGATCGTGCCTCATGTTGAATAACCACTTTTTAAACCCTCACAGTGACCAAAATTGCCATTTTTACAGAGTTTTCCTTACTCAAAAGCTTCAATTTTGACACGTTTCAGGCACAGAAATGACTTTAAACACACTTATTTTAGTTGAAAAAGTCATAATTCGCATCCAACAGTCATTTAGAGTCAAAAGATTAAATGTTAAAATTTCATCATTATAGACCATTTTGGGAACGTTCGACATGTCCGGAGTCATAGTTTTTCATCCGAAAATTGATTTTTTTGACTGTACCAAAAATTATTCAAAATGTCAATTGGATCGTGCCTCATGTTGAATAACCACTTTTTAAACCCTCACAGTGACCAAAAGTGCCATTTTTACAGAGTTTTACTTACTCAAAAGTTTCATTTTTGACCCGTTTCAGGCACAGAAATGACTTTAAACACACTTATTTTAGTTGAAAAAGTCATAATTCACATCCAACAGTCATTTAGAGTCAAAAGATTAAATGTTAAAATTTCATCATTATAGACCATTTTGGGAACGTTCGACATGTCCGGAGTCATCGTTTTTCATCCGAAAATCGATTTTTTGGACTGTACCAAAAATGCTTCAAAATGTCAATTGGATCGTGCCTCATGTTGAATAACCACTTTTTAAACACTCACATTGACCAAAATTGCCATTTTTACAGAGTTTTCCTTACTCAAAAGCTTCAATTTTGACCCGTTTCAGGCACAGAAATGACTTTAAACACACTTATTTTAGTTGAAAAAGTCATAATTCACATCCAACAGTCATTTAGAGTCAAAAGATTAAATGTTAAAATTTCATCATTATAGACCATTTTGGGAACGTTCGACATGTCCGGAGTCATCGTTTTTCATCCGAAAATTGATTTTTGGGACTGTACCAAAAATGATTCAAAATGTCAATTGGATCGTGCCTCATGTTGAATAACCACTTTTTAAACCCTCACAGTGACCAAAAGTGCCATTTTTACAGAGTTTTGCTTACTCAAAAGCTTCAATTTTGACCCGTTTCAGGCACAGAAATGACTTTAAACACACTTATTTTAGTTGAAAAAGTCATAATTCACATCCAACAGTCATTTAGAGTCAAAAGATTAAATGGTAAAATTTCATCATTATAGACCATTTTGGGAACGTTCGACATGTCCGGAGTCATCGTTTTTCATCCGAAAATTGATTTTTGGGACTGTACTAAAAATGATTCAAAATGTCAATTGGATCGTGCCTCATGTTGAATAACCACTTTTTAAACCCTCACAGTGACCAAAAGTGCCATTTTTACAGAGTTTTGCCTACTCAAAAGCTTCAATTTTGACCCGTTTCAGGCACAGAAATGACTTTAAACACACTTATTTTAGTTGAAAAAGTCATAATGCACATCCAACAGTCATTTAGAGTCAAAAGATTAAATGTTAAAATTTCATCATTATAGACCATTTTGGGAACGTTTGACATGTCCGGAGTCATCGTTTTTCATCCGAAAATTGATTTTTGGGACTGTACCAAAAATGATTCAAAATGTCAATTGGATCGTGCCTCATGTTGAATAACCACTATTTAAACCCTCACAGTGACCAAAAGTGCCATTTTTACAGAGTTTTGCTTACTCAAAAGTTTCAATTTTGACCCGTTTCAGGCACAAAAATGACTTTAAACACACTTATTTTAGTTGAAAAAGTCATAATTCACATCCAACAGTCATTTAGAGTCAAAAGATTAAATGTTAAAATTTCATCATTATAGACCATTTTGGGAACGTTCGGCATGTCCGGAGTCATCGTTTTTCATCCGAAAATTGATTTTTTGGACTGTACCAAAAATGATTCAAAATGTCAATTGGATCGTGCCTCATGTTGAATAACCACTTTTTAAACCCTCACAGTGACCAAAATTGCCATTTTTACAGAGTTTTCCTTACTCAAAAGCTTCAATTTTGACAGGTTTCAGGCACAGAAATGACTTTAAACACACTTATTTTAGTTGAAAAAGTAATAATTCGCATCCAACAGTCATTTAGAGTCAAAAGTTTAAATGTTAAAATTTCATCATTATAGACCATTTTGGGAACGTTCGACATGTCCGGAGTCATCGTTTTTCATCCGAAAATTGATTTTTTGGACTGTACCAAAAATGATTCAAAATGTCAATTGGATCGTGCCTCATGTTGAATAACCACTTTTTAAACCCTCACAGTGACCAAAAGTGCCATTTTTACAGAGTTTTGCTTACTCAAAAGTTTCATTGTTGACCCGTTTCAGGCACAGAAATGACTTTAAACACACTTATTTTAGTTGAAAAAGTCATAATTCACATCCAACAGTCATTTAGAGTCAAAAGATTAAATGTTAAAATTTCATCATTATAGACCATTTTGGGAACGTTCGACATGTCCGGAGTCATCGTTTTTCATCCGAAAATTGATTTTTTGGACTGTACCAAAAATGCTTCAAAATGTCAATTGGATCGTGCCTCATGTTGAATAACCACTTTTTAAAGACTCACGTTGACCAAAATTGCCATTTTTATAGAGTTTTCCTTACTCAAAAGCTTCAATTTTGACCCGTTTCAGGCACAGAAATGACTTTAAACACACTTATTTTAGTTGAAAAAGTCATAATTCACATCCAACAGTCATTTAGAGTCAAAAGATTAAATGTTAAAATTTCATCATTATAGACCATTTTGGGAACGTTCGGCATGTCCGGAGTCATCGTTTTTCATCCGAAAATCGATTTTTTTGGACTGTACCAAAAATGCTTCAAAATGTCAATTGGATCGTGCCTCATGTTGAATAACCACTTTTAAACACTCACATTGACCAAAATTGCCATTTTTACATAGTTTTCCTTACTCAAAAGCTTCAATTTTGACACGTTTCAGGCACAGAAATGACTTTAAACACACTTATTTTAGTTGAAAAAGTCATAATTCGCATCCAACAGTCATTTAGAGTCAAAAGATTAAATGTTAAAATTTCATCATTATAGACCGTTTTGGGAACGTTCGACATGTCCGGAGTCATCGTTTTTCATCCGAAAATTGATTTTTTGGACTGTACCAAAAATTATTCAAAATGTCAATTAGATCGTGCCTCATGTTGAATAACCACTTTTTAAACCCTCACAGTGACCAAAAGTGCCATTTTTACAGAGTTTTGCTTACTCAAAAGTTTCAATTTTGACCCGTTTCAGGCACAGAAATGACTTTAAACACACTTATTTTAGTTGAAAAAGTCATAATTCACATCCAACAGTCATTTAGAGTCAAAAGATTAAATGTTAAAATTTCATCATTATAGACCATTTTGGGAACGTTCGACATGTCCGGAGTCATCGTTTTTCATCCGAAAATCGATTTTTTGGACTGTACCAAAAATGATTCAAAATGTCAATTGGATCGTGCCTCATGTTGAATAACCACTTTTTAAACCCTCACAGTGACCAAAAGTGCCATTTTTACAGAGTTTTGCTTACTCAAAAGCTTCAATTTTGACCCGTTTCAGGCACAGAAATGACTTTAAACACACTTATTTTAGTTGAAAAAGTCATAATTCACATCCAACAGTCATTTAGAGTCAAAAGATTAAATGTTAAAATTTCATCATTATAGACCATTTTAGGAACGTTCGGCATGTCCGGAGTCATCGTTTTTCATCCGAAAATTGATTTTTTGGACTGTACCAAAAATGATTCAAAATGTCAATTGGATCGTGCCTCATGTTGAATAACCACTTTTTAAACCCTCACAGTGACCAAAATTGCCATTTTTACAGAGTTTTCCTTACTCAAAAGCTTCAATTTTGACACGTTTCAGTCACAGAAATGACTTTAAACACACTTATTTTAGTTGAAAAAGTCATAATTCGCATCCAACAGTCATTTAGAGTCAAAAGATTAAATGTTAAAATTTCATCATTATAGACCATTTTGGGAACGTTCGACATGTCCGGAGTCATAGTTTTTCATCCGAAAATTGATTTTTTTGACTGTACCAAAAATTATTCAAAATGTCAATTGGATCGTGCCTCATGTTGAATAACCACTTTTTAAACCCTCACAGTGACCAAAAGTGCCATTTTTACAGAGTTTTACTTACTCAAAAGTTTCATTTTTGACCCGTTTCAGGCACAGAAATGACTTTAAACACACTTATTTTAGTTGAAAAAGTCATAATTCACATCCAACAGTCATTTAGAGTCAAAAGATTAAATGTTAAAATTTCATCATTATAGACCATTTTGGGAACGTTCGACATGTCCGGAGTCATCGTTTTTCATCCGAAAATTAATTTTTTGGACTGTACCAAAAATGCTTCAAAATGTCAATTGGATCGTGCCTCATGTTGAATAACCACTTTTTAAACACTCATGTTGACCAAAATTGCCATTTTTATAGAGTTTTCTTTACTCAAAAGCTTAAATTTTGACCCGTTTCAGGCACAGAAATGACTTTAAACACACTTATTTTAGTTGAAAAAGTCATAATTCACATCCAACAGTCATTTAGAGTCAAAAGATTAAATGTTAAAATTTCATCATTATAGACCATTTTGGGAACGTTCGGCATGTCCGGAGTCATCGTTTTTCATCCGAAAATCGATTTTTTGGACTGTACCAAAAATGCTTCAAAATGTCAATTGGATCGTGCCTCATGTTGAATAACCACTTTTTAAACACTCACATTGACCAAAATTGCCATTTTTACATAGTTTTCCTTACTCAAAAGCTTCAATTTTGACACGTTTCAGGCACAGAAATGACTTTAAACACACTTATTTTAGTTGAAAAAGTCATAATTCGCATCCAACAGTCATTTAGAGTCAAAAGATTAAATGTTAAAATTTCATCATTATAGACCGTTTTGGGAACGTTCGACATGTCCGGAGTCATCGTTTTTCATCCGAAAATTGATTTTTTGGACTGTACCAAAAATTATTCAAAATGTCAATTAGATTGTGCCTCATGTTGAATAACCACTTTTTAAACCCTCACAGTGACCAAAAGTGCCATTTTTACAGAGTTTTGCTTACTCAAAAGTTTCAATTTTGACCCGTTTCAGGCACAGAAATGACTTTAAACACACTTATTTTAGTTGAAAAAGTCATAATTCACATCCAACAGTCATTTAGAGTCAAAAGATTAAATGTTAAAATTTCATCATTATAGACCATTTTGGGAACGTTCGGCATGTCCGGAGTCATCGTTTTTCATCCGAAAATCGATTTTTTGGACTGTACCAAAAATGCTTCAAAATGTCAATTGGATCGTGCCTCATGTTGAATAACCACTTTTTAAACACTCACATTGACCAAAATTGCCATTTTTACATAGTTTTCCTTACTCAAAAGCTTCAATTTTGACACGTTTCAGGCACAGAAATGACTTTAAACACACGTATTTTAGTTGAAAAAGTCATAATTCGCATCCAACAGTCATTTAGAGTCAAAAGATTAAATGTTAAAATTTCATCATTATAGACCGTTTTGGGAACGTTCGACATGTCCGGAGTCATCGTTTTTCATCCGAAAATTGATTTTTTGGACTGTACCAAAAATTATTCAAAATGTCAATTAGATTGTGCCTCATGTTGAATAACCACTTTTTAAACCCTCACAGTGACCAAAAGTGCCATTTTTACAGAGTTTTGCTTACTCAAAAGTTTCAATTTTGACCCGTTTCAGGCACAGAAATGACTTTAAACACACTTATTTTAGTTGAAAAAGTCATAATTCACATCCAACAGTCATTTAGAGTCAAAAGATTAAATGTTAAAATTTCATCATTATAGACCATTTTGGGAACGTTCGGCATGTCCGGAGTCATCGTTTTTCATCCGAAAATCGATTTTTTGGACTGTACCAAAAATGCTTCAAAATGTCAATTGGATCGTGCCTCATGTTGAATAACCACTTTTTAAACACTCACATTGACCAAAATTGCCATTTTTACATAGTTTTCCTTACTCAAAAGCTTCAATTTTGACACGTTTCAGGCACAGAAATGACTTTAAACACACTTATTTTAGTTGAAAAAGTCATAATTCACATCCAACAGTCATTTAGAGTCAAAAGATTAAATGTTAAAATTTCATCATTATAGACCATTTTGGGAACGTTCGGCATGTCCGGAGTCATCGTTTTTCATCCGAAAATCGATTTTTTGGACTGTACCAAAAATGCTTCAAAATGTCAATTGGATCGTGCCTCATGTTGAATAACCACTTTTTAAACACTCACATTGACCAAAATTGCCATTTTTACATAGTTTTCCTTACTCAAAAGCTTCAATTTTGACACGTTTCAGGCACAGAAATGACTTTAAACACACTTATTTTAGTTGAAAAAGTCATAATTCGCATCCAACAGTCATTTAAAGTCAAAAGATTAAATGTTAAAATTTCATCATTATAGACCGTTTTGGGAACGTTCGACATGTCCGGAGTCATCGTTTTTCATCCGAAAATTGATTTTTTGGACTGTACCAAAAATTATTCAAAATGTCAATTAGATCGTGCCTCATGTTGAATAACCACTTTTTAAACCCTCACAGTGACCAAAAGTGCCATTTTTACAGAGTTTTGCTTACTCAAAAGTTTCAATTTTGACCCGTTTCAGGCACAGAAATGACTTTAAACACACTTATTTTAGTTGAAAAAGTCATAATTCACATCCAACAGTCATTTAGAGTCAAAAGATTAAATGTTAAAATTTCATCATTATAGACCATTTTGGGAACGTTCGACATGTCCGGAGTCATCGTTTTTCATCCGAAAATCGATTTTTTGGACTGTACCAAAAATGATTCAAAATGTCAATTGGATCGTGCCTCATGTTGAATAACCACTTTTTAAACCCTCACAGTGACCAAAAGTGCCATTTTTACAGAGTTTTGCTTACTCAAAAGCTTCAATTTTGACCCGTTTCAGGCACAGAAATGACTTTAAACACACTTATTTTAGTTGAAAAAGTCATAATTCACATCCAACAGTCATTTAGAGTCAAAAGATTAAATGTTAAAATTTCATCATTATAGACCATTTTGGGAACGTTCGACATGTCCGGAGTCATCGTTTTTCATCCGAAAATCGATTTTTTGGACTGTACCAAAAATGCTTCAAAATGTCAATTGGATCGTGCCTCATGTTGAATAACCACTTTTTAAACACTCACATTGACCAAAATTGCCATTTTTACAGAGTTTTCCTTACTCAAAAGCTTCAATTTTGACCCGTTTCAGGCACAGAAATGACTTTAAACACACTTATTTTAGTTGAAAAAGTCATAATTCACATCCAACAGTCATTTAGAGTCAAAAGATTAAATGTTAAAATTTCATCATTATAGACCATTTTGGGAACGTTTGACATGTCCGGAGTCATCGTTTTTCATCCGAAAATTGATTTTTGGGACTGTACCAAAAATGATTCAAAATGTCAATTGGATCGTGCCTCATGTTGAATAACCACTATTTAAACCCTCACAGTGACCAAAAGTGCCATTTTTACAGAGTTTTGCTTACTCAAAAGTTTCAATTTTGACCCGTTTCAGGCACAAAAATGACTTTAAACACACTTATTTTAGTTGAAAAAGTCATAATTCACATCCAACAGTCATTTAGAGTCAAAAGATTAAATGTTAAAATTTCATCATTATAGACCATTTTGGGAACGTTCGGCATGTCCGGAGTCATCGTTTTTCATCCAAAAATTGATTTTTTGGACTGTACCAAAAATGATTCAAAATGTCAATTGGATCGTGCCTCATGTTGAATAACCACTTTTTAAACCCTCACAGTGACCAAAATTGCCATTTTTACAGAGTTTTCCTTACTCAAAAGCTTCAATTTTGACACGTTTCAGGCACAGAAATGACTTTAAACACACTTATTTTAGTTGAAAAAGTCATAATTCGCATCCAACAGTCCTTTAGAGTCAAAAGTTTAAATGTTAAAATTTCATCATTATAGACCATTTTGGGAACGTTCGACATGTCCGGAGTCATCGTTTTTCATCCGAAAATTGATTTTTTGGACTGTACCAAAAATAATTCAAAATGTCAATTGGATCGTGCCTCATGTTGAATAACCACTTTTTAAACCCTCACAGTGACCAAAAGTGCCATTTTTACAGAGTTTTGCTTACTCAAAAGTTTCAATGTTGACCCGTTTCAGGCACAGAAATGACTTTAAACACACTTATTTTAGTTGAAAAAGTCATAATTCACATCCAACAGTCATTTAGAGTCAAAAGATTAAATGTTAAAATTTCATCATTATAGACCATTTTGGGAACGTTCGACATGTCCGGAGTCATCGTTTTTCATCCGAAAATTGATTTTTTGGACTGTACCAAAAATGCTTCAAAATGTCAATTGGATCGTGCCTCATGTTGAATAACCACTTTTTAAACACTCACGTTGACCAAAATTGCCATTTTTATAGAGTTTTCCTTACTCAAAAGCTTCAATTTTGACCCGTTTCAGGCACAGAAATGACTTTAAACACACTTATTTTAGTTGAAAAAGTCATAATTCACATCCAACAGTCATTTAGAGTCAAAAGATTAAATGTTAAAATTTCATCATTATAGACCATTTTGGGAACGTTCGACATGTCCGGAGTCATCGTTTTTCATCCGAAAATCGATTTTTTAGACTGTACCAAAAATGATTCAAAATGTCAATTGGATCGTGCCTCATGTTGAATAACCACTTTTTAAACCCTCACAGTGACCAAAATTGCCATTTTTACAGAGTTTTCCTTACTCAAAAGCTTCAATTTTGACACGTTTCAGGCACAGAAATGACTTTAAACACACTTATTTTAGTTGAAAAAGTCATAATTCGCATCCAACAGTCATTTAGAGTCAAAAGATTAAATGTTAAAATTTCATCATTATAGACCATTTTGGGAACGTTCGACATGTCCGGAGTCATAGTTTTTCATCCGAAAATTGATTTTTTTGACTGTACCAAAAATTATTCAAAATGTCAATTGGATCGTGCCTCATGTTGAATAACCACTTTTTAAACCCTCACAGTGACCAAAAGTGCCATTTTTACAGAGTTTTACTTACTCAAATGTTTCATTTTTGACCCGTTTCAGGCACAGAAATGACTTTAAACACACTTATTTTAGTTGAAAAAGTCATAATTCACATCCAACAGTCATTTAGAGTCAAAAGATTAAATGTTAAAATTTCATCATTATAGACCATTTTGGGAACGTTCGACATGTCCGGAGTCATCGTTTTTCATCCGAAAATTGATTTTTGGGACTGTACCAAAAATGATTCAAAATGTCAATTGGATCGTGCCTCATGTTGAATAACCACTTTTTAAACCCTCACAGTGACCAAAAGTGCCATTTTTACAGAGTTTTGCCTACTCAAAAGCTTCAATTTTGACCCGTTTCAGGCACAGAAATGACTTTAAACACACTTATTTTAGTTGAAAAAGTCATAATGCACATCCAACAGTCATTTAGAGTCAAAAGATTAAATGTTAAAATTTCATCATTATAGACCATTTTGGGAACGTTTGACATGTCCGGAGTCATCGTTTTTCATCCGAAAATTGATTTTTGGGACTGTACCAAAAATGATTCAAAATGTCAATTGGATCGTGCCTCATGTTGAATAACCACTATTTAAACCCTCACAGTGACCAAAAGTGCCATTTTTACAGAGTTTTGCTTACTCAAAAGTTTCAATTTTGACCCGTTTCAGGCACAAAAATGACTTTAAACACACTTATTTTAGTTGAAAAAGTCATAATTCACATCCAACAGTCATTTAGAGTCAAAAGATTAAATGTTAAAATTTCATCATTATAGACCATTTTGGGAACGTTCGACATGTCCGGAGTCATCGTTTTTCATCCGAAAATCGATTTTTTGGACTGTACCAAAAATGATTCAAAATGTCAATTGGATCGTGCCTCATGTTAAATAACCACTTTTTAAACCCTCACAGTGACCAAAAGTGCCATTTTTACAGAGTTTTGCTTACTCAAAAGCTTCAATTTTGACCCGTTTCAGGCACAGAAATGACTTTAAACACACTTATTTTAGTTGAAAAAGTCATAATTCACATCCAACAGTCATTTAGAGTCAAAAGATTAAATGTTAAAATTTCATCATTATAGACCATTTTGGGAACGTTCGGCATGTCCGGAGTCATCGTTTTTCATCCGAAAATTGATTTTTTGGACTGTACCAAAAATGATTCAAAATGTCAATTGGATCGTGCCTCATGTTGAATAACCACTTTTTAAACCCTCACAGTGACCAAAATTGCCATTTTTACAGAGTTTTCCTTACTCAAAAGCTTCAATTTTGACACGTTTCAGGCACAGAAATGACTTTAAACACACTTATTTTAGTTGAAAAAGTCATAATTCGCATCCAACAGTCATTTAGAGTCAAAAGAATTAATGTTAAAATTTAATCATTATAGACCATTTTGGGAACGTTCGACATGTCCGGAGTCATAGTTTTTCATCCGAAAATTGATTTTTTTGACTGTACCAAAAATTATTCAAAATGTCAATTGGATCGTGCCTCATGTTGAATAACCACTTTTTAAACCCTCACAGTGACCAAAAGTGCCATTTTTACAGAGTTTTACTTACTCAAAAGTTTCATTTTTGACCCGTTTCAGGCACAGAAATAACTTTAAACACACTTATTTTAGTTGAAAAAGTCATAATTCACATCCAACAGTCATTTAGAGTCAAAAGATTAAATGTTAAAATTTCATCATTATAGACCATTTTGGGAACGTTCGACATGTCCGGAGTCATCGTTTTTCATCCGAAAATCGATTTTTTGGACTGTACCAAAAATGCTTCAAAATGTCAATTGGATCGTGCCTCATGTTGAATAACCACTTTTTAAACCCTCACAGTGACCAAAATTGCCATTTTTACAGAGTTTTCCTTACTCAAAAGCTTCAATTTTGACACGTTTCAGGCACAGAAATGACTTTAAACACACTTATTTTAGTTGAAAAAGTCATAATTCGCATCCAACAGTCATTTAGAGTCAAAAGATTAAATGTTAAAATTTCATCATTATAGACCATTTTGGGAACGTTCGACATGTCCGGAGTCATAGTTTTTCATCCGAAAATTGATTTTTTTGACTGTACCAAAAATTATTCAAAATGTCAATTGGATCGTGCCTCATGTTGAATAACCACTTTTTAAACCCTCACAGTGACCAAAAGTGCCATTTTTACAGAGTTTTACTTACTCAAAAGTTTCATTTTTGACCCGTTTCAGGCACAGAAATGACTTTAAACACACTTATTTTAGTTGAAAAAGTCATAATTCACATCCAACAGTCATTTAGAGTCAAAAGATTAAATGTTAAAATTTCATCATTATAGACCATTTTGGGAACGTTCGACATGTCCGGAGTCATCGTTTTTCATCCGAAAATCGATTTTTTGGACTGTACCAAAAATGCTTCAAAATGTCAATTGGATCGTGCCTCATGTTGAATAACCACTTTTTAAACACTCACATTGACCAAAATTGCCATTTTTACAGAGTTTTCCTTACTCAAAAGCTTCAATTTTGACCCGTTTCAGGCACAGAAATGACTTTAAACACACTTATTTTAGTTGAAAAAGTCATAATTCACATCCAACAGTCATTTAGAGTCAAAAGATTAAATGTTAAAATTTCATCATTATAGACCATTTTGGGAACGTTCGACATGTCCGGAGTCATCGTTTTTCATCCGAAAATTGATTTTTGGGACTGTACCAAAAATGATTCAAAATGTCAATTGGATCGTGCCTCATGTTGAATAACCACTTTTTAAACCCTCACAGTGACCAAAAGTGCCATTTTTACAGAGTTTTGCTTACTCAAAAGCTTCAATTTTGACCCGTTTCAGGCACAGAAATGACTTTAAACACACTTATTTTAGTTGAAAAAGTCATAATTCACATCCAACAGTCATTTAGAGTCAAAAGATTAAATGTTAAAATTTCATCATTATAGACCATTTTGGGAACGTTCGACATGTCCGGAGTCATCGTTTTTCATCCGAAAATTGATTTTTGGGACTGTACTAAAAATGATTCAAAATGTCAATTGGATCGTGCCTCATGTTGAATAACCACTTTTTAAACCCTCACAGTGACCAAAAGTGCCATTTTTACAGAGTTTTGCCTACTCAAAAGCTTCAATTTTGACCCGTTTCAGGCACAGAAATGACTTTAAACACACTTATTTTAGTTGAAAAAGTCATAATGCACATCCAACAGTCATTTAGAGTCAAAAGATTAAATGTTAAAATTTCATCATTATAGACCATTTTGGGAACGTTTGACATGTCCGGAGTCATCGTTTTTCATCCGAAAATTGATTTTTCTGACTGTACCAAAAATGATTCAAAATGTCAATTGGATCGTGCCTCATGTTGAATAACCACTATTTAAACCCTCACAGTGACCAAAAGTGCCATTTTTACAGAGTTTTGCTTACTCAAAAGTTTCAATTTTGACCCGTTTCAGGCACAAAAATGACTTTAAACACACTTATTTTAGTTGAAAAAGTCATAATTCACATCCAACAGTCATTTAGAGTCAAAAGATTAAATGTTAAAATTTCATCATTATAGACCATTTTGGGAACGTTCGGCATGTCCGGAGTCATCGTTTTTCATCCGAAAATTGATTTTTTGGACTGTACCAAAAATGATTCAAAATGTCAATTGGATCGTGCCTCATGTTGAATAACCACTTTTTAAACCCTCACAGTGACCAAAATTGCCATTTTTACAGAGTTTTCCTTACTCAAAAGCTTCAATTTTGACAGGTTTCAGGCACAGAAATGACTTTAAACACACTTATTTTAGTTGAAAAAGTAATAATTCGCATCCAACAGTCATTTAGAGTCAAAAGTTTAAATGTTAAAATTTCATCATTATAGACCATTTTGGGAACGTTCGACATGTCCGGAGTCATCGTTTTTCATCCGAAAATTGATTTTTTGGACTGTACCAAAAATGATTCAAAATGTCAATTGGATCGTGCCTCATGTTGAATAACCACTTTTTAAACCCTCACAGTGACCAAAAGTGCCATTTTTACAGAGTTTTGCTTACTCAAAAGTTTCAATGTTGACCCGTTTCAGGCACAGAAATGACTTTAAACACACTTATTTTAGTTGAAAAAGTCATAATTCACATCCAACAGTCATTTAGAGTCAAAAGATTAAATGTTAAAATTTCATCATTATAGACCATTTTGGGAACGTTCGACATGTCCGGAGTCATCGTTTTTCATCCGAAAATTGATTTTTTGGACTGTACCAAAAATGCTTCAAAATGTCAATTGGATCGTGCCTCATGTTGAATAACCACTTTTTAAACACTCACGTTGACCAAAATTGCCATTTTTATAGAGTTTTCCTTACTCAAAAGCTTCAATTTTGACCCGTTTCAGGCACAGAAATGACTTTAAACACACTTATTTTAGTTGAAAAAGTCATAATTCACATCCAACAGTCATTTAGAGTCAAAAGATTAAATGTTAAAATTTCATCATTATAGACCATTTTGGGAACGTTCGGCATGTCCGGAGTCATCGTTTTTCATCCGAAAATCGATTTTTTGGACTGTACCAAAAATGCTTCAAAATGTCAATTGGATCGTGCCTCATGTTGAATAACCACTTTTTAAACACTCACATTGACCAAAATTGCCATTTTTACATAGTTTTCCTTACTCAAAAGCTTCAATTTTGACACGTTTCAGGCACAGAAATGACTTTAAACACACTTATTTTAGTTGAAAAAGTCATAATTCGCATCCAACAGTCATTTAGAGTCAAAAGATTAAATGTTAAAATTTCATCATTATAGACCGTTTTGGGAACGTTCGACATGTCCGGAGTCATCGTTTTTCATCCGAAAATCGATTTTTTGGACTGTACCAAAAATTATTCAAAATGTCAATTAGATCGTGCCTCATGTTGAATAACCACTTTTTAAACCCTCACAGTGACCAAAAGTGCCATTTTTACAGAGTTTTGCTTACTCAACAGTTTCAATTTTGACCCGTTTCAGGCACAGAAATGACTTTAAACACACTTATTTTAGTTGAAAAAGTCATAATTCACATCCAACAGTCATTTAGAGTCAAAAGATTAAATGTTAAAATTTCATCATTATAGACCATTTTGGGAACGTTCGGCATGTCCGGAGTCATCGTTTTTCATCCGAAAATTGATTTTTTGGACTGTACCAAAAATGATTCAAAATGTCAATTGGATCGTGCCTCATGTTGAATAACCACTTTTTAAACCCTCACAGTGACCAAAATTGCCATTTTTACAGAGTTTTCCTTAATCAAAAGCTTCAATTTTGACACGTTTCAGGCACAGAAATGACTTTAAACACACTTATTTTAGTTGAAAAAGTCATAATTCGCATCCAACAGTCATTTAGAGTCAAAAGATTAAATGTTAAAATTTCATCATTATAGACCATTTTGGGAACGTTCGACATGTCCGGAGTCATAGTTTTTCATCCGAAAATTGATTTTTTTGACTGTACCAAAAATTATTCAAAATGTCAATTGGATCGTGCCTCATGTTGAATAACCACTTTTTAAACCCTCACAGTGACCAAAAGTGCCATTTTTACAGAGTTTTACTTACTCAAAAGTTTCAATTTTGACCCGTTTCAGGCACAGAAATGACTTTAAACACACTTATTTTAGTTGAAAAAGTCATAATTCACATCCAACAGTCATTTAGAGTCAAAAGATTAAATGTTAAAATTTCATCATTATAGACCATTTTGGGAACGTTCGACATGTCCGGAGTCATCGTTTTTCATCCGAAAATCGATTTTTTGGACTGTACCAAAAATGCTTCAAAATGTCAATTGGATCGTGCCTCATGTTGAATAACCACTTTTTAAACACTCACATTGACCAAAATTGCCATTTTTACAGAGTTTTCCTTACTCAAAAGCTTCAATTTTGACCCGTTTCAGGCACAGAAATGACTTTAAACACACTTATTTTAGTTGAAAAAGTCATAATTCACATCCAACAGTCATTTAGAGTCAAAAGATTAAATGTTAAAATTTCATCATTATAGACCATTTTGGGAACGTTTGACATGTCCGGAGTCATCGTTTTTCATCCGAAAATTGATTTTTGGGACTGTACCAAAAATGATTCAAAATGTCAATTGGATCGTGCCTCATGTTGAATAACCACTATTTAAACCCTCACAGTGATCAAAAGTGCCATTTTTACAGAGTTTTGCTTACTCAAAAGTTTCAATTTTGACCCGTTTCAGGCACAAAAATGACTTTAAACACACTTATTTTAGTTGAAAAAGTCATAATTCACATCCAACAGTCATTTAGAGTCAAAAGATTAAATGTTAAAATTTCATCATTATAGACCATTTTGGGAACGTTCGGCATGTCCGGAGTCATCGTTTTTCATCCGAAAATTGATTTTTTGGACTGTACCAAAAATGATTCAAAATGTCAATTGGATCGTGCCTCATGTTGAATAACCACTTTTTAAACCCTCACAGTGACCAAAATTGCCATTTTTACAGAGTTTTCCTTACTCAAAAGCTTCAATTTTGACACGTTTCAGGCACAGAAATGACTTTAAACACACTTATTTTAGTTGAAAAAGTAATAATTCGCATCCAACAGTCATTTAGAGTCAAAAGTTTAAATGTTAAAATTTCATCATTATAGACCATTTTGGGAACGTTCGACATGTCCGGAGTCATCGTTTTTCATCTGAAAATTAATTTTTTGGACTGTACCAAAAATGCTTCAAAATGTCAATTGGATCGTGCCTCATGTTGAATAACCACTTTTTAAACACTCACGTTGACCAAAATTGCCATTTTTATAGAGTTTTCTTTACTCAAAAGCTTCAATTTTGACCCGTTTCAGGCACAGAAATGACTTTAAACACACTTATTTTAGTTGAAAAAGTCATAATTCACATCCAACAGTCATTTAGAGTCAAAAGATTAAATGTTAAAATTTCATCATTATAGACCATTTTGGGAACGTTCGGCATGTCCGGAGTCATCGTTTTTCATCCGAAAATCGATTTTTTGGACTGTACCAAAAATGCTTCAAAATGTCAATTGGATCGTGCCTCATGTTGAATAACCACTTTTTAAACACTCACATTGACCAAAATTGCCATTTTTACATAGTTTTCCTTACTCAAAAGCTTCAATTTTGACACGTTTCAGGCACAGAAATGACTTTAAACACACTTATTTTAGTTGAAAAAGTCATAATTCGCATCCAACAGTCATTTAGAGTCAAAAGATTAAATGTTAAAATTTCATCATTATAGACCGTTTTGGGAACGTTCGACATGTCCGGAGTCATCGTTTTTCATCCGAAAATTGATTTTTTGGACTGTACCAAAAATTATTCAAAATGTCAATTAGATTGTGCCTCATGTTGAATAACCACTTTTTAAACCCTCACAGTGACCAAAAGTGCCATTTTTACAGAGTTTTGCTTACTCAAAAGTTTCAATTTTGACCCGTTTCAGGCACAGAAATGACTTTAAACACACTTATTTTAGTTGAAAAAGTCATAATTCACATCCAACAGTCATTTAGAGTCAAAAGATTAAATGTTAAAATTTCATCATTATAGACCATTTTGGGAACGTTCGGCATGTCCGGAGTCATCGTTTTTCATCCGAAAATCGATTTTTTGGACTGTACCAAAAATGCTTCAAAATGTCAATTGGATCGTGCCTCATGTTGAATAACCACTTTTTAAACACTCACATTGACCAAAATTGCCATTTTTACATAGTTTTCCTTACTCAAAAGCTTCAATTTTGACACGTTTCAGGCACAGAAATGACTTTAAACACACTTATTTTAGTTGAAAAAGTCATAATTCGCATCCAACAGTCATTTAAAGTCAAAAGATTAAATGTTAAAATTTCATCATTATAGACCGTTTTGGGAACGTTCGACATGTCCGGAGTCATCGTTTTTCATCCGAAAATTGATTTTTTGGACTGTACCAAAAATTAATCAAAATGTCAATTAGATCGTGCCTCATGTTGAATAACCACTTTTTAAACCCTCAAAGTGACCAAAAGTGCCATTTTTACAGAGTTTTGCTTACTCAAAAGTTTCAATTTTGACCCGTTTCAGGCACAGAAATGACTTTAAACACACTTATTTTAGTTGAAAAAGTCATAATTCACATCCAACAGTCATTTAGAGTCAAAAGATTAAATGTTAAAATTTCATCATTATAGACCATTTTGGGAACGTTCGACATGTCCGGAGTCATCGTTTTTCATCCGAAAATCGATTTTTTGGACTGTACCAAAAATGATTCAAAATGTCAATTGGATCGTGCCTCATGTTGAATAACCACTTTTTAAACCCTCACAGTGACCAAAAGTGCCATTTTTACAGAGTTTTGCTTACTCAAAAGCTTCAATTTTGACCCGTTTCAGGCACAGAAATGACTTTAAACACACTTATTTTAGTTGAAAAAGTCATAATTCACATCCAACAGTCATTTAGAGTCAAAAGATTAAATTTTAAAATTTCATCATTATAGACCATTTTGGGAACGTTCGGCATGTCCGGAGTCATCGTTTTTCATCCGAAAATTGATTTTTTGGACTGTACCAAAAATGATTCAAAATGTCAATTGGATCGTGCCTCATGTTGAATAACCACTTTTTAAACCCTCACAGTGACCAAAATTGCCATTTTTACAGAGTTTTCCTTAATCAAAAGCTTCAATTTTGACACGTTTCAGGCACAGAAATGACTTTAAACACACTTATTTTAGTTGAAAAAGTCATAATTCACATCCAACAGTCATTTAGAGTCAAAAGATTAAATGTTAAAATTTCATCATTATAGACCATTTTGGGAACGTTCGACATGTCCGGAGTCATCGTTTTTCATCCGAAAATCGATTTTTTGGACTGTACCAAAAATGCTTCAAAATGTCAATTGGATCGTGCCTCATGTTGAATAACCACTTTTTAAACACTCACATTGACCAAAATTGCCATTTTTACAGAGTTTTCCTTACTCAAAAGCTTCAATTTTGACCCGTTTCAGGCACAGAAATGACTTTAAACACACTTATTTTAGTTGAAAAAGTCATAATTCACATCCAACAGTCATTTAGAGTCAAAAGATTAAATGTTAAAATTTCATCATTATAGACCATTTTGGGAACGTTCGACATGTCCGGAGTCATCGTTTTTCATCCGAAAATTGATTTTTGGGACTGTACCAAAAATGATTCAAAATGTCAATTGGATCGTGCCTCATGTTGAATAACCACTTTTTAAACCCTCACAGTGACCAAAAGTGCCATTTTTACAGAGTTTTGCTTACTCAAAAGCTTCAATTTTGACCCGTTTCAGGCACAGAAATGACTTTAAACACACTTATTTTAGTTGAAAAAGTCATAATTCACATCCAACAGTCATTTAGAGTCAAAAGATTAAATGTTAAAATTTCATCATTATAGACCATTTTGGGAACGTTCGACATGTCCGGAGTCATCGTTTTTCATCCGAAAATTGATTTTTGGGACTGTACTAAAAATGATTCAAAATGTCAATTGGATCGTGCCTCATGTTGAATAACCACTTTTTAAACCCTCACAGTGACCAAAAGTGCCATTTTTACAGAGTTTTGCCTACTCAAAAGCTTCAATTTTGACCCGTTTCAGGCACAGAAATGACTTTAAACACACTTATTTTAGTTGAAAAAGTCATAATGCACATCCAACAGTCATTTAGAGTCAAAAGATTAAATGTTAAAATTTCATCATTATAGACCATTTTGGGAACGTTTGACATGTCCGGAGTCATCGTTTTTCATCCGAAAATTGATTTTTCTGACTGTACCAAAAATGATTCAAAATGTCAATTGGATCGTGCCTCATGTTGAATAACCACTATTTAAACCCTCACAGTGACCAAAAGTGCCATTTTTACAGAGTTTTGCTTACTCAAAAGCTTCAATTTTGACCCGTTTCAGGCACAGAAATGACTTTAAACACACTTATTTTAGTTGAAAAAGTCATAATGCACATCCAACAGTCATTTAGAGTCAAAAGATTAAATGTTAAAATTTCATCATTATAGACCATTTTGGGAACGTTCGGCATGTCCGGAGTCATCGTTTTTCATCCGAAAATTGATTTTTTGGACTGTACCAAAAATGATTCAAAATGTCAATTGGATCGTGCCTCATGTTGAATAACCACTTTTTAAACCCTCACAGTGACCAAAATTGCCATTTTTACAGAGTTTTCCTTACTCAAAAGCTTCAATTTTGACAGGTTTCAGGCACAGAAATGACTTTAAACACACTTATTTTAGTTGAAAAAGTAATAATTCGCATCCAACAGTCATTTAGAGTCAAAAGTTTAAATGTTAAAATTTCATCATTATAGACCATTTTGGGAACGTTCGACATGTCCGGAGTCATCGTTTTTCATCCGAAAATTGATTTTTTGGACTGTACCAAAAATGATTCAAAATGTCAATTGGATCGTGCCTCATGTTGAATAACCACTTTTTAAACCCTCACAGTGACCAAAAGTGCCATTTTTACAGAGTTTTGCTTACTCAAAAGTTTCAATGTTGACCCGTTTCAGGCACAGAAATGACTTTAAACACACTTATTTTAGTTGAAAAAGTCATAATTCACATCCAACAGTCATTTAGAGTCAAAAGATTAAATGTTAAAATTTCATCATTATAGACCATTTTGGGAACGTTCGACATGTCCGGAGTCATCGTTTTTCATCCGAAAATTGATTTTTTGGACTGTACCAAAAATGCTTCAAAATGTCAATTGGATCGTGCCTCATGTTGAATAACCACTTTTTAAACACTCACGTTGACCAAAATTGCCATTTTTATAGAGTTTTCCTTACTCAAAAGCTTCAATTTTGACCCGTTTCAGGCACAGAAATGACTTTAAACACAGTTATTTTAGTTGAAAAAGTCATAATTCACATCCAACAGTCATTTAGAGTCAAAAGATTAAATGTTAAAATTTCATCATTATAGACCATTTTGGGAACGTTCGGCATGTCCGGAGTCATCGTTTTTCATCCGAAAATCGATTTTTTGGACTGTACCAAAAATGCTTCAAAATGTCAATTGGATCGTGCCTCATGTTGAATAACCACTTTTTAAACACTCACATTGACCAAAATTGCCATTTTTACATAGTTTTCCTTACTCAAAAGCTTCAATTTTGACACGTTTCAGGCACAGAAATGACTTTAAACACACTTATTTTAGTTGAAAAAGTCATAATTCGCATCCAACAGTCATTTAGAGTCAAAAGATTAAATGTTAAAATTTCATCATTATAGACCGTTTTGGGAACGTTCGACATGTCCGGAGTCATCGTTTTTCATCCGAAAATCGATTTTTTGGACTGTACCAAAAATTATTCAAAATGTCAATTAGATCGTGCCTCATGTTGAATAACCACTTTTTAAACCCTCACAGTGACCAAAAGTGCCATTTTTACAGAGTTTTGCTTACTCAAAAGTTTCAATTTTGACCCGTTTCAGGCACAGAAATGACTTTAAACACACTTATTTTAGTTGAAAAAGTCATAATTCACATCCAACAGTCATTTAGAGTCAAAAGATTAAATGTTAAAATTTCATCATTATAGACCATTTTGGGAACGTTCGGCATGTCCGGAGTCATCGTTTTTCATCCGAAAATTGATTTTTTGGACTGTACCAAAAATGATTCAAAATGTCAATTGGATCGTGCCTCATGTTGAATAACCACTTTTTAAACCCTCACAGTGACCAAAATTGCCATTTTTACAGAGTTTTCCTTAATCAAAAGCTTCAATTTTGACACGTTTCAGGCACAGAAATGACTTTAAACACACTTATTTTAGTTGAAAAAGTCATAATTCGCATCCAACAGTCATTTAGAGTCAAAAGATTAAATGTTAAAATTTCATCATTATAGACCATTTTGGGAACGTTCGACATGTCCGGAGTCATAGTTTTTCATCCGAAAATTGATTTTTTTGACTGTACCAAAAATTATTCAAAATGTCAATTGGATCGTGCCTCATGTTGAATAACCACTTTTTAAACCCTCACAGTGACCAAAAGTGCCATTTTTACAGAGTTTTACTTACTCAAAAGTTTCAATTTTGACCCGTTTCAGGCACAGAAATGACTTTAAACACACTTATTTTAGTTGAAAAAGTCATAATTCACATCCAACAGTCATTTAGAGTCAAAAGATTAAATGTTAAAATGTCATCATTATAGACCATTTTGGGAACGTTCGACATGTCCGGAGTCATCGTTTTTCATCCGAAAATCGATTTTTTGGACTGTACCAAAAATGCTTCAAAATGTCAATTGGATCGTGCCTCATGTTGAATAACCACTTTTTAAACACTCACATTGACCAAAATTGCCATTTTTACAGAGTTTTCCTTACTCAAAAGCTTCAATTTTGACCCGTTTCAGGCACAGAAATGACTTTAAACACACTTATTTTAGTTGAAAAAGTCATAATTCACATCCAACAGTCATTTAGAGTCAAAAGATTAAATGTTAAAATTTCATCATTATAGACCATTTTGGGAACGTTTGACATGTCCGGAGTCATCGTTTTTCATCCGAAAATTGATTTTTGGGACTGTACCAAAAATGATTCAAAATGTCAATTGGATCGTGCCTCATGTTGAATAACCACTATTTAAACCCTCACAGTGATCAAAAGTGCCATTTTTACAGAGTTTTGCTTACTCAAAAGTTTCAATTTTGACCCGTTTCAGGCACAAAAATGACTTTAAACACACTTATTTTAGTTGAAAAAGTCATAATTCACATCCAACAGTCATTTAGAGTCAAAAGATTAAATGTTAAAATTTCATCATTATAGACCATTTTGGGAACGTTCGGCATGTCCGGAGTCATCGTTTTTCATCCGAAAATTGATTTTTTGGACTGTACCAAAAATGATTCAAAATGTCAATTGGATCGTGCCTCATGTTGAATAACCACTTTTTAAACCCTCACAGTGACCAAAATTGCCATTTTTACAGAGTTTTCCTTACTCAAAAGCTTCAATTTTGACACGTTTCAGGCACAGAAATGACTTTAAACACACTTATTTTAGTTGAAAAAGTAATAATTCGCATCCAACAGTCATTTAGAGTCAAAAGTTTAAATGTTAAAATTTCATCATTATAGACCATTTTGGGAACGTTCGACATGTCCGGAGTCATCGTTTTTCATCCGAAAATTAATTTTTTGGACTGTACCAAAAATGCTTCAAAATGTCAATTGGATCGTGCCTCATGTTGAATAACCACTTTTTAAACACTCACGTTGACCAAAATTGCCATTTTTATAGAGTTTTCTTTACTCAAAAGCTTCAATTTTGACCCGTTTCAGGCACAGAAATGACTTTAAACACACTTATTTTAGTTGAAAAAGTCATAATTCACATCCAACAGTCATTTAGAGTCAAAAGATTAAATGTTAAAATTTCATCATTATAGACCATTTTGGGAACGTTCGGCATGTCCGGAGTCATCGTTTTTCATCCGAAAATCGATTTTTTGGACTGTACCAAAAATGCTTCAAAATGTCAATTGGATCGTGCCTCATGTTGAATAAGCACTTTTTAAACACTCACATTGACCAAAATTGCCATTTTTACATAGTTTTCCTTACTCAAAAGCTTCAATTTTGACACGTTTCAGGCACAGAAATGACTTTAAACACACTTATTTTAGTTGAAAAAGTCATAATTCGCATCCAACAGTCATTTAGAGTCAAAAGATTAAATGTTAAAATTTCATCATTATAGACCGTTTTGGGAACGTTCGACATGTCCGGAGTCATCGTTTTTCATCCGAAAATTGATTTTTTGGACTGTACCAAAAATTATTCAAAATGTCAATTAGATTGTGCCTCATGTTGAATAACCACTTTTTAAACCCTCACAGTGACCAAAAGTGCCATTTTTACAGAGTTTTGCTTACTCAAAAGTTTCAATTTTGACCCGTTTCAGGCACAGAAATGACTTTAAACACACTTATTTTAGTTGAAAAAGTCATAATTCGCATCCAACAGTCATTTAAAGTCAAAAGATTAAATGTTAAAATTTCATCATTATAGACCGTTTTGGGAACGTTCGACATGTCCGGAGTCATCGTTTTTCATCCGAAAATTGATTTTTTGGACTGTACCAAAAATTAATCAAAATGTCAATTAGATCGTGCCTCATGTTGAATAACCACTTTTTAAACCCTCAAAGTGACCAAAAGTGCCATTTTTACAGAGTTTTGCTTACTCAAAAGTTTCAATTTTGACCCGTTTCAGGCACAGAAATGACTTTAAACACACTTATTTTAGTTGAAAAAGTCATAATTCACATCCAACAGTCATTTAGAGTCAAAAGATTAAATGTTAAAATTTCATCATTATAGACCATTTTGGGAACGTTCGACATGTCCGGAGTCATCGTTTTTCATCCGAAAATCGATTTTTTGGACTGTACCAAAAATGATTCAAAATGTCAATTGGATCGTGCCTCATGTTGAATAACCACTTTTTAAACCCTCACAGTGACCAAAAGTGCCATTTTTACAGAGTTTTGCTTACTCAAAAGCTTCAATTTTGACCCGTTTCAGGCACAGAAATGACTTTAAACACACTTATTTTAGTTGAAAAAGTCATAATTCACATCCAACAGTCATTTAGAGTCAAAAGATTAAATTTTAAAATTTCATCATTATAGACCATTTTGGGAACGTTCGGCATGTCCGGAGTCATCGTTTTTCATCCGAAAATTGATTTTTTGGACTGTACCAAAAATGATTCAAAATGTCAATTGGATCGTGCCTCATGTTGAATAACCACTTTTTAAACCCTCACAGTGACCAAAATTGCCATTTTTACAGAGTTTTCCTTAATCAAAAGCTTCAATTTTGACACGTTTCAGGCACAGAAATGACTTTAAACACACTTATTTTAGTTGAAAAAGTCATAATTCGCATCCAACAGTCATTTAGAGTCAAAAGATTAAATGTTAAAATTTCATCATTATAGACCGTTTTGGGAACGTTCGACATGTCCGGAGTCATCGTTTTTCATCCGAAAATTGATTTTTTGGACTGTACCAAAAATTATTCAAAATGTCAATTAGATTGTGCCTCATGTTGAATAACCACTTTTTAAACCCTCACAGTGACCAAAAGTGCCATTTTTACAGAGTTTTGCTTACTCAAAAGTTTCAATTTTGACCCGTTTCAGGCACAGAAATGACTTTAAACACACTTATTTTAGTTGAAAAAGTCATAATTCACATCCAACAGTCATTTAGAGTCAAAAGATTAAATGTTAAAATTTCATCATTATAGACCATTTTGGGAACGTTCGACATGTCCGGAGTCATCGTTTTTCATCCGAAAATCGATTTTTTGGACTGTACCAAAAATGATTCAAAATGTCAATTGGATCGTGCCTCATGTTGAATAACCACTTTTTAAACCCTCACAGTGACCAAAAGTGCCATTTTTACAGAGTTTTGCTTACTCAAAAGCTTCAATTTTGACCCGTTTCAGGCACAGAAATGACTTTAAACACACTTATTTTAGTTGAAAAAGTCATAATTCACATCCAACAGTCATTTAGAGTCAAAAGATTAAATGTTAAAATTTCATCATTATAGACCATTTTGGGAACGTTCGGCATGTCCGGAGTCATCGTTTTTCATCCGAAAATCGATTTTTTGGACTGTACCAAAAATGCTTCAAAATGTCAATTGGATCGTGCCTCATGTTGAATAACCACTTTTTAAACACTCACATTGACCAAAATTGCCATTTTTACATAGTTTTCCTTACTCAAAAGCTTCAATTTTGACACGTTTCAGGCACAGAAATGACTTTAAACACACTTATTTTAGTTGAAAAAGTCATTATTCGCATCCAACAGTCATTTAAAGTCAAAAGATTAAATGTTAAAATTTCATCATTATAGACCGTTTTGGGAACGTTCGACATGTCCGGAGTCATCGTTTTTCATCCGAAAATTGATTTTTTGGACTGTACCAAAAATTATTCAAAATGTCAATTAGATCGTGCCTCATGTTGAATAACCACTTTTTAAACCCTCACAGTGACCAAAAGTGCCATTTTTACAGAGTTTTGCTTACTCAAAAGTTTCAATTTAGACCCGTTTCAGGCACAGAAATGACTTTAAACACACTTATTTTAGTTGAAAAAGTCATAATTCACATCCAACAGTCATTTAGAGTCAAAAGATTAAATGTTAAAATTTCATCATTATAGACCATTTTGGGAACGTTCGACATGTCCGGAGTCATCGTTTTTCATCCGAAAATCGATTTTTTGGACTGTACCAAAAATGATTCAAAATGTCAATTGGATCGTGCCTCATGTTGAATAACCACTTTTTAAACCCTCACAGTGACCAAAAGTGCCATTTTTACAGAGTTTTGCTGACTCAAAAGCTTCAATTTTGACCCGTTTCAGGCACAGAAATGACTTTAAACACACTTATTTTAGTTGAAAAAGTCATAATTCACATCCAACAGTCATTTAGAGTCAAAAGATTAAATTTTAAAATTTCATCATTATAGACCATTTTGGGAACGTTCGGCATGTCCGGAGTCATCGTTTTTCATCCGAAAATTGATTTTTTGGACTGTACCAAAAATGATTCAAAATGTCAATTGGATCGTGCCTCATGTTGAATAACCACTTTTTAAACCCTCACAGTGACCAAAATTGCCATTTTTACAGAGTTTTCCTTAATCAAAAGCTTCAATTTTGACACGTTTCAGGCACAGAAATGACTTTAAACACACTTATTTTAGTTGAAAAAGTCATAATTCGCATCCAACAGTCATTTAGAGTCAAAAGATTAAATGTTAAAATTTCATCATTATAGACCGTTTTGGGAACGTTCGACATGTCCGGAGTCATCGTTTTTCATCCGAAAATTGATTTTTTGGACTGTACCAAAAATTATTCAAAATGTCAATTAGATTGTGCCTCATGTTGAATAACCACTTTTTAAACCCTCACAGTGACCAAAAGTGCCATTTTTACAGAGTTTTGCTTACTCAAAAGTTTCAATTTTGACCCGTTTCAGGCACAGAAATGACTTTAAACACACTTATTTTAGTTGAAAAAGTCATAATTCACATCCAACAGTCATTTAGAGTCAAAAGATTAAATGTTAAAATTTCATCATTATAGACCATTTTGGGAACGTTCGGCATGTCCGGAGTCATCGTTTTTCATCCGAAAATCGATTTTTTGGACTGTACCAAAAATGCTTCAAAATGTCAATTGGATCGTGCCTCATGTTGAATAACCACTTTTTAAACACTCACATTGACCAAAATTGCCATTTTTACATAGTTTTCCTTACTCAAAAGCTTCAATTTTGACACGTTTCAGGCACAGAAATGACTTTAAACACACTTATTTTAGTTGAAAAAGTCATAATTCGCATCCAACAGTCATTTAAAGTCAAAAGATTAAATGTTAAAATTTCATCATTATAGACCGTTTTGGGAACGTTCGACATGTCCGGAGTCATCGTTTTTCATCCGAAAATTGATTTTTTGGACTGTACCAAAAATTAATCAAAATGTCAATTAGATCGTGCCTCATGTTGAATAACCACTTTTTAAACCCTCAAAGTGACCAAAAGTGCCATTTTTACAGAGTTTTGCTTACTCAAAAGTTTCAATTTTGACCCGTTTCAGGCACAGAAATGACTTTAAACACACTTATTTTAGTTGAAAAAGTCATAATTCACATCCAACAGTCATTTAGAGTCAAAAGATTAAATGTTAAAATTTCATCATTATAGACCATTTTGGGAACGTTCGACATGTCCGGAGTCATCGTTTTTCATCCGAAAATCGATTTTTTGGACTGTACCAAAAATGATTCAAAATGTCAATTGGATCGTGCCTCATGTTGAATAACCACTTTTTAAACCCTCACAGTGACCAAAAGTGCCATTTTTACAGAGTTTTGCTTACTCAAAAGCTTCAATTTTGACCCGTTTCAGGCACAGAAATGACTTTAAACACACTTATTTTAGTTGAAAAAGTCATAATTCACATCCAACAGTCATTTAGAGTCAAAAGATTAAATTTTAAAATTTCATCATTATAGACCATTTTGGGAACGTTCGGCATGTCCGGAGTCATCGTTTTTCATCCGAAAATTGATTTTTTGGACTGTACCAAAAATGATTCAAAATGTCAATTGGATCGTGCCTCATGTTGAATAACCACTTTTTAAACCCTCACAGTGACCAAAATTGCCATTTTTACAGAGTTTTCCTTAATCAAAAGCTTCAATTTTGACACGTTTCAGGCACAGAAATGACTTTAAACACACTTATTTTAGTTGAAAAAGTCATAATTCGCATCCAACAGTCATTTAGAGTCAAAAGATTAAATGTTAAAATTTCATCATTATAGACCGTTTTGGGAACGTTCGACATGTCCGGAGTCATCGTTTTTCATCCGAAAATTGATTTTTTGGACTGTACCAAAAATTATTCAAAATGTCAATTAGATTGTGCCTCATGTTGAATAACCACTTTTTAAACCCTCACAGTGACCAAAAGTGCCATTTTTACAGAGTTTTGCTTACTCAAAAGTTTCAATTTTGACCCGTTTCAGGCACAGAAATGACTTTAAACACACTTATTTTAGTTGAAAAAGTCATAATTCACATCCAACAGTCATTTAGAGTCAAAAGATTAAATGTTAAAATTTCATCATTATAGACCATTTTGGGAACGTTCGACATGTCCGGAGTCATCGTTTTTCATCCGAAAATCGATTTTTTGGACTGTACCAAAAATGATTCAAAATGTCAATTGGATCGTGCCTCATGTTGAATAACCACTTTTTAAACCCTCACAGTGACCAAAAGTGCCATTTTTACAGAGTTTTGCTTACTCAAAAGCTTCAATTTTGACCCGTTTCAGGCACAGAAATGACTTTAAACACACTTATTTTAGTTGAAAAAGTCATAATTCACATCCAACAGTCATTTAGAGTCAAAAGATTAAATGTTAAAATTTCATCATTATAGACCATTTTGGGAACGTTCGGCATGTCCGGAGTCATCGTTTTTCATCCGAAAATCGATTTTTTGGACTGTACCAAAAATGCTTCAAAATGTCAATTGGATCGTGCCTCATGTTGAATAACCACTTTTTAAACACTCACATTGACCAAAATTGCCATTTTTACATAGTTTTCCTTACTCAAAAGCTTCAATTTTGACACGTTTCAGGCACAGAAATGACTTTAAACACACTTATTTTAGTTGAAAAAGTCATAATTCGCATCCAACAGTCATTTAAAGTCAAAAGATTAAATGTTAAAATTTCATCATTATAGACCGTTTTCGGAACGTTCGACATGTCCGGAGTCATCGTTTTTCATCCGAAAATTGATTTTTTGGACTGTACCAAAAATTATTCAAAATGTCAATTAGATCGTGCCTCATGTTGAATAACCACTTTTTAAACCCTCACAGTGACCAAAAGTGCCATTTTTACAGAGTTTTGCTTACTCAAAAGTTTCAATTTAGACCCGTTTCAGGCACAGAAATGACTTTAAACACACTTATTTTAGTTGAAAAAGTCATAATTCACATCCAACAGTCATTTAGAGTCAAAAGATTAAATGTTAAAATTTCATCATTATAGACCATTTTGGGAACGTTCGACATGTCCGGAGTCATCGTTTTTCATCCGAAAATCGATTTTTTGGACTGTACCAAAAATGATTCAAAATGTCAATTGGATCGTGCCTCATGTTGAATAACCACTTTTTAAACCCTCACAGTGACCAAAATTGCCATTTTTACAGAGTTTTCCTTAATCAAAAGCTTCAATTTTGACACGTTTCAGGCACAGAAATGACTTTAAACACACTTATTTTAGTTGAAAAAGTCATAATTCGCATCCAACAGTCATTTAGAGTCAAAAGATTAAATGTTAAAATTTCATCATTATAGACCGTTTTGGGAACGTTCGACATGTCCGGAGTCATCGTTTTTCATCCGAAAATTGATTTTTTGGACTGTACCAAAAATTATTCAAAATGTCAATTAGATTGTGCCTCATGTTGAATAACCACTTTTTAAACCCTCACAGTGACCAAAAGTGCCATTTTTACAGAGTTTTGCTTACTCAAAAGTTTCAATTTTGACCCGTTTCAGGCACAGAAATGACTTTAAACACACTTATTTTAGTTGAAAAAGTCATAATTCACATCCAACAGTCATTTAGAGTCAAAAGATTAAATGTTAAAATTTCATCATTATAGACCATTTTGGGAACGTTCGACATGTCCGGAGTCATCGTTTTTCATCCGAAAATCGATTTTTTGGACTGTACCAAAAATGATTCAAAATGTCAATTGGATCGTGCCTCATGTTGAATAACCACTTTTTAAACCCTCACAGTGACCAAAAGTGCCATTTTTACAGAGTTTTGCTTACTCAAAAGCTTCAATTTTGACCCGTTTCAGGCACAGAAATGACTTTAAACACACTTATTTTAGTTGAAAAAGTCATAATTCACATCCAACAGTCATTTAGAGTCAAAAGATTAAATGTTAAAATTTCATCATTATAGACCATTTTGGGAACGTTCGGCATGTCCGGAGTCATCGTTTTTCATCCGAAAATCGATTTTTTGGACTGTACCAAAAATGCTTCAAAATGTCAATTGGATCGTGCCTCATGTTGAATAACCACTTTTTAAACACTCACATTGACCAAAATTGCCATTTTTACATAGTTTTCCTTACTCAAAAGCTTCAATTTTGACACGTTTCAGGCACAGAAATGACTTTAAACACACTTATTTTAGTTGAAAAAGTCATAATTCGCATCCAACAGTCATTTAAAGTCAAAAGATTAAATGTTAAAATTTCATCATTATAGACCGTTTTGGGAACGTTCGACATGTCCGGAGTCATCGTTTTTCATCCGAAAATTGATTTTTTGGACTGTACCAAAAATTATTCAAAATGTCAATTAGATCGTGCCTCATGTTGAATAACCACTTTTTAAACCCTCACAGTGACCAAAAGTGCCATTTTTACAGAGTTTTGCTTACTCAAAAGTTTCAATTTAGACCCGTTTCAGGCACAGAAATGACTTTAAACACACTTATTTTAGTTGAAAAAGTCATAATTCACATCCAACAGTCATTTAGAGTCAAAAGATTAAATGTTAAAATTTCATCATTATAGACCATTTTGGGAACGTTCGACATGTCCGGAGTCATCGTTTTTCATCCGAAAATCGATTTTTTGGACTGTACCAAAAATGATTCAAAATGTCAATTGGATCGTGCCTCATGTTGAATAACCACTTTTTAAACCCTCACAGTGACCAAAAGTGCCATTTTTACAGAGTTTTGCTTACTCAAAAGCTTCAATTTTGACCCGTTTCAGGCACAGAAATGACTTTAAACACACTTATTTTAGTTGAAAAAGTCATAATTCACATCCAACAGTCATTTAGAGTCAAAAGATTAAATTTTAAAATTTCATCATTATAGACCATTTTGGGAACGTTCGGCATGTCCGGAGTCATCGTTTTTCATCCGAAAATTGATTTTTTGGACTGTACCAAAAATGATTCAAAATGTCAATTGGATCGTGCCTCATGTTGAATAACCACTTTTTAAACCCTCACAGTGACCAAAAGTGCCATTTTTACAGAGTTTTGCTTACTCAAAAGTTTAAATTTTGACCCGTTTCAGGCACAGAAATGACTTTAAACACACTTATTTTAGTTGAAAAAGTCATAATTCACATCCAACAGTCATTTAGAGTCAAAAGATTACATTTTAAAATTTCATCATTATAGACCATTTTGGGAACGTTCGGCATGTCCGGAGTCATAGTTTTTCATCCGAAAATTGATTTTTTTGACTGTACCAAAAATTATTCAAAATGTCAATTGGATCGTGCCTCATGTTGAATAACCACTTTTTAAACCCTCACAGTGACCAAAAGTGCCATTTTTACAGAGTTTTACTTACTCAAAAGTTTCAATTTTGACCCGTTTCAGGCACAGAAATGACTTTAAACACACTTATTTTAGTTGAAAAAGTCATAATTCACATCCAACAGTCATTTAGAGTCAAAAGATTAAATGTTAAAATTTCATCATTATAGACCATTTTGGGAACGTTCGACATGTCCGGAGTCATCGTTTTTCATCCGAAAATCGATTTTTTGGACTGTACCAAAAATGCTTCAAAATGTCAATTGGATCGTGCCTCATGTTGAATAACCACTTTTTAAACACTCACATTGACCAAAATTGCCATTTTTACATAGTTTTCCTTACTCAAAAGCTTCAATTTTGACACGTTTCAGGCACAGAAATGACTTTAAACACACTTATTTTAGTTGAAAAAGTCATAATTCGCATCCAACAGTCATTTAAAGTCAAAAGATTAAATGTTAAAATTTCATCATTATAGACCGTTTTGGGAACGTTCGACATGTCCGGAGTCATCGTTTTTCATCCGAAAATTGATTTTTTGGACTGTACCAAAAATTATTCAAAATGTCAATTAGATCGTGCCTCATGTTGAATAACCACTTTTTAAACCCTCACAGTGACCAAAAGTGCCATTTTTACAGAGTTTTGCTTACTCAAAAGTTTCAATTTAGACCCGTTTCAGGCACAGAAATGACTTTAAACACACTTATTTTAGTTGAAAAAGTCATAATTCACATCCAACAGTCATTTAGAGTCAAAAGATTAAATGTTAAAATTTCATCATTATAGACCATTTTGGGAACGTTCGACATGTCCGGAGTCATCGTTTTTCATCCGAAAATCGATTTTTTGGACTGTACCAAAAATGATTCAAAATGTCAATTGGATCGTGCCTCATGTTGAATAACCACTTTTTAAACCCTCACAGTGACCAAAAGTGCCATTTTTACAGAGTTTTGCTTACTCAAAAGCTTCAATTTTGACCCGTTTCAGGCACAGAAATGACTTTAAACACACTTATTTTAGTTGAAAAAGTCATAATTCACATCCAACAGTCATTTAGAGTCAAAAGATTAAATTTTAAAATTTCATCATTATAGACCATTTTGGGAACGTTCGGCATGTCCGGAGTCATCGTTTTTCATCCGAAAATTGATTTTTTGGACTGTACCAAAAATGATTCAAAATGTCAATTGGATCGTGCCTCATGTTGAATAACCACTTTTTAAACCCTCACAGTGACCAAAAGTGCCATTTTTACAGAGTTTTGCTTACTCAAAAGTTTAAATTTTGACCCGTTTCAGGCACAGAAATGACTTTAAACACACTTATTTTAGTTGAAAAAGTCATAATTCACATCCAACAGTCATTTAGAGTCAAAAGATTAAATTTTAAAATTTCATCATTATAGACCATTTTGGGAACGTTCGGCATGTCCGGAGTCATAGTTTTTCATCCGAAAATTGATTTTTTTGACTGTACCAAAAATTATTCAAAATGTCAATTGGATCGTGCCTCATGTTGAATAACCACTTTTTAAACCCTCACAGTGACCAAAAGTGCCATTTTTACAGAGTTTTACTTACTCAAAAGTTTCAATTTTGACCCGTTTCAGGCACAGAAATGACTTTAAACACACTTATTTTAGTTGAAAAAGTCATAATTCACATCCAACAGTCATTTAGAGTCAAAAGATTAAATGTTAAAATTTCATCATTATAGACCATTTTGGGAACGTTCGACATGTCCGGAGTCATCGTTTTTCATCCGAAAATCGATTTTTTGGACTGTACCAAAAATGCTTCAAAATGTCAATTGGATCGTGCCTCATGTTGAATAACCACTTTTTAAACACTCACATTGACCAAAATTGCCATTTTTACATAGTTTTCCTTACTCAAAAGCTTCAATTTTGACACGTTTCAGGCACAGAAATGACTTTAAACACACTTATTTTAGTTGAAAAAGTCATAATTCGCATCCAACAGTCATTTAGAGTCAAAAGATTAAATGTTAAAATTTCATCATTATAGACCGTTTTGGGAACGTTCGACATGTCCGGAGTCATCGTTTTTCATCCGAAAATTGATTTTTTGGACTGTACCAAAAATTATTCAAAATGTCAATTAGATCGTGCCTCATGTTGAATAACCACTTTTTAAACCCTCACAGTGACCAAAAGTGCCATTTTTACAGAGTTTTGCTTACTCAAAAGTTTCAATTTTGACCCGTTTCAGGCACAGAAATGACTTTAAACACACTTATTTTAGTTGAAAAAGTCATAATTCACATCCAACAGTCCTTTAGAGTCAAAAGATTAAATGTTAAAATTTCATCATTATAGACCATTTTGGGAACGTTCGACATGTCCGGAGTCATCGTTTTTCATCCGAAAATCGATTTTTTGGACTGTACCAAAAATGATTCAAAATGTCAATTGGATCGTGCCTCATGTTGAATAACCACTTTTTAAACCCTCACAGTGACCAAAAGTGCCATTTTTACAGAGTTTTGCTTACTCAAAAGCTTCAATTTTGACCCGTTTCAGGCACAGAAATGACTTTAAACACACTTATTTTAGTTGAAAAAGTCATAATTCACATCCAACAGTCATTTAGAGTCAAAAGATTAAATGTTAAAATTTCATCATTATAGACCATTTTGGGAACGTTCGGCATGTCCGGAGTCATCATTTTTCATCCGAAAATTGATTTTTTGGACTGTACCAAAAATGATTCAAAATGTCAATTAGATCGTGCCTCATGTTGAATAACCACTTTTTAAACCCTCACAGTGACCAAAATTGCCATTTTTACAGAGTTTTCCTTAATCAAAAGCTTCAATTTTGACACGTTTCAGGCACAGAAATGACTTTAAACACACTTATTTTAGTTGAAAAAGTCATAATTCGCATCCAACAGTCATTTAGAGTCAAAAGATTAAATGTTAAAATTTCATCATTATAGACCATTTTGGGAACGTTCGACATGTCCGGAGTCATAGTTTTTCATCCGAAAATTGATTTTTTTGACTGTACCAAAAATTATTCAAAATGTCAATTGGATCGTGCCTCATGTTGAATAACCACTTTTTAAACCCTCACAGTGACCAAAAGTGCCATTTTTACAGAGTTTTACTTACTCAAAAGTTTAAATTTTGACCCGTTTCAGGCACAGAAATGACTTTAAACACACTTATTTTAGTTGAAAAAGTCATAATTCACATCCAACAGTCATTTAGAGTCAAAAGATTAAATGTTAAAATTTCATCATTATAGACCATTTTGGGAACGTTCGACATGTCCGGAGTCATCGTTTTTCATCCGAAAATCGATTTTTTTGACTGTACCAAAAATGCTTCAAAATGTCAATTGGATCGTGCCTCATGTTGAATAACCACTTTTTAAACACTCACATTGGCCAAAATTGCCATTTTTACAGAGTTTTCCTTACTCAAAAGCTTCAATTTTGACCCGTTTCAGGCACAGAAATGACTTTAAACACACTTATTTTAGTTGAAAAAGTCATAATTCACATCCAACAGTCATTTAGAGTCAAAAGATTAAATGTTAAAATTTCATCATTATAGACCATTTTGGGAACGTTTGACATGTCCGGAGTCATCGTTTTTCATCCGAAAATTGATTTTTGGGACTGTACCAAAAATGATTCAAAATGTCAATTGGATCGTGCCTCATGTTGAATAACCACTATTTAAACCCTCACAGTGATCAAAAGTGCCATTTTTACAGAGTTTTGCTTACTCAAAAGTTTCAATTTTGACCCGTTTCAGGCACAGAAATGACTTTAAACACACTTATTTTAGTTGAAAAAGTCATAATTCACATCCAACAGTCATTTAGAGTCAAAAGATTAAATGTTAAAATTTCATCATTATAGACCATTTTGGGAACGTTCGACATGTCCGGAGTCATCGTTTTTCATCCGAAAATTAATTTTTTGGACTGTACCAAAAATGCTTCAAAATGTCAATTGGATCGTGCCTCATGTTGAATAACCACTTTTTAAACACTCACGTTGACCAAAATTGCCATTTTTATAGAGTTTTCTTTACTCAAAAGCTTCAATTTTGACCCGTTTCAGGCACAGAAATGACTTTAAACACACTTATTTTAGTTGAAAAAGTCATAATTCACATCCAACAGTCATTTAGAGTCAAAAGATTAAATGTTAAAATTTCATCATTATAGACCATTTTGGGAACGTTCGGCATGTCCGGAGTCATCGTTTTTCATCCGAAAATCGATTTTTTGGACTGTACCAAAAATGCTTCAAAATGTCAATTGGATCGTGCCTCATGTTGAATAACCACTTTTTAAACACTCACATTGACCAAAATTGCCATTTTTACATAGTTTTCCTTACTCAAAAGCTTCAATTTTGACACGTTTCAGGCACAGAAATGACTTTAAACACACTTATTTTAGTTGAAAAAGTCATAATTCGCATCCAACAGTCATTTAGAGTCAAAAGATTAAATGTTAAAATTTCATTATTATAGACCGTTTTGGGAACGTTCGACATGTCCGGAGTCATCGTTTTTCATCCGAAAATTGATTTTTTGGACTGTACCAAAAATTATTCAAAATGTCAATTAGATTGTGCCTCATGTTGAATAACCACTTTTTAAACCCTCACAGTGACCAAAAGTGCCATTTTTACAGAGTTTTGCTTACTCAAAAGTTTCAATTTTGACCCGTTTCAGGCACAGAAATGACTTTAAACACACTTATTTTAGTTGAAAAAGTCATAATTCACATCCAACAGTCATTTAGAGTCAAAAGATTAAATGTTAAAATTTCATCATTATAGACCATTTTCGGAACGTTCGACATGTCCGGAGTCATCGTTTTTCATCCGAAAATCGATTTTTTGGACTGTACCAAAAATGATTCAAAATGTCAATTGGATCGTGCCTCATGTTGAATAACCACTTTTTAAACCCTCACAGTGACCAAAAGTGCCATTTTTACAGAGTTTTGCTTACTCAAAAGCTTCAATTTTGACCCGTTTCAGGCACAGAAATGACTTTAAACACACTTATTTTAGTTGAAAAAGTCATAATTCACATCCAACAGTCATTTAGAGTCAAAAGATTAAAATGTTAAAATTTCATCATTATAGACCATTTTGGGAACGTTCGGCATGTCCGGAGTCATCGTTTTTCATCCGAAAATTGATTTTTTGGACTGTACCAAAAATGATTCAAAATGTCAATTGGATCGTGCCTCATGTTGAATAACCACTTTTTAAACCCTCACAGTGACCAAAATTGCCATTTTTACAGAGTTTTGCTTACTCAAAAGCTTCAATTTTGACCCGTTTCAGGCACAGAAATGACTTTAAACACACTTATTTTAGTTGAAAAAGTCATAATTCACATCCAACAGTCATTTAGAGTCAAAAGATTAAATGTTAAAATTTCATCATTATAGACCATTTTGGGAACGTTCGGCATGTCCGGAGTCATCGTTTTTCATCCGAAAATTGATTTTTTGGACTGTACCAAAAATGATTCAAAATGTCAATTGGATCGTGCCTCATGTTGAATAACCACTTTTTAAACCCTCACAGTGACCAAAATTGCCATTTTTACAGAGTTTTGCTTACTCAAAAGCTTCAATTTTGACCCGTTTCAGGCACAGAAAGGACTTTAAACACACTTATTTTAGTTGAAAAAGTCATAATGCACATCCAACAGTCATTTAGAGTCAAAAGATTAAATGTTAAAATGTCATCATTATAGACCATTTTGGGAACGTTCGACATGTCCGGAGTCATCGTTTTTCATCCGAAAATTGATTTTTTGGACTGTACCCAAAATGATTCAAAATGTCAATTGGATCGTGCCTCATGTTGAATAACCACTTTTTAAACCCTCACAGTGACCAAAAGTGCCATTTTTACAGAGTTTTGCTTACTCAAAAGCTTCAATTTTGACCCGTTTCAGGCACAGAAATGACTTTAAACACACTTATTTTAGTTGAAAAAGTCATAATTCACATCCAACAGTCATTTAGAGTCAAAAGATTAAATGTTAAAATTTCATCATTATAGACCATTTTGGGAACGTTCGGCATGTCCGGAGTCATCGTTTTTCATCCGAAAATTGATTTTTTGGACTGTACCAAAAATGATTCAAAATGTCAATTGGATCGTGCCTCATGTTGAATAACCACTTTTTAAACCCTCACAGTGACCAAAATTGCCATTTTTACAGAGTTTTCCTTACTCAAAAGCTTCAATTTTGACCCGTTTTAGGCACAGAAATGACTTTAAACACACTTATTTTAGTTGAAAAAGTCATAATTCACATCCAACAGTCATTTAGAGTCAAAAGATTAAATGTTAAAATTTCATCATTATAGACCATTTTGGGAACGTTCGACATGTCCGGAGTCATCGTTTTTCATCCGAAAATTGATTTTTTGGACTGTACCCAAAATGATTCAAAATGTCAATTGGATCTTGCCTCATGTTGAATAACCACTTTTTAAACCCTCACAGTGACCAAAAGTGCCATTTTTACAGAGTTTTGCTTACTCAAAAGCTTCAATTTTGACCCGTTTCAGGCACAGAAATGACTTTAAACACACTTATTTTAGTTGAAAAAGTCATAATGCACATCCAATAGTCATTTAGAGTCAAAAGATTAAATGTTAAAATTTCATCATTATAGACCATTTTGGGAACGTTCGACATGTCCGGAGTCATCGTTTTTCATCCGAAAATTGATTTTTTGGACTGTACCCAAAATGATTCAAAATGTCAATTGGATCGTGCCTCATGTTGAATAACTACTTTTTAAACCCTCACAGTGACCAAAAGTGCCATTTTTACAGAGTTTTGCTTACTCAAAAGCTTCAATTTTGACCCGTTTCAGGCACAGAAATGACTTTAAACACACGTATTTTAGTTGAAAAAGTCATAATTCACATCCAACAGTCATTTAGAGTCAAAAGATTAAATGTTAAAATTTCATCATTATAGACCATTTTGGGAACGTTCTGCATGTCCGGAGTCATCGTTTTTCATCCGAAAATTGATTTTTTGGACTGTACCAAAAATGATTCAAAATGTCAATTGGATCGTGCCTCATGTTGAATAACCACTTTTTAAACCCTCACAGAGACCAAAAGTGCCATTTTTACAGAGTTTTGCTTACTCAAAAGCTTCAATTTTGACCCGTTTCAGGCACAGAAATGACTTTAAACACACTTATTTTAGTTGAAAAAGTCATAATTCACATCCAACAGTCATTTAGAGTCAAAAGATTAAATGTTAAAATTTCATCATTATAGACCATTTTGGGAACGTTCGACATGTCCGGAGTCATCGTTTTTCATCCGAAAATTGATTTTTTGGACTGTACCCAAAATGATTCAAAATGTCAATTGGATCGTGCCTCATGTTGAATAACCACTTTTTAAACCCTCACAGTGACCAAAAGTGCCATTTTTACAGAGTTTTGCTTACTCAAAAGCTTCAATTTTGACCCGTTTCAGGCACAGAAATGACTTTAAACACACGTATTTTAGTTGAAAAAGTCATAATTCACATCCAACAGTCATTTAGAGTCAAAAGATTAAATGTTAAAATTTCATCATTATAGACCATTTTGGGAACGTTCGGCATGTCCGGAGTCATCGTTTTTCATCCAAAAATTAATTTTTTGGACTGTACCAAAAATGATTCAAAATGTCAATTGGATCGTGCCTCATGTTGAATAACCCCTTTTTAAACCCTCACAGTGACCAAAATTGCCATTTTTACAGAGTTTTGCCTACTCAAAAGCTTCAATTTTGACCCGTTTCAGGCACAGAAAGGACTTTAAACACACTTATTTTAGTTGAAAAAGTCATAATGCACATCCAACAGTCATTTAGAGTCAAAAGATTAAATGTTAAAATTTCATCATTATAGACCATTTTGGGAACGTTCGACATGTCCGGAGTCATCGTTTTTCATCCGAAAATTGATTTTTTGGACTGTACACAAAATGATTCAAAATGTCAATTGGATCGTGCCTCATGTTGAATAACCACTTTTTAAACCCTCACAGTGACCAAAATTGCCATTTTTACAGAGTTTTCCTTACTCAAAAGCTTCAATTTTGACCCGTTTCAGGCACAGAAATGACTTTAAACACACTTATTTTAGTTGAAAAAGTCATAATTCACATCCAACAGTCATTTAGAGTCAAAAGATTAAATGTTAAATTTTCATCATTATAGACCATTTTGGGAACGTTCGGCATGTCCGGAGTCATCGTTTTTCATCCGAAAATTGATTTTTTGGACTGTACCAAAAATGATTCAAAATGTCAATTGGATCGTGCCTCATGTTGAATAACCACTTTTTAAACCCTCACAGTGACCAAAATTGCCATTTTTACAGAGTTTTCCTTACTCAAAAGCTTCAATTTTGACCCGTTTCAGGCACAGAAATGACTTTAAACACACTTATTTTACTTGAAAAAGTCATAATTCACATCCAACAGTCATTAAGAGTAAAGAGATTAAATGTTAAAATTTCATCATTATAGACCATTTTGGGAACGTTCGACATGTCCGGAGTCATCGTTTTTCATCCGAAAATTGATTTTTTGGACTGTACCCAAAATGATTCAAAATGTCAATTGGATCGTGCCTCATGTTGAATAACCACTTTTTAAACCCTCACAGTGACCAAAAGTGCCATTTTTACAGAGTTTTGCTTACTCAAAAGCTTCAATTTTGACCCGTTTCAGGCACAGAAATGACTTTAAACACACTTATTTTAGTTGAAAAAGTCATAATGCACATCCAACAGTCATTTAGAGTCAAAAGATTAAATGTTAAAATTTCATCATTATAGACCATTTTGGGAACGTTCGACATGTCCGGAGTCATCGTTTTTCATCCGAAAATTGATTTTTTGGACTGTACCCGAAATGATTCAAAATGTCAATTGGATCGAGCCTCATGTTGAATAACCACTTTTTAAACCCTCACAGTGACCAAAAGTGCCATTTTTACAGAGTTTTGCTTACTCAAAAGCTTCAATTTTGACCCGTTTCAGGCACAGAAATGACTTTAAACACACTTATTTTAGTTGAAAAAGTCATAATTCACATCCAACAGTCATTTAGAGTCAAAAGATTAAATGTTAAAATTTCATCATTATAGACCATTTTGGGAACGTTCGGCATGTCCGGAGTCATCGTTTTTCATCCGAAAATCGATTTTTTGGACTGTACCCAAAATGATTCAAAATGTCAATTGGATCGTGCCTCATGTTGAATAACCACTTTTTAAACCCTCACAGTGACCAAAAGTGCCATTTTTACGGAGTTTTGCTTACTCGAAAGCTTCAATTTTGACCCGTTTCAGGCACAGAAATGACTTTAAACACACTTATTTTAGTTGAAAAAGTCATAATTCACATCCAACAGTCATTTAGAGTCAAAAGATTAAATGTTAAAATTTCATCATTATAGACCATTTTGGGAACGTTCGACATGTCCGGAGTCATCGTTTTTCATCCGAAAATTGATTTTTTGGACTTTACCCAAAATGATTCAAAATGTCAATTGGATCGTGCCTCATGTTGAATAACCACTTTTTAAACCCTCACAGTGACCAAAAGTGCCATTTTTACAGAGTTTTGCTTACTCAAAAGCTTCAATTTTGACCCGTTTCAGGCACAGAAATGACTTTAAACACACTTATTTTAGTTGAAAAAGTCATAATTCACATCCAACAGTCATTTAGAGTCAAAAGATTAAATGTTAAAATTTCATCATTATAGGCCATTTTGGGAACGTTCGGCATGTCCGGAGTCATCGTTTTTCATCCGAAAATTGATTTTTTGGACTGTACCAAAAATGATTCAAAATGTCAATTGGATCGTGCCTCATGTTGAATAACCACTTTTTAAACCCTCACAGTGACCAAAATTGCAATTTTTACAGAGTTTTCCTTACTCAAAAGCTTCAATTTTGACCCGTTTCAGGCACAGAAATGACTTTAAACACACTTATTTTAGTTGAAAAAGTCATAATTCACATCCAACAGTCATTAAGAGTCAAAAGATTAAATGTTAAAATTTCATCATTATAGACCATTTTGGGAACGTTCGACATGTCCCGAGTCATCGTTTTTCATCCGAAAATTGATTTTTTGGACTGTACCCAAAATGATTCAAAATGTCAATTGGATCAAGCCTCATGTTGAATAACTGCTTTTTAAACCCTCACAGTGACCAAAAGTGCCATTTTTAAGAGTTTTGCTTACTCAAAAGCTTCAATTTTGACCCGTTTCAGGTACAGAAATGACTTTAAACACACTTATTTTAGTTGAAAAAGTCATAATTCACATCCAACAGTCATTTAGAGTCAAAAGATTAAATGTTAAAATTTCATCATTATAGACCATTTTGGGAACGTTCGACATGTCCGGAGTCAACGTTTTTCATCCGAAAATTGACTTTTTGGACTGTACCCAAAATGATTCAAAATGTCAATTGGATCGTGCCTCATGTTGAATAACCACTTTTTAAACCCTCACAGTGACCAAAAGTGCCATTTTTACAGAGTTTTGCTTACTCAAAAGCTTCAATTTTGACCCGTTTCAGGCACAGAAATGACTTTAAACACACGTATTTTAGTTGAAAAAGTCATAATTCACATCCAACAGTCATTTAGAGTCAAAAGATTAAATGTTAAAATTTCATCATTATAGACCATTTTGGGAACGTTCGGCATGTCCGGAGTCATCGTTTTTCATCCGAAAATTGATTTTTTGGACTGTACCAAAAATGATTCAAAATGTCAATTGGATCGTGCCTCATGTTGGATAACCACTTTTTAAACCCTCACAGTGACCAAAATTGCCATTTTTACAGAGTTTTGCTTACTCAAAAGCTTCAATTTTGACCCGTTTCAGGCACAGAAATGACTTTAAACACACTTATTTTAGTTGAAAAAGTCAAAATGCACATCCAACAGTCATTTAGAGTCAAAAGATTAAATGTTAAAATTTCATCATTATAGACCATTTTGGGAACGTTCGACATGTCCGGAGTCATCGTTTTTCATCCGAAAATTGATTTTTTGGACTGTACCCAAAATGATTCAAAATGTCAATTGGATCGTGCCTCATGTTGAATAACCACTTTTTAAACCCTCACAGTGACCAAAAGTGCCATTTTTACAGAGTTTTGCTTACTCAAAAGCTTCAATTTTGACCCGTTTCAGGCACAGAAATGACTTTAAACACACTTATTTTAGTTGAAAAAGTCATAATTCACATCCAACAGTCATTTAGAGTCAAAAGATTAAATGTTAAAATTTCATCATTATAGACCATTTTGGGAACGTTCGGCATGTCCGGAGTCATCGTTTTTCATCCGAAAATTGATTTTTTGGACTGTACCAAAAATGATTCAAAATGTCAATTGGATCGTGCCTCATGTTGGATAACCACTTTTTAAACCCTCACAGTGACCAAAATTGCCATTTTTACAGAGTTTTCCTTACTCAAAAGCTTCAATTTTGACCCGTTTCAGGCACAGAAATGACTTTAAACACACTTATTTTAGTTGAAAAAGTCATAATTCACATCCAACAGTCATTAAGAGTCAAAAGATTAAATGTTAAAATTTCATCATTATAGACTATTTTGGGAATGTTCAACATGTCCGGAGTCATCGTTTTTCATCCGAAAATTGATTTTTTGGACTGTACCCAAAATGATTCAAAATGTCAATTGGATCGTGCCTCATGTTGAATAACCACTTTTTAAACCCTCACAGTGACCAAAAGTGCCATTTTTACAGAGTTTTGCTTACTCAAAAGCTTCAATTTTGACCCGTTTCAGGCACAGAAATGACTTTAAACACACTTATTTTAGTTGAAAAAGTCATAATTCACATCCAACAGTCATTTAGAGTCAAAAGATTAAATGTTAAAATTTCATCATTATAGACCATTTTGGGAACGTTCGACATGTCCGGAGTCATCGTTTTTCATCCGAAAATTGATTTTTTAGACTGTACCCAAAATGATTCAAAATGTCAATTGGACCGTGCCTCATGTTGAATAACCACTTTTTAAACCCTCACAGTGACCAAAATGGCCATTTTTACAGAGTTTTGCTTACTCAAAAGCTTTAATTTTGACCCGTTTTAGGCACAGAAATGACTTTAAACACACTTATTTTAGTTGAAAAAGTCATAATGCACATCCAACAGTCATTTAGAGTCAAAAGATTAAATGTTAAAATTTCATCATTATAGACCATTTTGGGAACGTTCGACATGTCCGGAGTCATCGTTTTTCATCCGAAAATTGATTTTTTGGACTGTACCCGAAATGATTCAAAATGTCAATTGGATCATGCCTCATGTTGAATAACCACTTTTTAAACCCTCACAGTGACCAAAATTGCCATTTTTACAGAGTTTTCCTTACTCAAAAGCTTCAATTTTGACCCGTTTCAGGCACAGAAATGACTTTAAACACACTTATTTTAGTTGAAAAAGTCATAATTCACATCCAACAGTCATTAAGAGTCAAAAGATTAAATGTTAAAATTTCATCATTATAGACTATTTTGGGAATGTTCGACATGTCCTGAGTCATCGTTTTTCATCCGAAAATTGATTTTTTGGACTGTACCCAAAATGATTCAAAATGTCAATTGGACCGTGCCTCATGTTGAATAACCACTTTTTAAACCCTCACAGTGACCAAAAGTGCCATTTTTACAGAGTTTTGCTTACTCAAAAGCTTCAATGTTGACCCGTTTTAGGCACAGAAATGACTTTAAACACACTTATTTTAGTTGAAAAAGTCATAATGCACATCCAACAGTCATTTAGAGTCAAAAGATTAAATGTTAAAATTTCATCATTATAGACCATTTTGGGAACGTTCGACATGTCCGGAGTCATCGTTTTTCATCCGAAAATTGATTTTTTGGACTGTACCCGAAATGATTCAAAATGTCAATTGGATCGTGCCTCATGTTGAATAACCACTTTTTAAACCCTCACAGTGACCAAAAGTGCCATTTTTAGAGAGTTTTGCTTACTCAAAAGCTTCAATTTTGACCCGTTTCAGGCACAGAAATGACTTTAAACACACGTATTTTAGTTGAAAAAGTCATAATTCACATCCAACAGTCATTTAGAGTCAAAAGATTAAATGTTAAAATTTCATCATTATAGACCATTTTGGGAACGTTCGGCATGTCCGGAGTCATCGTTTTTCATCCGAAAATTGATTTTTTGGACTGTACCAAAAATGATTCAAAATGTCAATTGGATCGTGCCTCATGTTGAATAACCACTTTTTAAACCCTCACAGTGACCAAAATTGCCATTTTTACAGAGTTTTGCTTACTCAAAAGCTTCAATTTTGACCCGTTTTAGGCACAGAAATGACTTTAAACACACTTATTTTAGTTGAAAAAGTCATAATGCACATCCAACAGTCATTTAGAGTCAAAAGATTAAATGTTAAAATTTCATCATTATAGACCATTTTGGGAACGTTCGACATGTCCGGAGTCATCGTTTTTCATCCGAAAATTGATTTTTTGGACTGTACCCGAAATGATTCAAAATGTAAATTGGATCGTGCCTCATGTTGAATAACCACTTTTTAAACCCTCAAAGTGACCAAAAGTGCCATTTTTACAGAGTTTTGCTTACTCAAAAGCTTCAATTTTGACCCGTTTCAGGCACAGAAATGACTTTAAACACACGTATTTTAGTTGAAAAAGTCATAATTCACATCCAACAGTCATTTAGAGTCAAAAGATTAAATGTTAAAATGTCATCATTATAGACCATTTTGGGAACGTTCGGCATGTCCGGAGTCATCGTTTTTCATCCGAAAATTGATTTTTTGGACTGTACCAAAAATGATTCAAAATGTCAATTGGATCGTGCCTCATGTTGAATAACCACTTTTTAAACCCTCACAGTGACCAAAATTGCCATTTTTACAGAGTTTTGCTTACTCAAAAGCTTCAATTTTGACCCGTTTCAGGCACAGAAAGGACTTTAAACACACTTATTTTAGTTGAAAAAGTCATAATGCACATCCAACAGTCATTTAGAGTCAAAAGATTAAATGTTAAAATTTCATCATTATAGACCATTTTGGGAACGTTCTGCATGTCCGGAGTCATCGTTTTTCATCCGAAAATTGATTTTTTGGACTGTACCAAAAATGATTCAAAATGCCAATTGGATCGTGCCTCATGTTGAATAACCACTTTTTAAACCCTCACAGAGACCAAAAGTGCCATTTTTACAGAGTTTTGCTTACTCAAAAGCTTCAATTTTGACCCGTTTCAGGCACAGAAATGACTTTAAACACACTTATTTTAGTTGAAAAAGTCATAATTCACATCCAACAGTCATTTAGAGTCAAAAGATTAAATGTTAAAATTTCATCATTATAGACCATTTTGGGAACGTTCGGCATGTCCGGAGTCATCGTTTTTCATCCGAAAATTGATTTTTTGGACTGTACCAAAAATGATTCAAAATGTCAATTGGATTGTGTCTCATGTTGAATAACCACTTTTTAAACCCTCACAGTGACCAAAAGTGCCATTTTTACAGAGTTTTGCTTACTCAAAAGCTTCAATTTTGACCTGTTTCAGGCACAGAAATGACTTTAAACACACTTATTTTAGTTGAAAAAGTCATAATTCACATCCAACAGTCATTTAGAGTCAAAAGATTAAATGTTAAAATTTCATCATTATAGACCATTTTGGGAACGTTCGGCATGTCCGGAGTCATCGTTTTTCATCCGAAAATTGATTTTTTGGACTGTACCAAAAATGATTCAAAATGTCAATTGGATCGTGCCTCATGTTGAATAACCACTTTTTAAACCCTCACAGTGACCAAAAGTGCCATTTTTACAGAGTTTTGCTTACTCAAAAGCTTCAATTTTGACCCGTTTCAGGTACAGAAATGACTTTAAACACACTTATTTTAGTTGAAAAAGTCATAATTCACATCCAACAGTCATTTAGAGTCAAAAGATTAAATGTTAAAATTTCATCATTATAGACCATTTTGGGAACGTTCGACATGTCCGGAGTCAACGTTTTTCATCCGAAAATTGACTTTTTGGACTGTACCCAAAATGATTCAAAATGTCAATTGGATCGTGCCTCATGTTGAATAACCACTTTTTAAACCCTCACAGTGACCAAAAGTGCCATTTTTACAGAGTTTTGCTTACTCAAAAGCTTCAATTTTGACCCGTTTCAGGCACAGAAATGACTTTAAACACACGTATTTTAGTTGAAAAAGTCATAATTCACATCCAACAGTCATTTAGAGTCAAAAGATTAAATGTTAAAATTTCATCATTATAGACCATTTTGGGAACGTTCGGCATGTCCGGAGTCATCGTTTTTCATCCGAAAATTGATTTTTTGGACTGTACCAAAAATGATTCAAAATGTCAATTGGATCGTGCCTCATGTTGGATAACCACTTTTTAAACCCTCACAGTGACCAAAATTGCCATTTTTACAGAGTTTTGCTTACTCAAAAGCTTCAATTTTGACCCGTTTCAGGCACAGAAATGACTTTAAACACACGTATTTTAGTTGAAAAAGTCATAATTCACATCCAACAGTCATTTAGAGTCAAAAGATTAAATGTTAAAATTTCATCATTATAGACCATTTTGGGAACGTTCTGCATGTCCGGAGTCATCGTTTTTCATCCGAAAATTGATTTTTTGGACTGTACAAAAAATGATTCAAAATGTCAATTGGATCGTGCCTCATGTTGAATAACCACTTTTTAAACCCTCACAGTGACCAAAAGTGCCATTTTTACAGAGTTTTGCTTACTCAAAAGCTTCAATTTTGACCCGTTTCAGGCACAGAAATGACTTTACACACACTTATTTTAGTTGAAAAAGTCATAATTCACATCCAACAGTCATTTAGAGTCAAAAGATTAAATGTTAAAATTTCATCATTATAGACCATTTTGGGAACGTTCGACATGTCCGGAGTCATCGTTTTTCATCCGAAAATTGATTTTTTGGACTGTACCAAAAATGATTCAAAATGTCAATTGGATTGTGTCTCATGTTGAATAACCACTTTTTAAACCCTCACAGTGACCAAAAGTGCCATTTTTACAGAGTTTTGCTTACTCAAAAGCTTCAATTTTGACCTGTTTCAGGCACAGAAATGACTTTAAACACACTTATTTTAGTTGAAAAAGTCATAATTCACATCCAACAGTCATTTAGAGTCAAAAGATTAAATGTTAAAATTTCATCATTATAGACCATTTTGGGAACGTTCGGCATGTCCGGAGTCATCGTTTTTCATCCGAAAATTGATTTTTTGGACTGTACCAAAAATGATTCAAAATGTCAATTGGATCGTGCCTCATGTTGAATAACCACTTTTTAAACCCTCACAGTGACCAAAAGTGCCATTTTTACAGAGTTTTGCTTACTCAAAAGCTTCAATTTTGACCCGTTTCAGGTACAGAAATGACTTTAAACACACTTATTTTAGTTGAAAAAGTCATAATTCACATCCAACAGTCATTTAGAGTCAAAAGATTAAATGTTAAAATTTCATCATTATAGACCATTTTGGGAACGTTCGACATGTCCGGAGTCAACGTTTTTCATCCGAAAATTGACTTTTTGGACTGTACCCAAAATGATTCAAAATGTCAATTGGATCGTGCCTCATGTTGAATAACCACTTTTTAAACCCTCACAGTGACCAAAAGTGCCATTTTTACAGAGTTTTGCTTACTCAAAAGCTTCAATTTTGACCCGTTTCAGGCACAGAAATGACTTTAAACACACGTATTTTAGTTGAAAAAGTCATAATTCACATCCAACAGTCATTTAGAGTCAAAAGATTAAATGTTAAAATTTCATCATTATAGACCATTTTGGGAACGTTCGGCATGTCCGGAGTCATCGTTTTTCATCCGAAAATTGATTTTTTGGACTGTACCAAAAATGATTCAAAATGTCAATTGGATCGTGCCTCATGTTGGATAACCACTTTTTAAACCCTCACAGTGACCAAAATTGCCATTTTTACAGAGTTTTGCTTACTCAAAAGCTTCAATTTTGACCCGTTTCAGGCACAGAAATGACTTTAAACACACTTATTTTAGTTGAAAAAGTCAAAATGCACATCCAACAGTCATTTAGAGTCAAAAGATTAAATGTTAAAATTTCATCATTATAGACCATTTTGGGAACGTTCGACATGTCCGGAGTCATCGTTTTTCATCCGAAAATTGATTTTTTGGACTGTACCCAAAATGATTCAAAATGTCAATTGGATCGTGCCTCATGTTGAATAACCACTTTTTAAACCCTCACAGTGACCAAAAGTGCCATTTTTACAGAGTTTTGCTTACTCAAAAGCTTCAATTTTGACCCGTTTCAGGCACAGAAATGACTTTAAACACACTTATTTTAGTTGAAAAAGTCATAATTCACATCCAACAGTCATTTAGAGTCAAAAGATTAAATGTTAAAATTTCATCATTATAGACCATTTTGGGAACGTTCGGCATGTCCGGAGTCATCGTTTTTCATCCGAAAATCGATTTTTTGGACTGTACCATAAATGATTCAAAATGTCAATTGGATCGTGCCTCATGTTGAATAACCACTTTTTAAACCCTCACAGTGACCAAAATTGCCATTTTTACAGAGTTTTCCTTACTCAAAAGCTTCAATTTTGACCCGTTTCAGGCACAGAAATGACTTTAAACACAATTATTTTAGTTGAAAAAGTCATAATTCACATCCAACAGTCATTTAGAGTCAAAAGATTAAATGTTAAAATTTCATCATTATAGACCATTTTGGGAACGTTCGGCATGTCCGGAGTCATCGTTTTTCATCCGAAAATCGATTTTTTGGACTGTACCAAAAATGATTCAAAATGTCAATTGGATCGTGCCTCATGTTGAATAACCACTTTTTAAACCCTCACAGTGACCAAAATTGCCATTTTTACAGAGTTTTCCTTACTCAAAAGCTTCAATTTTGACCCGTTTCAGGCACAGAAATGACTTTAAACACACTTATTTTAGTTGAAAAAGTCATAATTCACATCCAACAGTCATTAAGAGTCAAAAGATTAAATGTTAAAATTTCATCATTATAGACTATTTTGGGAATGTTCAACATGTCCGGAGTCATCGTTTTTCATCCGAAAATTGATTTTTTGGACTGTACCCAAAATGATTCAAAATGTCAATTGGATCGTGCCTCATGTTGAATAACCACTTTTTAAACCCTCACAGTGACCAAAAGTGCCATTTTTACAGAGTTTTGCTTACTCAAAAGCTTCAATTTTGACCCGTTTCAGGCACAGAAATGACTTTAAACACACTTATTTTAGTTGAAAAAGTCATAATTCACATCCAACAGTCATTTAGAGTCAAAAGATTAAATGTTAAAATTTCATCATTATAGACCATTTTGGGAACGTTCGACATGTCCGGAGTCATCGTTTTTCATCCGAAAATTGATTTTTTGGACTGTACCCAAAATGATTCAAAATGTCAATGGGATCGTGCCTCATGTTGAATAACCACTTTTTAAACCCTCACAGTGGCCAAAAGTGCCATTTTTACAGAGTTTTGCTTACTCAAAAGCTTCAATTTTGACCCGTTTCAGGCACAGAAATGACTTTAAACACACTTATTTTAGTTGAAAAAGTCATAATGCACATCCAACAGTCATTTAGAGTCAAAAGATTAAATGTTAAAATGTCATCATTATAGACCAATTTGGGAACGTTCGACATGTCCGGAGTCATCGTTTTTCATCCGAAAATTGATTTTTTGGACTGTACCCAAAATGATTCAAAATGTCAATTGGATCGTGCCTCATCTTGAATAACCACTTTTTAAACCCTCACAGTGACCAAAAGTGCCATTTTTACAGAGTTTTCCTTACTCAAAAGCTTCAATTTTGACCCGTTTTAGGCACAGAAATGACTTTAAACACACTTATTTTAGTTGAAAAAGTCATAATTCACATCCAACAGTCATTTAGAGTCAAAAGATTAAATGTTAAAATGTCATCATTATAGACCATTTTGGGAACGTTCGACATGTCCGGAGTCATCGTTTTTCATCCGAAAATTGATTTTTTGGACTGTACCCAAAATGATTCAAAATGTCAATTGGATCGTGCCTCATGTTGAATAACCACTTTTTAAACCCTCACAGTGACCAAAAGTGCCATTTTTACAGAGTTTTGCTTACTCAAAAGCTTCAATTTTGACCCGTTTCAGGCAGAAATGACTTTAAACACACTTATTTTAGTTGAAAAAGTCATAATTCACATCCAACAGTCATTTAGAGTCAAAAGATTAAATGTTAAAATTTCATCATTATAGACCATTTTGGGAACGTTCGGCATGTCCGGAGTCATCGTTTTTCATCCGAAAATTGATTTTTTGGACTGTACCCAAAATGATTCAAAATGTCAATTGGATTGTGCCTCATGTTGAATAACCACTTTTTAAACCCTCACAGTGACCAAAAGTGCCATTTTTACAGAGTTTTGCTTACTCAAAAGCTTCAATTTTGACCGTTTCAGGCACAGAAATGACTTTAAACACACATATTTTAGTTGAAAAAGTCATAATTCACATCCAACAGTCATTTAGAGTCAAAAGATTAAATGTTAAAATTTCATCATTATAGACCATTTTGGGAACGTTCGACATGTCCGGAGTCATCGTTTTTCATCCGAAAATTGATTTTTTGGACTGTACCCAAAATGATTCAAAATGTCAATTGGATCGTGCCTCATGTTGAATAACCACTTTTTAAACCCTCACAGTGACCAAAAGTGCCATTTTTACAGAGTTTTGCTTACTCAAAAGCTTCAATTTTGACCCGTTTCAGGCACAGAAATGACTTTAAACACACGTATTTTAGTTGAAAAAGTCATAATTCACATCCAACAGTCATTTAGAGTCAAAAGATTAAATGTTAAAATTTCATCATTATAGACCATTTTGGGAACGTTCGGCATGTCCGGAGTCATCGTTTTTCATCCGAAAATTGATTTTTTGGACTGTACCCAAAATGATTCAAAATGTCAATTGGATCGTGCCTCATGTTGAATAACCACTTTTTAAACCCTCACAGTGACCAAAAGTGCCATTTTTACAGAGTTTTGCTTACTCAAAAGCTTCAATTTTGACCCGTTTCAGGCACAGAAATGACTTTAAACACACTTATTTTAGTTGAAAAAGTCATAATTCACATCCAACAGTCATTTAGAGTCAAAAGATTAAATGTTAAAATTTCATCATTATAGACCATTTTGGGAACGTTCGACATGTCCGGAGTCATCGTTTTTCATCTGAAAATTGATTTTTTGGACTGTACCCAAAATGATTCAAAATGTCAATTGGATCGTGCCTCATGTTGAATAACCACTTTTTAAACCCTCACAGTGACCAAAAGTGCCATTTTTACAGAGTTTTGCTTACTCAAAAGCTTCAATTTCGACCCGTTTCAGGCACAGAAATGACTTTAAACACACTTATTTTAGTTGAAAAAGTCATAATTCACATCCAACAGTCATTTAGAGTCAAAAGATTAAATGTTAAAATTTCATCATTATAGACCATTTTGGGAACGTTCGGCATGTCCGGAGTCATCGTTTTTCATCCGAAAATCGATTTTTTGGACAGTACCAAAAATGATTCAAAATGTCAATTGGATCGTGCCTCATGTTGAATAACCACTTTTAAACCCTCACAGTGACCAAAATTGCCATTTTTACAGAGTTTTCCTTACTCAAAAGCTTCAATTTTGACCCGTTTCAGGCACAGAAATGACTTTAAACACACTTATTTTAGTTGAAAAAGTCATAATTCACATCCAACAGTCATTTAGAGTCAAAAGATTAAATGTTAAAATTTCATCATTATAGACCATTTTGGGAACGTTCGGCATGTCCGGAGTCATCGTTTTTCATCCGAAAATTGATATTTTGGACTGTACCAAAAATGATTCAAAATGTCAATTGGATCGTGCCTCATGTTGAATAACCACTTTTTAAACCCTCACAGTGACCAAAATTGCCATTTTTACAGAGTTTTCCTTACTCAAAAGCTTCAATTTTGACCCGTTTTAGGCACAGAAATGACTTTAAACACACTTATTTTAGTTGAAAAAGTCATAATGCACATCCAACAGTCATTTAGAGTCAAAAGATTAAATGTTAAAATTTCATCATTATAGACCATTTTGGGAACGTTCGACATGTCCGGAGTCATCGTTTTTCATCCGAAAATTGATTTTTTTGGACTGTACCCAAAATGATTCAAAATGTCAATAGGATCGTGCCTCATGTTGAATAACCACTTTTTAAACCCTCACAGTGACCAAAAGTGCCATTTTTAGAGAGTTTTGCTTACTCAAAAGCTTCAATTTTGACCCGTTTCAGGCACAGAAATGACTTTAAACAGACGTATTTTAGTTGAAAAAGTCATAATTCACATTCAACAGTCATTTAGAGTCAACAGATTAAATGTTAAAATTTCATCATTATAGACCATTTTGGGAACGTTCGGCATGTCCGGAGTCATCGTTTTTCATCCGAAAATTGATTTTTTGGACTGTACCAAAAATGATTCAAAATGTCAATTGGATCGTGCCTCATGTTGAATAACCACTTTTTAAACCCTCACAGTGACCAAAATTGCCATTTTTACAGAGTTTTGCTTACTCAAAAGCTTCAATTTTGACCCGTTTCAGGCACAGAAATGACTTTAAACACACTTATTTTAGTTGAAAAAGTCATAATGCACATCCAACAGTCATTTAGAGTCAAAAGATTAAATGTTAAAATTTCATCATTATAGACCATTTTGGGAACGTTCGACATGTCCGGAGTCATCGTTTTTCATCCGAAAATTGATTTTTTGGACTGTACCCGAAATGATTCAAAATGTCAATTGGATCGTGCCTCATGTTGAATAACCACTTTTTAAACCCTCACAGTGACCAAAAGTGCCATTTTTACAGAGTTTTGCTTACTCAAAAGCTTCAATTTTGACCCGTTTCAGGCACAGAAATGACTTTAAACACACTTATTTTAGTTGAAAAAGTCATAATTCACATCCAACAGTCATTTAGAGTCAAAAGATTAAATGTTAAAATTTCATCATTATAGACCATTTTGGGAACGTTCGGCATGTCCGGAGTCATCGTTTTTCATCCGAAAATTGATTTTTTGGACTGTACCAAAAATGATTCAAAATGTCAATTGGATCGTGCCTCATGTTGAATAACCACTTTTTAAACCCTCACAGTGACCAAAATTGCCATTTTTACAGAGTTTTCCTTACTCAAAAGCTTCAATTTTGACCCGTTTCAGGCACAGAAATGACTTTAAACACACTTATTTTAGTTGAAAAAGTCATAATTCACATCCAACAGTCATTTAGAGTCAAAAGATTAAATGTTAAAATTTCATCATTATAGACTATTTTGGGAATGTTCGACATGTCCGGAGTCATCGTTTTTCATCCGAAAATTGATTTTTTGGACTGTACCCAAAATGATTCAAAATGTCAATTGGACCGTGCCTCATGTTGAATAACCACTTTTTAAACCCTCACAGTGACCAAAAGTGCCATTTTTACAGAGTTTTGCTTACTCAAAAGCTTCAATTTTGACCCGTTTCAGGCACAGAAATGACTTTAAACACACGTATTTTAGTTGAAAAAGTCATAATTCACATCCAACAGTCATTTAGAGTCAAAAGATTAAATGTTAAAATTTCATCATTATAGACCATTTTGGGAACGTTCGGCATGTCCGGAGTCATCGTTTTTCATCCGAAAATTGATTTTTTGGACTGTACCAAAAATGATTCAAAATGTCAATTGGATCGTGCCTCATGTTGAATAACCACTTTTTAAACCCTCACAGTGACCAAAATTGCCATTTTTACAGAGTTTTGCTTACTCAAAAGCTTTAATTTTGACCCGTTTTAGGCACAGAAATGACTTTAAACACACTTATTTTAGTTGAAAAAGTCATAATGCACATCCAACAGTCATTTAGAGTCAAAAGATTAAATGTTAAAATTTCATCATTATAGACCATTTTGGGAACGTTCGACATGTCCGGAGTCATCGTTTTTCATCCGAAAATTGATTTTTTGGACTGTACCCGAAATGATTCAAAATGTCAATTGGATCGTGCCTCATGTTGAATAACCACTTTTTAAACCCTCACAGTGACCAAAAGTGCCATTTTTACAGAGTTTTGCTTACTCAAAAGCTTCAATTTTGACCCGTTTCAGGCACAGAAATGACTTTAAACAGACGTATTTTAGTTGAAAAAGTCATAATTCACATTCAACAGTCATTTAGAGTCAAAAGATTAAATGTTAAAATTTCATCATTATAGACCATTTTGGGAACGTTCGGCATGTCCGGAGTCATCGTTTTTCATCCGAAAATTGATTTTTTGGACTGTACCAAAAATGATTCAAAATGTCAATTGGATCGTGCCTCATGTTGGATAACCACTTTTTAAACCCTCACAGTGACCAAAATTGCCATTTTTACAGAGTTTTGCTTACTCAAAAGCTTCAATTTTGACCCGTTTCAGGCACAGAAATGACTTTAAACACACTTATTTTAGTTGAAAAAGTCATAATGCACATCCAACAGTCATTTAGAGTCAAAAGATTAAATGTTAAAATTTCATCATTATAGACCATTTTGGGAACGTTCGACATGTCCGGAGTCATCGTTTTTCATCCGAAAATTGATTTTTTGGACTGTACCCAAAATGATTCAAAATGTCAATTGGATCGTGCCTCATGTTGAATAACCACTTTTTAAACCCTCACAGTGACCAAAAGTGCCATTTTTACAGAGTTTTGCTTACTCAAAAGCTTCAATTTTGACCCGTTTCAGGCACAGAAATGACTTTAAACACACTTATTTTAGTTGAAAAAGTCATAATGCACATCCAACAGTCATTTAGAGTCAAAAGATTAAATGTTAAAATTTCATCATTATAGACCATTTTGGGAACGTTCGACATGTCCGGAGTCATCGTTTTTCATCCGAAAATTGATTTTTTGGACTGTACCCAAAATGATTCAAAATGTCAATTGGATCGTGCCTCATGTTGAATAACCACTTTTTAAACCCTCACAGTGACCAAAAGTGCCATTTTTACAGAGTTTTGCTTACTCAAAAGCTTCAATTTTGACCCGTTTCAGGCACAGAAATGACTTTAAACACACTTATTTTAGTTGAAAAAGTCATAATTCACATCCAACAGTCATTTAGAGTCAAAAGATTAAATGTTAAAATTTCATCATTATAGACCATTTTGGGAACGTTCGACATGTCCGGAGTCATCGTTTTTCATCTGAAAATTGATTTTTTGGACTGTACCCAAAATGATTCAAAATGTCAATTGGATCGTGCCTCATGTTGAATAACCACTTTTTAAACCCTCACAGTGACCAAAAGTGCCATTTTTACAGAGTTTTGCTTACTCAAAAGCTTCAATTTTGACCCGTTTCAGGCACAGAAATGACTTTAAACACACTTATTTTAGTTGAAAAAGTCATAATTCACATCCAACAGTCATTTAGAGTCAAAAGATTAAATGTTAAAATTTCATCATTATAGACCATTTTGGGAACGTTCGGCATGTCCGGAGTCATCGTTTTTCATCCGAAAATCGATTTTTTGGACAGTACCAAAAATGATTCAAAATGTCAATTGGATCGTGCCTCATGTTGAATAACCACTTTTAAACCCTCACAGTGACCAAAATTGCCATTTTTACAGAGTTTTCCTTACTCAAAAGCTTCAATTTTTACCCGTTTCAGGCACAGAAATGACTTTAAACACACTTATTTTAGTTGAAAAAGTCATAATTCACATCCAACAGTCATTTAGAGTCAAAAGATTAAATGTTAAAATGTCATCATTATAGACCATTTTGGGAACGTTCGGCATGTCCGGAGTCATCGTTTTTCATCCGAAAATTGATATTTTGGACTGTACCAAAAATGATTCAAAATGTCAATTGGATCGTGCCTCATGTTGAATAACCACTTTTTAAACCCTCACAGTTACCAAAATTGCCATTTTTACAGAGTTTTCCTTACTCAAAAGCTTCAATTTTGACCCGTTTCAGGCACAGAAATGACTTTAAACACACTTATTTTAGTTGAAAAAGTCATAATTCACATCCAACAGTCATTAAGAGTCAAAAGATTAAATGTTAAAATTTCATCATTATAGACCATTTTGGGAACGTTCGACATGTCCGGAGTCATCGTTTTTCATCCGAAAATTGATTTTTTGGACTGTACCAAAAATGATTCAAAATGTCAATTGGATCGTGCCTCATGTTGGATAACCACTTTTTAAACCCTCACAGTGACCAAAATTGCCATTTTTACAGAGTTTTGCTTACTCAAAAGCTTCAATTTTGACCCGTTTCAGGCACAGAAATGACTTTAAACACACTTATTTTAGTTGAAAAAGTCATAATGCACATCCAACAGTCATTTAGAGTCAAAAGATTAAATGTTAAAATTTCATCATTATAGACCATTTTGGGAACGTTCGACATGTCCGGAGTCATCGTTTTTCATCCGAAAATTGATTTTTTGGACTGTACCCAAAATGATTCAAAATGTCAATTGGATCGTGCCTCATGTTGAATAACCACTTTTTAAACCCTCACAGTGACCAAAAGTGCCATTTTTACAGAGTTTTGCTTACTCAAAAGCTTCAATTTTGACCCGTTTCAGGCACAGAAATGACTTTAAACACACTTATTTTAGTTGAAAAAGTCATAATTCACATCCAACAGTCATTTAGAGTCAAAAGATTAAATGTTAAAATTTCATCATTATAGACCATTTTGGGAACGTTCGACATGTCCGGAGTCATCGTTTTTCATCTGAAAATTGATTTTTTGGACTGTACCCAAAATGATTCAAAATGTCAATTGGATCGTGCCTCATGTTGAATAACCACTTTTTAAACCCTCACAGTGACCAAAAGTGCCATTTTTACAGAGTTTTGCTTACTCAAAAGCTTCAATTTTGACCCGTTTCAGGCACAGAAATGACTTTAAACACACTTATTTTAGTTGAAAAAGTCATAATTCACATCCAACAGTCATTTAGAGTCAAAAGATTAAATGTTAAAATTTCATCATTATAGACCATTTTGGGAACGTTCGGCATGTCCGGAGTCATCGTTTTTCATCCGAAAATCGATTTTTTGGACAGTACCAAAAATGATTCAAAATGTCAATTGGATCGTGCCTCATGTTGAATAACCACTTTTAAACCCTCACAGTGACCAAAATTGCCATTTTTACAGCGTTTTCCTTACTCAAAAGCTTCAATTTTTACCCGTTTCAGGCACAGAAATGACTTTAAACACACTTATTTTAGTTGAAAAAGTCATAATTCACATCCAACAGTCATTTAGAGTCAAAAGATTAAATGTTAAAATGTCATCATTATAGACCATTTTGGGAACGTTCGGCATGTCCGGAGTCATCGTTTTTCATCCGAAAATTGATATTTTGGACTGTACCAAAAATGATTCAAAATGTCAATTGGATCGTGCCTCATGTTGAATAACCACTTTTTAAACCCTCACAGTTACCAAAATTGCCATTTTTACAGAGTTTTCCTTACTCAAAAGCTTCAATTTTGACCCGTTTCAGGCACAGAAATGACTTTAAACACACTTATTTTAGTTGAAAAAGTCATAATTCACATCCAACAGTCATTAAGAGTCAAAAGATTAAATGTTAAAATTTCATCATTATAGACCATTTTGGGAACGTTCGACATGTCCGGAGTCATCGTTTTTCATCCGAAAATTGATTTTTTTGGACTGTACCCAAAATGATTCAAAATGTCAATTGGATCGTGCCTCATGTTGAATAACCACTTTTTAAACCCTCACAGTGACCAAAAGTGCCATTTTTACAGAGTTTTGCTTACTCAAAAGCTTCAATTTTGACCCGTTTCAGGCACAGAAATGACTTTAAACAGACGTATTTTAGTTGAAAAAGTCATAATTCACATTCAACAGTCATTTAGAGTCAAAAGATTAAATGTTAAAATTTCATCATTATAGACCATTTTGGGAACGTTCGGCATGTCCGGAGTCATCGTTTTTCATCCGAAAATTGATTTTTTGGACTGTACCAAAAATGATTCAAAATGTCAATTGGATCGTGCCTCATGTTGGATAACCACTTTTTAAACCCTCACAGTGACCAAAATTGCCATTTTTACAGAGTTTTGCTTACTCAAAAGCTTCAATTTTGACCCGTTTCAGGCACAGAAATGACTTTAAACACACTTATTTTAGTTGAAAAAGTCATAATGCACATCCAACAGTCATTTAGAGTCAAAAGATTAAATGTTAAAATTTCATCATTATAGACCATTTTGGGAACGTTCGACATGTCCGGAGTCATCGTTTTTCATCCGAAAATTGATTTTTTGGACTGTACCCAAAATGATTCAAAATGTCAATTGGATCGTGCCTCATGTTGAATAACCACTTTTTAAACCCTCACAGTGACCAAAAGTGCCATTTTTACAGAGTTTTGCTTACTCAAAAGCTTCAATTTTGACCCGTTTCAGGCACAGAAATGACTTTAAACACACTTATTTTAGTTGAAAAAGTCATAATGCACATCCAACAGTCATTTAGAGTCAAAAGATTAAATGTTAAAATTTCATCATTATAGACCATTTTGGGAACGTTCGACATGTCCGGAGTCATCGTTTTTCATCCGAAAATTGATTTTTTGGACTGTACCCAAAATGATTCAAAATGTCAATTGGATCGTGCCTCATGTTGAATAACCACTTTTTAAACCCTCACAGTGACCAAAAGTGCCATTTTTACAGAGTTTTGCTTACTCAAAAGCTTCAATTTTGACCCGTTTCAGGCACAGAAATGACTTTAAACACACTTATTTTAGTTGAAAAAGTCATAATTCACATCCAACAGTCATTTAGAGTCAAAAGATTAAATGTTAAAATTTCATCATTATAGACCATTTTGGGAACGTTCGACATGTCCGGAGTCATCGTTTTTCATCTGAAAATTGATTTTTTGGACTGTACCCAAAATGATTCAAAATGTCAATTGGATCGTGCCTCATGTTGAATAACCACTTTTTAAACCCTCACAGTGACCAAAAGTGCCATTTTTACAGAGTTTTGCTTACTCAAAAGCTTCAATTTTGACCCGTTTCAGGCACAGAAATGACTTTAAACACACTTATTTTAGTTGAAAAAGTCATAATTCACATCCAACAGTCATTTAGAGTCAAAAGATTAAATGTTAAAATTTCATCATTATAGACCATTTTGGGAACGTTCGGCATGTCCGGAGTCATCGTTTTTCATCCGAAAATCGATTTTTTGGACAGTACCAAAAATGATTCAAAATGTCAATTGGATCGTGCCTCATGTTGAATAACCACTTTTAAACCCTCACAGTGACCAAAATTGCCATTTTTACAGAGTTTTCCTTACTCAAAAGCTTCAATTTTGACCCGTTTCAGGCACAGAAATGACTTTAAACACACTTATTTTAGTTGAAAAAGTCATAATTCACATCCAACAGTCATTTAGAGTCAAAAGATTAAATGTTAAAATTTCATCATTATAGACCATTTTGGGAACGTTCGGCATGTCCGGAGTCATCGTTTTTCATCCGAAAATTGATATTTTGGACTGTACCAAAAATGATTCAAAATGTCAATTGGATCGTGCCTCATGTTGAATAACCACTTTTTAAACCCTCACAGTGACCAAAATTGCCATTTTTACAGAGTTTTCCTTACTCAAAAGCTTCAATTTTGACCCGTTTCAGGCACAGAAATGACTTTAAACACACTTATTTTAGTTGAAAAAGTCATAATTCACATCCAACAGTCATTATGAGTCAAAAGATTAAATGTTAAAATTTCATCATTATTGACCATTTTGGGAACGTTCGACATGTCCGGAGTCATCGTTTTTCATCCGAAAATTGATTTTTTTGGACTGTACCCAAAATGATTCAAAATGTCAATTGGATCGTGCCTCATGTTGAATAACCACATTTTAAACCCTCACAGTGACCAAAAGTGCAATTTTTACAGAGTTTTGCTTACTCAAAAGCTTCAATTTTGACCCGTTTCAGGCACAGAAATGACTTTAAACAGACGTATTTTAGTTGAAAAAGTCATAATTCACATTCAACAGTCATTTAGAGTCAAAAGATTAAATGTTAAAATTTCATCATTATAGACCATTTTGGGAACGTTCGACATGTCCGGAGTCATCGTTTTTCATCCGAAAATTGATTTTTTGGACTGTACCCAAAATGATTCAAAATGTCAATTGGATCGTGCCTCATGTTGAATAACCACTTTTTAAACCCTCACAGTGACCAAAAGTGCCATTTTTACAGAGTTTTGCTTACTCAAAAGCTTCAATTTTGACCCGTTTCAGGCACAGAAATGACTTTAAACACACTTATTTTAGTTGAAAAAGTCATAATTCACATCCAACAGTCATTTAGAGTCAAAAGATTAAATGTTAAAATTTCATCATTATAGACCATTTTGGGAACGTTCGACATGTCCGGAGTCATCGTTTTTCATCTGAAAATTGATTTTTTGGACTGTACCCAAAATGATTCAAAATGTCAATTGGATCGTGCCTCATGTTGAATAACCACTTTTTAAACCCTCACAGTGACCAAAAGTGCCATTTTTACAGAGTTTTGCTTACTCAAAAGCTTCAATTTTGACCCGTTTCAGGCACAGAAATGACTTTAAACACACTTATTTTAGTTGAAAAAGTCATAATTCACATCCAACAGTCATTTAGAGTCAAAAGATTAAATGTTAAAATTTCATCATTATAGACCATTTTGGGAACGTTCGGCATGTCCGGAGTCATCGTTTTTCATCCGAAAATCGATTTTTTGGACAGTACCAAAAATGATTCAAAATGTCAATTGGATCGTGCCTCATGTTGAATAACCACTTTTAAACCCTCACAGTGACCAAAATTGCCATTTTTACAGAGTTTTCCTTACTCAAAAGCTTCAATTTTGACCCGTTTCAGGCACAGAAATGACTTTAAACACACTTATTTTAGTTGAAAAAGTCATAATTCACATCCAACAGTCATTTAGAGTCAAAAGATTAAATGTTAAAATTTCATCATTATAGACCATTTTGGGAACGTTCGGCATGTCCGGAGTCATCGTTTTTCATCTGAAAATTGATATTTTGGACTGTACCAAAAATGATTCAAAATGTCAATTGGATCGTGCCTCATGTTGAATAACCACTTTTTAAACCCTCACAGTGACCAAAATTGCCATTTTTACAGAGTTTTCCTTACTCAAAAGCTTCAATTTTGACCCGTTTCAGGCACAGAAATGACTTTAAACACACTTATTTTAGTTGAAAAAGTCATAATTCACATCCAACAGTCATTAAGAGTCAAAAGATTAAATGTTAAAATTTCATCATTATAGACCATTTTGGGAACGTTCGACATGTCCGGAGTCATCGTTTTTCATCCGAAAATTGATTTTTTTGGACTGTACCCAAAATGATTCAAAATGTTAATTGGATCGTGCCTCATGTTGAATAACCACTTTTTAAACCCTCACAGTGACCAAAAGTGCCATTTTTACAGAGTTTTGCTTACTCAAAAGCTTCAATTTTGACCCGTTTCAGGCACAGAAATGACTTTAAACAGACGTATTTTAGTTGAAAAAGTCATAATTCACATTCAACAGTCATTTAGAGTCAAAAGATTAAATGTTAAAATTTCATCATTATAGACCATTTTGGGAACGTTCGGCATGTCCGGAGTCATCGTTTTTCATCCGAAAATTGATTTTTTGGACTGTACCAAAAATGATTCAAAATGTCAATTTGATCGTGCCTCATGTTGAATAACCACTTTTTAAACCCTCACAGTGACCAAAAGTGCCATTTTTACAGAGTTTTGCTTACTCAAAAGCTTCAATTTTGACCCGTTTCAGGCACAGAAATGACTTTAAACACACTTATTTTAGTTGAAAAAGTCATAATTCACATCCAACAGTCATTTAGAGTCAAAAGATTGAATGTTAAAATTTCATCATTATAGACCATTTTGGGAACGTTCGACATGTCCGGAGTCATCGTTTTTCATCTGAAAATTGATTTTTTGGACTGTACCCAAAATGATTCAAAATGTCAATTGGATCGTGCCTCATGTTGAATAACCACTTTTTAAACCCTCACAGTGACCAAAAGTGCCATTTTTACAGAGTTTTGCTTACTCAAAAGCTTCAATTTTGACCCGTTTCAGGCACAGAAATGACTTTAAACACACTTATTTTAGTTGAAAGTCATAATTCACATTCAACAGTCATTTAGAGTCAAAAGATTAAATGTTAAAATTTCATCATTATAGACCATTTTGGGAACGTTCGGCATGTCCGGAGTCATCGTTTTTCATCCGAAAATCGATTTTTTGGACAGTACCAAAAATGATTCAAAATGTCAATTGGATCGTGCCTCATGTTGAATAACCACTTTTAAACCCTCACAGTGACCAAAATTGCCATTTTTACAGAGTTTTCCTTACTCAAAAGCTTCAATTTTGACCCGTTTCAGGCACAGAAATGACTTTAAACACACTTATTTTAGTTGAAAAAGTCATAATTCACATCCAACAGTCATTTAGAGTCAAAAGATTAAATGTTAAAATTTCATCATTATAGACCATTTTGGGAACGTTCGGCATGTCCGGAGTCATCGTTTTTCATCCGAAAATTGATATTTTGGACTGTACCAAAAATGATTCAAAATGTCAATTGGATCGTGCCTCATGTTGAATAACCACTTTTTAAACCCTCACAGTGACCAAAATTGCCATTTTTACAGAGTTTTCCTTACTCAAAAGCTTCAATTTTGACCCGTTTCAGGCACAGAAATGACTTTAAACACACTTATTTTAGTTGAAAAAGTCATAATTCACATCCAACAGTCATTAAGAGTCAAAAGATTAAATGTTAAAATTTCATCATTATAGACCATTTTGGGAACGTTCGACATGTCCGGAGTCATCGTTTTTCATCCGAAAATTGATTTTTTTGGACTGTACCCAAAATGATTCAAAATGTCAATTGGATCGTGCCTCATGTTGAATAACCACTTTTTAAACCCTCACAGTGACCAAAAGTGCCATTTTTACAGAGTTTTGCTTACTCAAAAGCTTCAATTTTGACCCGTTTCAGGCACAGAAATGACTTTAAACAGACGTATTTTAGTTGAAAAAGTCATAATTCACATTCAACAGTCATTTAGAGTCAAAAGATTAAATGTTAAAATTTCATCATTATAGACCATTTTGGGAACGTTCGGCATGTCCGGAGTCATCGTTTTTCATCCGAAAATTGATTTTTTGGACTGTACCAAAAATGATTCAAAATGTCAATTGGATCGTGCCTCATGTTGGATAACCACTTTTTAAACCCTCACAGTGACCAAAATTGCCATTTTTACAGAGTTTTGCTTACTCAAAAGCTTCAATTTTGACCCGTTTCAGGCACAGAAATGACTTTAAACACACTTATTTTAGTTGAAAAAGTCATAATGCACATCCAACAGTCATTTAGAGTCAAAAGATTAAATGTTAAAATTTCATCATTATAGACCATTTTGGGAACGTTCGACATGTCCGGAGTCATCGTTTTTCATCCGAAAATTGATTTTTTGGACTGTACCCAAAATGATTCAAAATGTCAATTGAATCGTGCCTCATGTTGAATAACCACTTTTTAAACCCTCACAGTGACCAAAAGTGCCATTTTTACAGAGTTTTGCTTACTCAAAAGCTTCAATTTTGACCCGTTTCAGGCACAGAAATGACTTTAAACACACTTATTTTAGTTGAAAAAGTCATAATGCACATCCAACAGTCATTTAGAGTCAAAAGATTAAATGTTAAAATTTCATCATTATAGACCATTTTGGGAACGTTCGACATGTCCGGAGTCATCGTTTTTCATCCGAAAATTGATTTTTTGGACTGTACCCAAAATGATTCAAAATGTCAATTGGATCGTGCCTCATGTTGAATAACCACTTTTTAAACCCTCACAGTGACCAAAAGTGCCATTTTTACAGAGTTTTGCTTACTCAAAAGCTTCAATTTTGACCCGTTTCAGGCACAGAAATGACTTTAAACACACTTATTTTAGTTGAAAAAGTCATAATTCACATCCAACAGTCATTTAGAGTCAAAAGATTAAATGTTAAAATTTCATCATTATAGACCATTTTGGGAACGTTCGACATGTCCGGAGTCATCGTTTTTCATCTGAAAATTGATTTTTTGGACTGTACCCAAAATGATTCAAAACGTCAATTGGATCGTGCCTCATGTTGAATAACCACTTTTTAAACCCTCACAGTGACCAAAAGTGCCATTTTTACAGAGTTTTGCTTACTCAAAAGCTTCGATTTTGACCCGTTTCAGGCACAGAAATGACTTTAAACACACTTATTTTAGTTGAAAAAGTCATAATTCACATCCAACAGTCATTTAGAGTCAAAAGATTAAATGTTAAAATTTCATCATTATAGACCATTTTGGGAACGTTCGGCATGTCCGGAGTCATCGTTTTTCATCCGAAAATCGATTTTTTGGACAGTACCAAAAATGATTCAAAATGTCAATTGGATCGTGCCTCATGTTGAATAACCACTTTTAAACCCTCACAGTGACCAAAATTGCCATTTTTACAGAGTTTTCCTTACTCAAAAGCTTCAATTTTGACCCGTTTCAGGCACAGAAATGACTTTAAACACACTTATTTTAGTTGAAAAAGTCATAATTCACATCCAACAGTCATTTAGAGTCAAAAGATTAAATGTTAAAATTTCATCATTATAGACCATTTTGGGAACGTTCGGCATGTCCGGAGTCATCGTTTTTCATCCGAAAATTGATATTTTGGACTGTACCAAAAATGATTCAAAATGTCAATTGGATCGTGCCTCATGTTGAATAACCACTTTTTAAACCCTCACAGTGACCAAAATTGCCATTTTTACAGAGTTTTCCTTACTCAAAAGCTTCAATTTTGACCCGTTTCAGGCACAGAAATGACTTTAAACACACTTATTTTAGTTGAAAAAGTCATAATTCACATCCAACAGTCATTAAGAGTCAAAAGATTAAATGTTAAAATTTCATCATTATAGACCATTTTGGGAACGTTCGGCATGTCCGGAGTCATCGTTTTTCATCCGAAAATTGATTTTTTGGACTGTACCAAAAATGATTCAAAATGTCAATTGGATCGTGCCTCATGTTGGATAACCACTTTTTAAACCCTCACAGTGACCAAAATTGCCATTTTTACAGAGTTTTGCTTACTCAAAAGCTTCAATTTTGACCCGTTTCAGGCACAGAAATGACTTTAAACACACTTATTTTAGTTGAAAAAGTCATAATGCACATCCAACAGTCATTTAGAGTCAAAAGATTAAATGTTAAAATTTCATCATTATAGACCATTTTGGGAACGTTCGACATGTCCGGAGTCATCGTTTTTCATCCGAAAATTGATTTTTTGGACTGTACCCAAAATGATTCAAAATGTCAATTGGATCGTGCCTCATGTTGAATAACCACTTTTTAAACCCTCACAGTGACCAAAAGTGCCATTTTTACAGAGTTTTGCTTACTCAAAAGCTTCAATTTTGACCCGTTTCAGGCACAGAAATGACTTTAAACACACTTATTTTAGTTGAAAAAGTCATAATGCACATCCAACAGTCATTTAGAGTCAAAAGATTAAATGTTAAAATTTCATCATTATAGACCATTTTGGGAACGTTCGACATGTCCGGAGTCATCGTTTTTCATCCGAAAATTGATTTTTTGGACTGTACCCAAAATGATTCAAAATGTCAATTGGATCGTGCCTCATGTTGAATAACCACTTTTTAAACCCTCACAGTGACCAAAAGTGCCATTTTTACAGAGTTTTGCTTACTCAAAAGCTTCAATTTTGACCCGTTTCAGGCACAGAAATGACTTTAAACACACTTATTTTAGTTGAAAAAGTCATAATTCACATCCAACAGTCATTTAGAGTCAAAAGATTAAATGTTAAAATTTCATCATTATAGACCATTTTGGGAACGTTCGACATGTCCGGAGTCATCGTTTTTCATCTGAAAATTGATTTTTTGGACTGTACCCAAAATGATTCAAAATGTCAATTGGATCGTGCCTCATGTTGAATAACCACTTTTTAAACCCTCACAGTGACCAAAAGTGCCATTTTTACAGAGTTTTGCTTACTCAAAAGCTTCAATTTTGACCCGTTTCAGGCACAGAAATGACTTTAAACACACTTATTTTAGTTGAAAAAGTCATAATTCACATCCAACAGTCATTTAGAGTCAAAAGATTAAATGTTAAAATTTCATCATTATAGACCATTTTGGGAACGTTCGGCATGTCCGGAGTCATCGTTTTTCATCCGAAAATCGATTTTTTGGACAGTACCAAAAATGATTCAAAATGTCAATTGGATCGTGCCTCATGTTGAATAACCACTTTTAAACCCTCACAGTGACCAAAATTGCCATTTTTACAGAGTTTTCCTTATTCAAAAGCTTCAATTTTGACCCGTTTCAGGCACAGAAATGACTTTAAACACACTTATTTTAGTTGAAAAAGTCATAATTCACATCCAACAGTCATTTAGAGTCAAAAGATTAAATGTTAAAATTTCATCATTATAGACCATTTTGGGAACGTTCGGCATGTCCGGAGTCATCGTTTTTCATCCGAAAATTGATATTTTGGACTGTACCAAAAATGATTCAAAATGTCAATTGGATCGTGCCTCATGTTGAATAACCACTTTTTAAACCCTCACAGTGACCAAAATTGCCATTTTTACAGAGTTTTCCTTACTCAAAAGCTTCAATTTTGACCCGTTTCAGGCACATAAATGACTTTAAACACACTTATTTTAGTTGAAAAAGTCATAATTCACATCCAACAGTCATTAAGAGTCAAGAGATTAAATGTTAAAATTTCATCATTATAGACCATTTTGGGAACGTTCGACATGTCCGGAGTCATCGTTTTTCATCCGAAAATTGATTTTTTTGGACTGTACCCAAAATGATTCAAAATGTCAATTGGATCGTGCCTCATGTTGAATAACCACTTTTTAAACCCTCACAGTGACCAAAAGTGCCATTTTTACAGAGTTTTGCTTACTCAAAAGCTTCAATTTTGACCCGTTTCAGGCACAGAAATGACTTTAAACAGACGTATTTTAGTTGAAAAAGTCATAATTCACATTCAACAGTCATTTAGAGTCAAAAGATTAAATGTTAAAATTTCATCATTATAGACCATTTTGGGAACGTTCGGCATGTCCGGAGTCATCGTTTTTCATCCGAAAATTGATTTTTTGGACTGTACCAAAAATGATTCAAAATGTCAATTGGATCGTGCCTCATGTTGGATAACCACTTTTTAAACCCTCACAGTGACCAAAATTGCCATTTTTACAGAGTTTTGCTTACTCAAAAGCTTCAATTTTGACCCGTTTCAGGCACAGAAATGACTTTAAACACACTTATTTTAGTTGAAAAAGTCATAATGCACATCCAACAGTCATTTAGAGTCAAAAGATTAAATGTTAAAATTTCATCATTGTAGACCATTTTGGGAACGTTCGACATGTCCGGAGTCATCGTTTTTCATCCGAAAATTGATTTTTTGGACTGTACCCAAAATGATTCAAAATGTCAATTGGATCGTGCCTCATGTTGAATAACCACTTTTTAAACCCTCACAGTGACCAAAAGTGCCATTTTTACAGAGTTTTGCTTACTCAAAAGCTTCAATTTTGACCCGTTTCAGGCACAGAAATGACTTTAAACACACTTATTATAGTTGAAAAAGTCATAATGCACATCCAACAGTCATTTAGAGTCAAAAGATTAAATGTTAAAATTTCATCATTATAGACCATTTTGGGAATGTTCGGCATGTCCGGAGTCATCGTTTTTCATCCGAAAATCGATTTTTTGGACAGTACCAAAAATGATTCAAAATGTCAATTGGATCGTGCCTCATGTTGAATAACCACTTCTAAACACTCACAGTGACCAAAATTGCCATTTTTACAGAGTTTTCCTTACTCAAAAGCTTCAATTTTGACCCGTTTCAGGCACAGAAATGACTTTAAACACACTTATTTTAGTTGAAAAAGTCATAATTCACATCCAACAGTCATTTAGAGTCAAAAGATTAAATGTTAAAATTTCATCATTATAGACCATTTTGGGAACGTTCGGCATGTCCGGAGTCATCGTTTTTCATCCGAAAATTGATATTTTGGACTGTACCAAAAATGATTCAAAATGTCAATTGGATCGTGCCTCATGTTAAATAACCACTTTTTAAACCCTCACAGTGACCAAAATTGCCATTTTTACAGAGTTTTCCTTACTCAAAAGCTTCAATTTTGACCCGTTTCAGGCACAGAAATGACTTTAAACACACTTATTTTAGTTGAAAAAGTCATAATTCACATCCAACAGTCATTAAGAGTCAAAAGATTAAATGTTAAAATTTCATCATTATAGACCATTTTGGGAACGTTCGACATGTCCGGAGTCATCGTTTTTCATCCGAAAATTGATTTTTTTGGACTGTACCCAAAATGATTCAAAATGTCAATTGGATCGTGCCTCATGTTGAATAACCACTTTTTAAACCCTCACAGTGACCAAAAGTGCCATTTTTACAGAGTTTTGCTTACTCAAAAGCTTCAATTTTGACCCGTTTCAGGCACAGAAATGACTTTAAACAGACGTATTTTAGTTGAAAAAGTCATAATTCACATTCAACAGTCATTTAGAGTCAAAAGATTAAATGTTAAAATTTCATCATTATAGACCATTTTGGGAACGTTCGGCATGTCCGGAGTCATCGTTTTTCATCCGAAAATTGATTTTTTGGACTGTACCAAAAATGATTCAAAATGTCAATTGGATCGTGCCTCATGTTGGATAACCACTTTTTAAACCCTCACAGTGACCAAAATTGCCATTTTTACAGAGTTTTGCTTACTCAAAAGCTTCAATTTTGACCCGTTTCAGGCACAGAAATGACTTTAAACACACTTATTTTAGTTGAAAAAGTCATAATGCACATCCAACAGTCATTTAGAGTCAAAAGATTAAATGTTAAAATTTCATCATTATAGACCATTTTGGGAACGTTCGACATGTCCGGAGTCATCGTTTTTCATCCGAAAATTGATTTTTTGGACTGTACCCAAAATGATTCAAAATGTCAATTGGATCGTGCCTCATGTTGAATAACCACTTTTTAAACCCTCACAGTGACCAAAAGTGCCATTTTTACAGAGTTTTGCTTACTCAAAAGCTTCAATTTTGACCCGTTTCAGGCACAGAAATGACTTTAAACACACTTATTTTAGTTGAAAAAGTCATAATGCACATCCAACAGTCATTTAGAGTCAAAAGATTAAATGTTAAAATTTCATCATTATAGACCATTTTGGGAACGTTCGACATGTCCGGAGTCATCGTTTTTCATCCGAAAATTGATTTTTTGGACTGTACCCAAAATGATTCAAAATGTCAATTGGATCGTGCCTCATGTTGAATAACCACTTTTTAAACCCTCACAGTGACCAAAAGTGCCATTTTTACAGAGTTTTGCTTACTCAAAAGCTTCAATTTTGACCCGTTTCAGGCACAGAAATGACTTTAAACACACTTATTTTAGTTGAAAAAGTCATAATTCACATCCAACAGTCATTTAGAGTCAAAAGATTAAATGTTAAAATTTCATCATTATAGACCATTTTGGGAACGTTCGACATGTCCGGAGTCATCGTTTTTCATCTGAAAATTGATTTTTTGGACTGTACCCAAAATGATTCAAAATGTCAATTGGATCGTGCCTCATGTTGAATAACCACTTTTTAAACCCTCACAGTGACCAAAAGTGCCATTTTTACAGAGTTTTGCTTACTCAAAAGCTTCAATTTTGACCCGTTTCAGGCACAGAAATGACTTTAAACACACTTATTTTAGTTGAAAAAGTCATAATTCACATCCAACAGTCATTTAGAGTCAAAAGATTAAATGTTAAAATTTCATCATTATAGACCATTTTGGGAACGTTCGGCATGTCCGGAGTCATCGTTTTTCATCCGAAAATCGATTTTTTGGACAGTACCAAAAATGATTCAAAATGTCAATTGGATCGTGCCTCATGTTGAATAACCACTTTTAAACCCTCACAGTGACCAAAATTGCCATTTTTACAGAGTTTTGCTTACTCAAAAGCTTCAATTTTGACCCGTTTCAGGCACAGAAATGACTTTAAACACACTTATTTTAGTTGAAAAAGTCATAATGCACATCCAACAGTCATTTAGAGTCAAAAGATTAAATGTTAAAATTTCATCATTATAGACCATTTTGGGAACGTTCGACATGTCCGGAGTCATCGTTTTTCATCCGAAAATTGATTTTTTGGACTGTACCCAAAATGATTCAAAATGTCAATTGGATCGTGCCTCATGTTGAATAACCACTTTTTAAACCCTCACAGTGACCAAAAGTGCCATTTTTACAGAGTTTTGCTTACTCAAAAGCTTCAATTTTGACCCGTTTCAGGCACAGAAATGACTTTAAACACACTTATTTTAGTTGAAAAAGTCATAATTCACATCCAACAGTCATTTAGAGTCAAAAGATTAAATGTTAAAATTTCATCATTATAGACCATTTTGGGAACGTTCGACATGTCCGGAGTCATCGTTTTTCATCTGAAAATTGATTTTTTGGACTGTACCCAAAATGATTCAAAATGTCAATTGGATCGTGCCTCATGTTGAATAACCACTTTTTAAACCCTCACAGTGACCAAAAGTGCCATTTTTACAGAGTTTTGCTTACTCAAAAGCTTCAATTTTGACCCGTTTCAGGCACAGAAATGACTTTAAACACACTTATTTTAGTTGAAAAAGTCATAATTCACATCCAACAGTCATTTAGAGTCAAAAGATTAAATGTTAAAATTTCATCATTATAGACCATTTTGGGAACGTTCGGCATGTCCGGAGTCATCGTTTTTCATCCGAAAATCGATTTTTTGGACAGTACCAAAAATGATTCAAAATGTCAATTGGATCGTGCCTCATGTTGAATAACCACTTTTAAACCCTCACAGTGACCAAAATTGCCATTTTTACAGAGTTTTCCTTACTCAAAAGCTTCAATTTTGACCCGTTTCAGGCACAGAAATGACTTTAAACACACTTATTTTAGTTGAAAAAGTCATAATTCACATCCAACAGTCATTTAGAGTCAAAAGATTAAATGTTAAAATTTCATCATTATAGACCATTTTGGGAACGTTCGGCATGTCCGGAGTCATCGTTTTTCATCCGAAAATTGATATTTTGGACTGTACCAAAAATGATTCAAAATGTCAATTGGATCGTGCCTCATGTTGAATAACCACTTTTTAAACCCTCACAGTGACCAAAATTGCCATTTTTACAGAGTTTTCCTTACTCAAAAGCTTCAATTTTGACCCGTTTCAGGCACAGAAATGACTTTAAACACACTTATTTTAGTTGAAAAAGTCATAATTCACATCCAACAGTCATTAAGAGTCAAAAGATTAAATGTTAAAATTTCATCATTATAGACCATTTTGGGAACGTTCGGCATGTCCGGAGTCATCGTTTTTCATCCGAAAATTGATTTTTTGGACTGTACCAAAAATGATTCAAAATGTCAATTGGATCGTGCCTCATGTTGGATAACCACTTTTTAAACCCTCACAGTGACCAAAATTGCCATTTTTACAGAGTTTTGCTTACTCAAAAGCTTCAATTTTGACCCGTTTCAGGCACAGAAATGACTTTAAACACACTTATTTTAGTTGAAAAAGTCATAATGCACATCCAACAGTCATTTAGAGTCAAAAGATTAAATGTTAAAATTTCATCATTATAGACCATTTTGGGAACGTTCGACATGTCCGGAGTCATCGTTTTTCATCCGAAAATTGATTTTTTGGACTGTACCCAAAATGATTCAAAATGTCAATTGGATCGTGCCTCATGTTGAATAACCACTTTTTAAACCCTCACAGTGACCAAAAGTGCCATTTTTACAGAGTTTTGCTTACTCAAAAGCTTCAATTTTGACCCGTTTCAGGCACAGAAATGACTTTAAACACACTTATTTTAGTTGAAAAAGTCATAATGCACATCCAACAGTCATTTAGAGTCAAAAGATTAAATGTTAAAATTTCATCATTATAGACCATTTTGGGAACGTTCGACATGTCCGGAGTCATCGTTTTTCATCCGAAAATTGATTTTTTGGACTGTACCCAAAATGATTCAAAATGTCAATTGGATCGTGCCTCATGTTGAATAACCACTTTTTAAACCCTCACAGTGACCAAAAGTGCCATTTTTACAGAGTTTTGCTTACTCAAAAGCTTCAATTTTGACCCGTTTCAGGCACAGAAATGACTTTAAACACACTTATTTTAGTTGAAAAAGTCATAATTCACATCCAACAGTCATTTAGAGTCAAAAGATTAAATGTTAAAATTTCATCATTATAGACCATTTTGGGAACGTTCGACATGTCCGGAGTCATCGTTTTTCATCTGAAAATTGATTTTTTGGACTGTACCCAAAATGATTCAAAATGTCAATTGGATCGTGCCTCATGTTGAATAACCACTTTTTAAACCCTCACAGTGACCAAAAGTGCCATTTTTACAGAGTTTTGCTTACTCAAAAGCTTCAATTTTGACCCGTTTCAGGCACAGAAATGACTTTAAACACACTTATTTTAGTTGAAAAAGTCATAATTCACATCCAACAGTCATTTAGAGTCAAAAGATTAAATGTTAAAATTTCATCATTATAGACCATTTTGGGAACGTTCGGCATGTCCGGAGTCATCGTTTTTCATCCGAAAATCGATTTTTTGGACAGTACCAAAAATGATTCAAAATGTCAATTGGATCGTGCCTCATGTTGAATAACCACTTTTAAACCCTCACAGTGACCAAAATTGCCATTTTTACAGAGTTTTCCTTATTCAAAAGCTTCAATTTTGACCCGTTTCAGGCACAGAAATGACTTTAAACACACTTATTTTAGTTGAAAAAGTCATAATTCACATCCAACAGTCATTTAGAGTCAAAAGATTAAATGTTAAAATTTCATCATTATAGACCATTTTGGGAACGTTCGGCATGTCCGGAGTCATCGTTTTTCATCCGAAAATTGATATTTTGGACTGTACCAAAAATGATTCAAAATGTCAATTGGATCGTGCCTCATGTTGAATAACCACTTTTTAAACCCTCACAGTGACCAAAAGTGCCATTTTTACAGAGTTTTGCTTACTCAAAAGCTTCAATTTTGACCCGTTTCAGGCACAGAAATGACTTTAAACAGACGTATTTTAGTTGAAAAAGTCATAATTCACATTCAACAGTCATTTAGAGTCAAAAGATTAAATGTTAAAATTTCATCATTATAGACCATTTTGGGAACGTTCGGCATGTCCGGAGTCATCGTTTTTCATCCGAAAATTGATTTTTTGGACTGTACCAAAAATGATTCAAAATGTCAATTGGATCGTGCCTCATGTTGGATAACCACTTTTTAAACCCTCACAGTGACCAAAATTGCCATTTTTACAGAGTTTTGCTTACTCAAAAGCTTCAATTTTGACCCGTTTCAGGCACAGAAATGACTTTAAACACACTTATTTTAGTTGAAAAAGTCATAATGCACATCCAACAGTCATTTAGAGTCAAAAGATTAAATGTTAAAATTTCATCATTGTAGACCATTTTGGGAACGTTCGACATGTCCGGAGTCATCGTTTTTCATCCGAAAATTGATTTTTTGGACTGTACCCAAAATGATTCAAAATGTCAATTGGATCGTGCCTCATGTTGAATAACCACTTTTTAAACCCTCACAGTGACCAAAAGTGCCATTTTTACAGAGTTTTGCTTACTCAAAAGCTTCAATTTTGACCCGTTTCAGGCACAGAAATGACTTTAAACACACTTATTATAGTTGAAAAAGTCATAATGCACATCCAACAGTCATTTAGAGTCAAAAGATTAAATGTTAAAATTTCATCATTATAGACCATTTTGGGAATGTTCGGCATGTCCGGAGTCATCGTTTTTCATCCGAAAATCGATTTTTTGGACAGTACCAAAAATGATTCAAAATGTCAATTGGATCGTGCCTCATGTTGAATAACCACTTCTAAACACTCACAGTGACCAAAATTGCCATTTTTACAGAGTTTTCCTTACTCAAAAGCTTCAATTTTGACCCGTTTCAGGCACAGAAATGACTTTAAACACACTTATTTTAGTTGAAAAAGTCATAATTCACATCCAACAGTCATTTAGAGTCAAAAGATTAAATGTTAAAATTTCATCATTATAGACCATTTTGGGAACGTTCGGCATGTCCGGAGTCATCGTTTTTCATCCGAAAATTGATATTTTGGACTGTACCAAAAATGATTCAAAATGTCAATTGGATCGTGCCTCATGTTAAATAACCACTTTTTAAACCCTCACAGTGACCAAAATTGCCATTTTTACAGAGTTTTCCTTACTCAAAAGCTTCAATTTTGACCCGTTTCAGGCACAGAAATGACTTTAAACACACTTATTTTAGTTGAAAAAGTCATAATTCACATCCAACAGTCATTAAGAGTCAAAAGATTAAATGTTAAAATTTCATCATTATAGACCATTTTGGGAACGTTCGACATGTCCGGAGTCATCGTTTTTCATCCGAAAATTGATTTTTTTGGACTGTACCCAAAATGATTCAAAATGTCAATTGGATCGTGCCTCATGTTGAATAACCACTTTTTAAACCCTCACAGTGACCAAAAGTGCCATTTTTACAGAGTTTTGCTTACTCAAAAGCTTCAATTTTGACCCGTTTCAGGCACAGAAATGACTTTAAACAGACGTATTTTAGTTGAAAAAGTCATAATTCACATTCAACAGTCATTTAGAGTCAAAAGATTAAATGTTAAAATTTCATCATTATAGACCATTTTGGGAACGTTCGGCATGTCCGGAGTCATCGTTTTTCATCCGAAAATTGATTTTTTGGACTGTACCAAAAATGATTCAAAATGTCAATTGGATCGTGCCTCATGTTGGATAACCACTTTTTAAACCCTCACAGTGACCAAAATTGCCATTTTTACAGAGTTTTGCTTACTCAAAAGCTTCAATTTTGACCCGTTTCAGGCACAGAAATGACTTTAAACACACTTATTTTAGTTGAAAAAGTCATAATGCACATCCAACAGTCATTTAGAGTCAAAAGATTAAATGTTAAAATTTCATCATTATAGACCATTTTGGGAACGTTCGACATGTCCGGAGTCATCGTTTTTCATCCGAAAATTGATTTTTTGGACTGTACCCAAAATGATTCAAAATGTCAATTGGATCGTGCCTCATGTTGAATAACCACTTTTTAAACCCTCACAGTGACCAAAAGTGCCATTTTTACAGAGTTTTGCTTACTCAAAAGCTTCAATTTTGACCCGTTTCAGGCACAGAAATGACTTTAAACACACTTATTTTAGTTGAAAAAGTCATAATGCACATCCAACAGTCATTTAGAGTCAAAAGATTAAATGTTAAAATTTTATCATTATAGACCATTTTGGGAACGTTCGACATGTCCGGAGTCATCGTTTTTCATCCGAAAATTGATTTTTTGGACTGTACCCAAAATGATTCAAAATGTCAATTGGATCGTGCCTCATGTTGAATAACCACTTTTTAAACCCTCACAGTGACCAAAAGTGCCATTTTTACAGAGTTTTGCTTACTCAAAAGCTTCAATTTTGACCCGTTTCAGGCACAGAAATGACTTTAAACACACTTATTTTAGTTGAAAAAGTCATAATTCACATCCAACAGTCATTTAGAGTCAAAAGATTAAATGTTAAAATTTCATCATTATAGACCATTTTGGGAACGTTCGACATGTCCGGAGTCATCGTTTTTCATCTGAAAATTGATTTTTTGGACTGTACCCAAAATGATTCAAAATGTCAATTGGATCGTGCCTCATGTTGAATAACCACTTTTTAAACCCTCACAGTGACCAAAAGTGCCATTTTTACAGAGTTTTGCTTACTCAAAAGCTTCAATTTTGACCCGTTTCAGGCACAGAAATGACTTTAAACACACTTATTTTAGTTGAAAAAGTCATAATGCACATCCAACAGTCATTTAGAGTCAAAAGATTAAATGTTAAAATTTCATCATTATAGACCATTTTGGGAACGTTCGACATGTCCGGAGTCATCGTTTTTCATCCGAAAATTGATTTTTTGGACTGTACCCAAAATGATTCAAAATGTCAATTGGATCGTGCCTCATGTTGAATAACCACTTTTTAAACCCTCACAGTGACCAAAAGTGCCATTTTTACAGAGTTTTGCTTACTCAAAAGCTTCAATTTTGACCCGTTTCAGGCACAGAAATGACTTTAAACACACTTATTTTAGTTGAAAAAGTCATAATTCACATCCAACAGTCATTTAGAGTCAAAAGATTAAATGTTAAAATTTCATCATTATAGACCATTTTGGGAACGTTCGACATGTCCGGAGTCATCGTTTTTCATCTGAAAATTGATTTTTTGGACTGTACCCAAAATGATTCAAAATGTCAATTGGATCGTGCCTCATGTTGAATAACCACTTTTTAAACCCTCACAGTGACCAAAAGTGCCATTTTTACAGAGTTTTGCTTACTCAAAAGCTTCAATTTTGACCCGTTTCAGGCACAGAAATGACTTTAAACACACTTATTTTAGTTGAAAAAGTCATAATTCACATCCAACAGTCATTTAGAGTCAAAAGATTAAATGTTAAAATTTCATCATTATAGACCATTTTGGGAACGTTCGGCATGTCCGGAGTCATCGTTTTTCATCCGAAAATTGATTTTTTGGACTGTACCAAAAATGATTCAAAATGTCAATTGGATCGTGCCTCATGTTGGATAACCACTTTTTAAACCCTCACAGTGACCAAAATTGCCATTTTTACAGAGTTTTGCTTACTCAAAAGCTTCAATTTTGACCCGTTTCAGGCACAGAAATGACTTTAAACACACTTATTTTAGTTGAAAAAGTCATAATGCACATCCAACAGTCATTTAGAGTCAAAAGATTAAATGTTAAAATTTCATCATTATAGACCATTTTGGGAACGTTCGACATGTCCGGAGTCATCGTTTTTCATCCGAAAATTGATTTTTTGGACTGTACCCAAAATGATTCAAAATGTCAATTGGATCGTGCCTCATGTTGAATAACCACTTTTTAAACCCTCACAGTGACCAAAAGTGCCATTTTTACAGAGTTTTGCTTACTCAAAAGCTTCAATTTTGACCCGTTTCAGGCACAGAAATGACTTTAAACACACGTATTTTAGTTGAAAAAGTCATAATTCACATCCAACAGTCATTTAGAGTCAAAAGATTAAATGTTAAAATTTCATCATTATAGACCATTTTGGGAACGTTCGACATGTCCGGAGTCATCGTTTTTCATCTGAAAATTGATTTTTTGGACTGTACCCAAAATGATTCAAAATGTCAATTGGATCGTGCCTCATGTTGAATAACCACTTTTTAAACCCTCACAGTGACCAAAAGTGCCATTTTTACAGAGTTTTGCTTACTCAAAAGCTTCAATTTTGACCCGTTTCAGGCACAGAAATGACTTTAAACACACTTATTTTAGTTGAAAAAGTCATAATTCACATCCAACAGTCATTTAGAGTCAAAAGATTAAATGTTAAAATTTCATCATTATAGACCATTTTGGGAACGTTCGGCATGTCCGGAGTCATCGTTTTTCATCCGAAAATCGATTTTTTGGACAGTACCAAAAATGATTCAAAATGTCAATTGGATCGTGCCTCATGTTGAATAACCACTTTTAAACCCTCACAGTGACCAAAATTGCCATTTTTACAGAGTTTTCCTTACTCAAACGCTTCAATTTTGACCCGTTTCAGGCACAGAAATGACTTTAAACACACTTATTTTAGTTGAAAAAGTCATAATTCACATCCAACAGTCATTTAGAGTCAAAAGATTAAATGTTAAAATTTCATCATTATAGACCATTTTGGGAACGTTCGGCATGTCCGGAGTCATCGTTTTTCATCCGAAAATTGATATTTTGGACTGTACCCAAAATGATTCAAAATGTCAATTGGATCGTGCCTCATGTTGAATAACCACTTTTTAAACCCTCACAGTGACCAAAATTGCCATTTTTACAGAGTTTTCCTTACTCAAAAGCTTCAATTTTGACCCGTTTCAGGCACAGAAATGACTTTAAACACACTTATTTTAGTTGAAAAAGTCATAATTCACATCCAACAGTCATTAAGAGTCAAAAAGATTAAATGTTAAAATTTCATCATTATAGACCATTTTGGGAACGTTCGACATGTCCGGAGTCATCGTTTTTCATCCGAAAATTGATTTTTTTGGACTGTACCCAAAATGATTCAAAATGTCAATTGGATCGTGCCTCATGTTGAATAACCACTTTTTAAACCCTCACAGTGACCAAAAGTGCCATTTTTACAGAGTTTTGCTTACTCAAAAGCTTCAATTTTGACCCGTTTCAGGCACAGAAATGACTTTAAACAGACGTATTTTAGTTGAAAAAGTCATAATTCACATTCAACAGTCATTTAGAGTCAAAAGATTAAATGTTAAAATTTCATCATTATAGACCATTTTGGGAACGTTCGGCATGTCCGGAGTCATCGTTTTTCATCCGAAAATTGATTTTTTGGACTGTACCAAAAATGATTCAAAATGTCAATTGGATCGTGCCTCATGTTGGATAACCACTTTTTAAACCCTCACAGTGACCAAAAGTGCCATTTTTACAGAGTTTTGCTTACTCAAAAGCTTCCATTTTGACCCGTTTCAGGCACAGAAATGACTTTAAACACACTTATTTTAGTTGAAAAAGTCATAATTCACATCCAACAGTCATTTAGAGTCAAAAGATTAAATGTTAAAATTTCATCATTATAGACCATTTTGGGAACGTTCGACATGTCCGGAGTCATCGTTTTTCATCTGAAAATTGATTTTTTGGACTGTACCCAAAATGATTCAAAATGTCAATTGGATCGTGCCTCATGTTGAATAACCACTTTTTAAACCCTCACAGTGACCAAAAGTGCCATTTTTACAGAGTTTTGCTTACTCAAAAGCTTCAATTTTGACCCGTTTCAGGCACAGAAATGACTTTAAACACACTTATTTTAGTTGAAAAAGTCATAATTCACATCCAACAGTCATTTAGAGTCAAAAGATTAAATGTTAAAATTTCATCATTATAGACCATTTTGGGAACGTTCGGCATGTCCGGAGTCATCGTTTTTCATCCGAAAATCGATTTTTTGGACAGTACCAAAAATGATTCAAAATGTCAATTGGATCGTGCCTCATGTTGAATAACCACTTTTAAACCCTCACAGTGACCAAAATTGCCATTTTTACAGAGTTTTCCTTACTCAAAAGCTTCAATTTTGACCCGTTTCAGGCACAGAAATGACTTTAAACACACTTATTTTAGTTGAAAAAGTCATAATTCACATCCAACAGTCATTTAGAGTCAAAAGATTAAATGTTAAAATTTCATCATTATAGACCATTTTGGGAACGTTCGGCATGTCCGGAGTCATCGTTTTTCATCCGAAAATTGATATTTTGGACTGTACCAAAAATGATTCAAAATGTCAATTGGATCGTGCCTCATGTTGAATAACCACTTTTTAAACCCTCACAGTGACCAAAATTGCCATTTTTACAGAGTTTTCCTTACTCAAAAGCTTCAATTTTGACCCGTTTCAGGCACAGAAATGACTTTAAACACACTTATTTTAGTTGAAAAAGTCATAATTCACATCCAACAGTCATTAGGAGTCAAAAGATTAAATGTTAAAATTTCATCATTATAGACCATTTTGGGAACGTTCGACATGTCCGGAGTCATCGTTTTTCATCCGAAAATTGATTTTTTTGGACTGTACCCAAAATGATTCAAAATGTCAATTGGATCGTGCCTCATGTTGAATAACCACTTTTTAAACCCTCACAGTGACCAAAAGTGCCATTTTTACAGAGTTTTGCTTACTCAAAAGCTTCAATTTTGACCCGTTTCAGGCACAGAAATGACTTTAAACAGACGTATTTTAGTTGAAAAAGTCATAATTCACATTCAACAGTCATTTAGAGTCAAAAGATTAAATGTTAAAATTTCATCATTATAGACCATTTTGGGAACGTTCGGCATGTCCGGAGTCATCGTTTTTCATCCGAAAATTGATTTTTTGGACTGTACCAAAAATGATTCAAAATGTCAATTGGATCGTGCCTCATGTTGGATAACCACTTTTTAAACCCTCACAGTGACCAAAATTGCCATTTTTACAGAGTTTTGCTTACTCAAAAGCTTCAATTTTGACCCGTTTCAGGCACAGAAATGACTTTAAACACACTTATTTTAGTTGAAAAAGTCATAATGCACATCCAACAGTCATTTAGAGTCAAAAGATTAAATGTTAAAATTTCATCATTATAGACCATTTTGGGAACGTTCGACATGTCCGGAGTCATCGTTTTTCATCCGAAAATTGATTTTTTGGACTGTACCCAAAATGATTCAAAATGTCAATTGGATCGTGCCTCATGTTGAATAACCACTTTTTAAACCCTCACAGTGACCAAAAGTGCCATTTTTACAGAGTTTTGCTTACTCAAAAGCTTCAATTTTGACCCGTTTCAGGCACAGAAATGACTTTAAACACACTTATTTTAGTTGAAAAAGTCATAATGCACATCCAACAGTCATTTAGAGTCAAAAGATTAAATGTTAAAATTTCATTATTATAGACCATTTTGGGAACGTTCGACATGTCCGGAGTCATCGTTTTTCATCCGAAAATTGATTTTTTGGACTGTACCCAAAATGATTCAAAATGTCAATTGGATCGTGCCTCATGTTGAATAACCACTTTTTAAACCCTCACAGTGACCAAAAGTGCCATTTTTACAGAGTTTTGCTTACTCAAAAGCTTCAATTTTGACCCGTTTCAGGCACAGAAATGACTTTAAACACACTTATTTTAGTTGAAAAAGTCATAATTCACATCCAACAGTCATTTAGAGTCAAAAGATTAAATGTTAAAATTTCATCATTATAGACCATTTTGGGAACGTTCGACATGTCCGGAGTCATCGTTTTTCATCTGAAAATTGATTTTTTGGACTGTACCCAAAATGATTCAAAATGTCAATTGGATCGTGCCTCATGTTGAATAACCACTTTTTAAACCCTCACAGTGACCAAAAGTGCCATTTTTACAGAGTTTTGCTTACTCAAAAGCTTCAATTTTGACCCGTTTCAGGCACAGAAATGACTTTAAACACACTTATTTTAGTTGAAAAAGTCATAATTCACATCCAACAGTCATTTAGAGTCAAAAGATTAAATGTTAAAATTTCATCATTATAGACCATTTTGGGAACGTTCGGCATGTCCGGAGTCATCGTTTTTCATCCGAAAATCGATTTTTTGGACAGTACCAAAAATGATTCAAAATGTCAATTGGATCGTGCCTCATGTTGAATAACCACTTTTAAACCCTCACAGTGACCAAAATTGCCATTTTTACAGAGTTTTCCTTACTCAAAAGCTTCAATTTTGACCCGTTTCAGGCACAGAAATGACTTTAAACACACTTATTTTAGTTGAAAAAGTCATAATTCACATCCAACAGTCATTTAGAGTCAAAAGATTAAATGTTAAAATTTCATCATTATAGACCATTTTGGGAACGTTCGGCATGTCCGGAGTCATCGTTTTTCATCCGAAAATTGATATTTTGGACTGTACCAAAAATGATTCAAAATGTCAATTGGATCGTGCCTCATGTTGAATAACCACTTTTTAAACCCTCACAGTGACCAAAATTGCCATTTTTACAGAGTTTTCCTTACTCAAAAGCTTCAATTTTGACCCGTTTCAGGCACAGAAATGACTTTAAACACACTTATTTTAGTTGAAAAAGTCATAATTCACATCCAACAGTCATTAGGAGTCAAAAGATTAAATGTTAAAATTTCATCATTATAGACCATTTTGGGAACGTTCGACATGTCCGGAGTCATCGTTTTTCATCCAAAAATTGATTTTTTTGGACTGTACCCAAAATGATTCAAAATGTCAATTGGATCGTGCCTCATGTTGAATAACCACTTTTTAAACCCTCACAGTGACCAAAAGTGCCATTTTTACAGAGTTTTGCTTACTCAAAAGCTTCAATTTTGACCCGTTTCAGGCACAGAAATGACTTTAAACAGACGTATTTTAGTTGAAAAAGTCATAATTCACATTCAACAGTCATTTAGAGTCAAAAGATTAAATGTTAAAATTTCATCATTATAGACCATTTTGGGAACGTTCGGCATGTCCGGAGTCATCGTTTTTCATCCGAAAATTGATTTTTTGGACTGTACCAAAAATGATTCAAAATGTCAATTGAATCGTGCCTCATGTTGGATAACCACTTTTTAAACCCTCACAGTGACCAAAATTGCCATTTTTACAGAGTTTTGCTTACTCAAAAGCTTCAATTTTGACCCGTTTCAGGCACAGAAATGACTTTAAACACACTTATTTTAGTTGAAAAAGTCATAATGCACATCCAACAGTCATTTAGAGTCAAAAGATTAAATGTTAAAATTTCATCATTATAGACCATTTTGGGAACGTTCGACATGTCCGGAGTCATCGTTTTTCATCCGAAAATTGATTTTTTGGACTGTACCCAAAATGATTCAAAATGTCAATTGGATCGTGCCTCATGTTGAATAACCACTTTTTAAACCCTCACAGTGACCAAAAGTGCCATTTTTACAGAGTTTTGCTTACTCAAAAGCTTCAATTTTGACCCGTTTCAGGCACAGAAATGACTTTAAACACACGTATTTTAGTTGAAAAAGTCATAATTCACATCCAACAGTCATTTAGAGTCAAAAGATTAAATGTTAAAATTTCATCATTATAGACCATTTTGGGAACGTTCGACATGTCCGGAGTCATCGTTTTTCATCTGAAAATTGATTTTTTGGACTGTACCCAAAATGATTCAAAATGTCAATTGGATCGTGCCTCATGTTGAATAACCACTTTTTAAACCCTCACAGTGACCAAAAGTGCCATTTTTACAGAGTTTTGCTTACTCAAAAGCTTCAATTTTGACCCGTTTCAGGCACAGAAATGACTTTAAACACACTTATTTTAGTTGAAAAAGTCATAATTCACATCCAACAGTCATTTAGAGTCAAAAGATTAAATGTTAAAATTTCATCATTATAGACCATTTTGGGAACGTTCGGCATGTCCGGAGTCATCGTTTTTCATCCGAAAATCGATTTTTTGGACAGTACCAAAAATGATTCAAAATGTCAATTGGATCGTGCCTCATGTTGAATAACCACTTTTAAACCCTCACAGTGACCAAAATTGCCATTTTTACAGAGTTTTCCTTACTCAAAAGCTTCAATTTTGACCCATTTCAGGCACAGAAATGACTTTAAACAGACGTATTTTAGTTGAAAAAGTCATAATTCACATCCAACAGTCATTTAGAGTCAAAAGATTAAATGTTAAAATTTCATCATTATAGACCATTTTGGGAACGTTCGGCATGTCCGGAGTCATCGTTTTTCATCCGAAAATTGATTTTTTGGACTGTACCAAAAATGATTCAAAATGTCAATTGGATCGTGCCTCATGTTGGATAACCACTTTTTAAACCCTCACAGTGACCAAAATTGCCATTTTTACAGAGTTTTGCTTACTCAAAAGCTTCAATTTTGACCCGTTTCAGGCACAGAAATGACTTTAAACACACTTATTTTAGTTGAAAAAGTCATAATGCACATCCAACAGTCATTTAGAGTCAAAAGATTAAATGTTAAAATTTCATCATTATAGACCATTTTGGGAACGTTCGACATGTCCGGAGTCATCGTTTTTCATCCGAAAATTGATTTTTTGGACTGTACCCAAAATGATTCAAAATGTCAATTGGATCGTGCCTCATGTTGAATAACCACTTTTTAAACCCTCACAGTGACCAAAAGTGCCATTTTTACAGAGTTTTGCTTACTCAAAAGCTTCAATTTTGACCCGTTTCAGGCACAGAAATGACTTTAAACACACTTATTTTAGTTGAAAAAGTCATAATGCACATCCAACAGTCATTTAGAGTCAAAAGATTAAATGTTAAAATTTCATCATTATAGACCATTTTGGGAACGTTCGACATGTCCGGAGTCATCGTTTTTCATCCGAAAATTGATTTTTTGGACTGTACCCAAAATGATTCAAAATGTCAATTGGATCGTGCCTCATGTTGAATAACCACTTTTTAAACCCTCACAGTGACCAAAAGTGCCATTTTTACAGAGTTTTGCTTACTCAAAAGCTTCAATTTTGACCCGTTTCAGGCACAGAAATGACTTTAAACACACTTATTTTAGTTGAAAAAGTCATAATTCACATCCAACAGTCATTTAGAGTCAAAAGATTAAATGTTAAAATTTCATCATTATAGACCATTTTGGGAACGTTCGACATGTCCGGAGTCATCGTTTTTCATCTGAAAATTGATTTTTTGGACTGTACCCAAAATGATTCAAAATGTCAATTGGATCGTGCCTCATGTTGAATAACCACTTTTTAAACCCTCACAGTGACCAAAAGTGCCATTTTTACAGAGTTTTGCTTACTCAAAAGCTTCAATTTTGACCCGTTTCAGGCACAGAAATGACTTTAAACACACTTATTTTAGTTGAAAAAGTCATAATTCACATCCAACAGTCATTTAGAGTCAAAAGATTAAATGTTAAAATTTCATCATTATAGACCATTTTGGGAACGTTCGGCATGTCCGGAGTCATCGTTTTTCATCCGAAAATCGATTTTTTGGACAGTACCAAAAATGATTCAAAATGTCAATTGGATCGTGCCTCATGTTGAATAACCACTTTTAAACCCTCACAGTGACCAAAATTGCCATTTTTACAGAGTTTTCCTTACTCAAAAGCTTCAATTTTGACCCGTTTCAGGCACAGAAATGACTTTAAACACACTTATTTTAGTTGAAAAAGTCACAATTCACATCCAACAGTCATTTAGAGTCAAAAGATTAAATGTTAAAATTTCATCATTATAGACCATTTTGGGAACGTTCGGCATGTCCGGAGTCATCGTTTTTCATCCGAAAATTGATATTTTGGACTGTACCAAAAATGATTCAAAATGTCAATTGGATCGTGCCTCATGTTGAATAACCACTTTTTAAACCCTCACAGTGACCAAAATTGCCATTTTTACAGAGTTTTCCTTACTCAAAAGCTTCAATTTTGACCCGTTTCAGGCACAGAAATGACTTTAAACACACTTATTTTAGTTGAAAAAGTCATAATTCACATCCAACAGTCATTAAGAGTCAAAAGATTAAATGTTAAAATTTCATCATTATAGACCATTTTGGGAACGTTCGACATGTCCGGAGTCATCGTTTTTCATCCGAAAATTGATTTTTTTGGACTGTACCCAAAATGATTCAAAATGTCAATTGGATCGTGCCTCATGTTGAATAACCACTTTTTAAACCCTCACAGTGACCAAAAGTGCCATTTTTACAGAGTTTTGCTTACTCAAAAGCTTCAATTTTGACCCGTTTCAGGCACAGAAATGACTTTAAACAGACGTATTTTAGTTGAAAAAGTCATAATTCACATTCAACAGTCATTTAGAGTCAAAAGATTAAATGTTAAAATTTCATCATTATAGACCATTTTGGGAACGTTCGGCATGTCCGGAGTCATCGTTTTTCATCCGAAAATTGATTTTTTGGACTGTACCAAAAATGATTCAAAATGTCAATTGGATCGTGCCTCATGTTGGATAACCACTTTTTAAACCCTCACAGTGACCAAAATTGCCATTTTTACAGAGTTTTGCTTACTCAAAAGCTTCAATTTTGACCCGTTTCAGGCACAGAAATGACTTTAAACACACTTATTTTAGTTGAAAAAGTCATAATGCACATCCAACAGTCATTTAGAGTCAAAAGATTAAATGTTAAAATTTCATCATTATAGACCATTTTGGGAACGTTCGACATGTCCGGAGTCATCGTTTTTCATCCGAAAATTGATTTTTTGGACTGTACCCAAAATGATTCAAAATGTCAATTGGATCGTGCCTCATGTTGAATAACCACTTTTTAAACCCTCACAGTGACCAAAATTGCCATTTTTACAGAGTTTTCCTTACTCAAAAGCTTCAATTTTGACCCTTTTCAGGCACAGAAATGACTTTAAACACACTTATTTTAGTTGAAAAAGTCATAATTCACATCCAACAGTCATTAAGAGTCAAAAGATTAAATGTTAAAATTTCATCATTATAGACCATTTTGGGAACGTTCGACATGTCCGGAGTCATCGTTTTTCATCCGAAAATTGATTTTTTTGGACTGTACCCAAAATGATTCAAAATGTCAATTGGATCGTGCCTCATGTTGAATAACCACTTTTTAAACCCTCACAGTGACCAAAAGTGCCATTTTTACAGAGTTTTGCTTACTCAAAAGCTTCAATTTTGACCCGTTTCAGGCACAGAAATGACTTTAAACAGACGTATTTTAGTTGAAAAAGTCATAATTCACATTCAACAGTCATTTAGAGTCAAAAGATTAAATGTTAAAATTTCATCATTATAGACCATTTTGGGAACGTTCGGCATGTCCGGAGTCATCGTTTTTCATCCGAAAATTGATTTTTTGGACTGTACCAAAAATGATTCAAAATGTCAATTGGATCGTGCCTCATGTTGGATAACCACTTTTTAAACCCTCACAGTGACCAAAATTGCCATTTTTACAGAGTTTTGCTTACTCAAAAGCTTCAATTTTGACCCGTTTCAGGCACAGAAATGACTTTAAACACACTTATTTTAGTTGAAAAAGTCATAATTCACATCCAACAGTCATTTAGAGTCAAAAGATTAAATGTTAAAATTTCATCATTATAGACCATTTTGGGAACGTTCGGCATGTCCGGAGTCATCGTTTTTCATCCGAAAATCGATTTTTTGGACAGTACCAAAAATGATTCAAAATGTCAATTGGATCGTGCCTCATGTTGAATAACCACTTTTAAACCCTCACAGTGACCAAAATTGCCATTTTTACAGAGTTTTCCTTACTCAAAAGCTTCAATTTTGACCCATTTCAGGCACAGAAATGACTTTAAACAGACGTATTTTAGTTGAAAAAGTCATAATTCACATCCAACAGTCATTTAGAGTCAAAAGATTAAATGTTAAAATTTCATCATTATAGACCATTTTGGGAACGTTCGGCATGTCCGGAGTCATCGTTTTTCATCCGAAAATTGATTTTTTGGACTGTACCAAAAATGATTCAAAATGTCAATTGGATCGTGCCTCATGTTGGATAACCACTTTTTAAACCCTCACAGTGACCAAAATTGCCATTTTTACAGAGTTTTGCTTACTCAAAAGCTTCAATTTTGACCCGTTTCAGGCACAGAAATGACTTTAAACACACTTATTTTAGTTGAAAAAGTCATAATGCACATCCAACAGTCATTTAGAGTCAAGAGATTAAATGTTAAAATTTCATCATTATAGACCATTTTGGGAACGTTCGACATGTCCGGAGTCATCGTTTTTCATCCGAAAATTGATTTTTTGGACTGTACCCAAAATGATTCAAAATGTCAATTGGATCGTGCCTCATGTTGAATAACCACTTTTTAAACCCTCACAGTGACCAAAAGTGCCATTTTTACAGAGTTTTGCTTACTCAAAAGCTTCAATTTTGACCCGTTTCAGGCACAGAAATGACTTTAAACACACTTATTTTAGTTGAAAAAGTCATAATGCACATCCAACAGTCATTTAGAGTCAAAAGATTAAATGTTAAAATTTCATCATTATAGACCATTTTGGGAACGTTCGACATGTCCGGAGTCATCGTTTTTCATCCGAAAATTGATTTTTTGGACTGTACCCAAAATGATTCAAAATGTCAATTGGATCGTGCCTCATGTTGAATAACCACTTTTTAAACCCTCACAGTGACCAAAAGTGCCATTTTTACAGAGTTTTGCTTACTCAAAAGCTTCAATTTTGACCCGTTTCAGGCACAGAAATGACTTTAAACACACTTATTTTAGTTGAAAAAGTCATAATTCACATCCAACAGTCATTTAGAGTCAAAAGATTAAATGTTAAAATTTCATCATTATAGACCATTTTGGGAACGTTCGGCATGTCCGGAGTCATCGTTTTTCATCCGAAAATCGATTTTTTGGACAGTACCAAAAATGATTCAAAATGTCAATTGGATCGTGCCTCGTGTTGAATAACCACTTTTAAACCCTCACAGTGACCAAAATTGCCATTTTTACAGAGTTTTCCTTACTCAAAAGCTTCAATTTTGACCCGTTTCAGGCACAGAAATGACTTTAAACACACTTATTTTAGTTGAAAAAGTCATAATTCACATCCAACAGTCATTTAGAGTCAAAAGATTAAATGTTAAAATTTCATCATTATAGACCATTTTGGGAACGTTCGGCATGTCCGGAGTCATCGTTTTTCATCCGAAAATTGATATTTTGGACTGTACCAAAAATGATTCAAAATGTCAATTGGATCGTGCCTCATGTTGAATAACCACTTTTTAAACCCTCACAGTGACCAAAATTGCCATTTTTACAGAGTTTTCCTTACTCAAAAGCTTCAATTTTGACCCGTTTCAGGCACAGAAATGATTTTAAACACACTTATTTTAGTTGAAAAAGTCATAATTCACATCCAACAGTCATTAAGAGTCAAAAGATTAAATGTTAAAATTTCATCATTATAGACCATTTTGGGAACGTTCGACATGTCCGGAGTCATCGTTTTTCATCCGAAAATTGATTTTTTGGACTGTACCCAAAATGATTCAAAATGTCAATTGGATCGTGCCTCATGTTGAATAACCACTTTTTAAACCCTCACAGTGACCAAAAGTGCCATTTTTACAGAGTTTTGCTTACTCAAAAGCTTCAATTTTGACCCGTTTCAGGCACAGAAATGACTTTAAACAGACGTATTTTAGTTGAAAAAGTCATAATTCACATTCAACAGTCATTTAGAGTCAAAAGATTAAATGTTAAAATTTCATCATTATAGACCATTTTGGGAACGTTCGGCATGTCCGGAGTCATCGTTTTTCATCCGAAAATTGATTTTTTGGACTGTACCAAAAATGATTCAAAATGTCAATTGGATCGTGCCTCATGTTGGATAACCACTTTTTAAACCCTCACAGTGACCAAAATTGCCATTTTTACAGAGTTTTGCTTACTCAAAAGCTTCAATTTTGACCCGTTTCAGGCACAGAAATGACTTTAAACACACTTATTTTAGTTGAAAAAGTCATAATGCACATCCAACAGTCATTTAGAGTCAAAAGATTAAATGTTAAAATTTCATCATTATAGACCATTTTGGGAACGTTCGACATGTCCGGAGTCATCGTTTTTCATCCGAAAATTGATTTTTTGGACTGTACCCAAAATGATTCAAAATGTCAATTGGATCGTGCCTCATGTTGAATAACCACTTTTTAAACCCTCACAGTGACCAAAATTGCCATTTTTACAGAGTTTTCCTTACTCAAAAGCTTCAATTTTGACCCTTTTCAGGCACAGAAATGACTTTAAACACACTTATTTTAGTTGAAAAAGTCATAATTCACATCCAACAGTCATTAAGAGTCAAAAGATTAAATGTTAAAATTTCATCATTATAGACCATTTTGGGAACGTTCGACATGTCCGGAGTCATCGTTTTTCATCCGAAAATTGATTTTTTTGGACTGTACCCAAAATGATTCAAAATGTCAATTGGATCGTGCCTCATGTTGAATAACCACTTTTTAAACCCTCACAGTGACCAAAAGTGCCATTTTTACAGAGTTTTGCTTACTCAAAAGCTTCAATTTTGACCCGTTTCAGGCACAGAAATGACTTTAAACAGACGTATTTTAGTTGAAAAAGTCATAATTCACATTCAACAGTCATTTAGAGTCAAAAGATTAAATGTTAAAATTTCATCATTATAGACCATTTTGGGAACGTTCGGCATGTCCGGAGTCATCGTTTTTCATCCGAAAATTGATTTTTTGGACTGTACCAAAAATGATTCAAAATGTCAATTGGATCGTGCCTCATGTTGGATAACCACTTTTTAAACCCTCACAGTGACCAAAATTGCCATTTTTACAGAGTTTTGCTTACTCAAAAGCTTCAATTTTGACCCGTTTCAGGCACAGAAATGACTTTAAACACACTTATTTTAGTTGAAAAAGTCATAATGCACATCCAACAGTCATTTAGAGTCAAAAGATTAAATGTTAAAATTTCATCATTATAGACCATTTTGGGAACGTTCGACATGTCCGGAGTCATCGTTTTTCATCCGAAAATTGATTTTTTGGACTGTACCCAAAATGATTCAAAATGTCAATTGGATCGTGCCTCATGTTGAATAACCACTTTTTAAACCCTCACAGTGACCAAAAGTGCCATTTTTACAGAGTTTTGCTTACTCAAAAGCTTCAATTTTGACCCGTTTCAGGCACAGAAATGACTTTAAACACACTTATTTTAGTTGAAAAAGTCATAATGCACATCCAACAGTCATTTAGAGTCAAAAGATTAAATGTTAAAATTTCATCATTATAGACCATTTTGGGAACGTTCGACATGTCCGGAGTCATCGTTTTTCATCCGAAAATTGATTTTTTGGACTGTACCCAAAATGATTCAAAATGTCAATTGGATCGTGCCTCATGTTGAATAACCACTTTTTAAACCCTCACAGTGACCAAAAGTGCCATTTTTACAGAGTTTTGCTTACTCAAAAGCTTCAATTTTGACCCGTTTCAGGCACAGAAATGACTTTAAACACACTTATTTTAGTTGAAAAAGTCATAATTCACATCCAACAGTCATTTAGAGTCAAAAGATTAAATGTTAAAATTTCATCATTATAGACCATTTTGGGAACGTTCGGCATGTCCGGAGTCATCGTTTTTCATCCGAAAATTGATTTTTTGGACAGTACCAAAAATGATTCAAAATGTCAATTGGATCGTGCCTCATGTTGAATAACCACTTTTAAACCCTCACAGTGACCAAAATTGCCATTTTTACAGAGTTTTCCTTACTCAAAAGCTTCAATTTTGACCCGTTTCAGGCACAGAAATGACTTTAAACACACTTATTTTAGTTGAAAAAGTCATAATTCACATCCAACAGTCATTTAGAGTCAAAAGATTAAATGTTAAAATTTCATCATTATAGACCATTTTGGGAACGTTCGGCATGTCCGGAGTCATCGTTTTTCATCCGAAAATTGATTTTTTGGACAGTACCAAAAATGATTCAAAATGTCAATTGGATCGTGCCTCATGTTGAATAACCACTTTTAAACCCTCACAGTGACCAAAATTGCCATTTTTACAGAGTTTTCCTTACTCAAAAGCTTCAATTTTGACCCGTTTCAGGCACAGAAATGACTTTAAACACACTTATTTTAGTTGAAAAAGTCATAATTCACATCCAACAGTCATTTAGAGTCAAAAGATTAAATGTTAAAATTTCATCATTATAGACCATTTTGGGAACGTTCGGCATGTCCGGAGTCATCGTTTTTCATCCGAAAATTGATATTTTGGACTGTACCAAAAATGATTCAAAATGTCAATTGGATCGTGCCTCATGTTGAATAACCACTTTTTAAACCCTCACAGTGACCAAAATTGCCATTTTAACAGAGTTTTCCTTACTCAAAAGCTTCAATTTTGACCCGTTTCAGGCACAGAAATGACTTTAAACACACTTATTTTAGTTGAAAAAGTCATAATTCACATCCAACAGTCATTAAGAGTCAAAAGATTAAATGTTAAAATTTCATCATTATAGACCATTTTGGGAACGTTCGACATGTCCGGAGTCATCGTTTTTCATCCGAAAATTGATTTTTTTGGACTGTACCCAAAATGATTCAAAATGTCAATTGGATCGTGCCTCATGTTGAATAACCACTTTTTAAACCCTCACAGTGACCAAAAGTGCCATTTTTACAGAGTTTTGCTTACTCAAAAGCTTCAATTTTGACCCGTTTCAGGCACAGAAATGACTTTAAACAGACGTATTTTAGTTGAAAAAGTCATAATTCACATTCAACAGTCATGTAGAGTCAAAAGATTAAATGTTAAAATTTCATCATTATAGACCATTTTGGGAACGTTCGGCATGTCCGGAGTCATCGTTTTTCATCCGAAAATTGATTTTTTGGACTGTACCAAAAATGATTCAAAATGTCAATTGGATCGTGCCTCATGTTGGATAACCACTTTTTAAACCCTCACAGTGACCAAAATTGCCATTTTTACAGAGTTTTGCTTACTCAAAAGCTTCAATTTTGACCCGTTTCAGGCACAGAAATGACTTTAAACACACTTATTTTAGTTGAAAAAGTCATAATGCACATCCAACAGTCATTTAGAGTCAAAAGATTAAATGTTAAAATTTCATCATTATAGACCATTTTGGGAACGTTCGACATGTCCGGAGTCATCGTTTTTCATCCGAAAATTGATTTTTTGGACTGTACCCAAAATGATTCAAAATGTCAATTGGATCGTGCCTCATGTTGAATAACCACTTTTTAAACCCTCACAGTGACCAAAATTGCCATTTTTACAGAGTTTTCCTTACTCAAAAGCTTCAATTTTGACCCGTTTCAGGCACAGAAATGACTTTAAACACACTTATTTTAGTTGAAAAAGTCATAATTCACATCCAACAGTCATTAAGAGTCAAAAGATTAAATGTTAAAATTTCATCATTATAGACCATTTTGGGAACGTTCGACATGTCCGGAGTCATCGTTTTTCATCCGAAAATTGATTTTTTTGGACTGTACCCAAAATGATTCAAAATGTCAATTGGATCGTGCCTCATGTTGAATAACCACTTTTTAAACCCTCACAGTGACCAAAAGTGCCATTTTTACAGAGTTTTGCTTACTCAAAAGCTTCAATTTTGACCCGTTTCAGGCACAGAAATGACTTTAAACAGACGTATTTTAGTTGAAAAAGTCATAATTCACATTCAACAGTCATTTAGAGTCAAAAGATTAAATGTTAATTTCATCATTATAGACCATTTTGGGAACGTTCGACATGTCCGGAGTCATCGTTTTTCATCTGAAAATTGATTTTTTGGACTGTACCCAAAATGATTCAAAATGTCAATTGGATCGTGCCTCATGTTGAATAACCACTTTTTAAACCCTCACAGTGACCAAAAGTGCCATTTTTACAGAGTTTTGCTTACTCAAAAGCTTCAATTTTGACCCGTTTCAGGCACAGAAATGACTTTAAACACACTTATTTTAGTTGAAAAAGTCATAATTCACATCCAACAGTCATTTAGAGTCAAAAGATTAAATGTTAAAATTTCATCATTATAGACCATTTTGGGAACGTTCGGCATGTCCGGAGTCATCGTTTTTCATCCGAAAATCGATTTTTTGGACAGTACCAAAAATGATTCAAAATGTCAATTGGATCGTGCCTCATGTTGAATAACCACTTTTAAACCCTCACAGTGACCAAAATTGCCATTTTTACAGAGTTTTCCTTACTCAAAAGCTTCAATTTTGACCCGTTTCAGGCACAGAAATGACTTTAAACACACTTATTTTAGTTGAAAAAGTCATAATTCACATCCAACAGTCATTTAGAGTCAAAAGATTAAATTTTAAAATTTCATCATTATAGACCATTTTGGGAACGTTCGGCATGTCCGGAGTCATCGTTTTTCATCCGAAAATCGATTTTTTGGACTGAACCAAAAATGATTCAAAATGTCAATTGGATCGTGCCTCATGTTGAATAACCACTTTTTAAACCCTCACAGTGACCAAAATTGCCATTTTTACAGAGTTTTCCTTACTCAAAAGCTTCAATTTTGACCCGTTTCAGGCACAGAAATGACTTTAAACACACTTATTTTAGTTGAAAAAGTCATAATTCACATCCAACAGTCATTTAGAGTCAAAAGATTAAATGTTAAAATTTCATCATTATAGACCATTTTGGGAATGTTCGACATGTCCGGAGTCATCGTTTTTCATCCGAAAATTGATTTTTTGGACTGTACCCAAAATGATTCAAAATGTCAATTGGATCGTGCCTCATGTTGAATAACCACTTTTTAAACCCTCACAGTGACCAAAAGTGCCATTTTTACAGAGTTTTGCTTACTCAAAAGCTTCAATTTTGACCCGTTTCAGGCACAGAAATGACTTTAAACACACTTATTTTAGTTGAAAAAGTCATAATGCACATCCAACAGTCATTTAGAGTCAAAAGATTAAATGTTAAAATTTCATCATTATAGACCATTTTGGGAACGTTCGACATGTCCGGAGTCATCGTTTTTCATCCGAAAATTGATTTTTTGGACTGTACCCAAAATGATTCAAAATGTCAATTGGATCGTGCCTCATGTTGAATAACCACTTTTTAAACCCTCACAGTGACCAAAAGTGCCATTTTTACAGAGTTTTGCTTACTCAAAAGCTTCAATTTTGACCCGTTTCAGGCACAGAAATGACTTTAAACACACTTATTTTAGTTGAAAAAGTCATAATTCACATCCAACAGTCATTAAGAGTCAAAAGATTAAATGTTAAAATTTCATCATTATAGACCATTTTGGGAACGTTCGACATGTCCGGAGTCATCGTTTTTCATCCGAAAATTGATTTTTTTAGACTGTACCCAAAATGATTCAAAATGTCAATTGGATCGTGCCTCATGTTGAATAACCACTTTTTAAACCCTCACAGTGACCAAAAGTGCCATTTTTACAGAGTTTTGCTTACTCAAAAGCTTCAATTTTGACCCGTTTCAGGCACAGAAATGACTTTAAACAGACGTATTTTAGTTGAAAAAGTCATAATTCACATTCAACAGTCATTTAGAGTCAAAAGATTATATGTTAAAATTTCATCATTATAGACCATTTTGGGAACGTTCGGCATGTCCGGAGTCATCGTTTTTCATCCGAAAATTGATTTTTTGGACTGTACCAAAAATGATTCAAAATGTCAATTGGATCGTGCCTCATGTTGGATAACCACTTTTTAAACCCTCACAGTGACCAAAATTGCCATTTTTACAGAGTTTTGCTTACTCAAAAGCTTCAATTTTGACCCGTTTCAGGCACAGAAATGACTTTAAACACACTTATTTTAGTTGAAAAAGTCATAATGCACATCCAACAGTCATTTAGAGTCAAAAGATTAAATGTTAAAATTTCATCATTATAGACCATTTTGGGAACGTTCGACATGTCCGGAGTCATCGTTTTTCATCCGAAAATTGATTTTTTGGACTGTACCCAAAATGATTCAAAATGTCAATTGGATCGTGCCTCATGTTGAATAACCACTTTTTAAACCCTCACAGTGACCAAAAGTGCCATTTTTACAGAGTTTTGCTTACTCAAAAGCTTCAATTTTGACCCGTTTCAGGCACAGAAATGACTTTAAACACACTTATTTTAGTTGAAAAAGTCATAATGCACATCCAGCAGTCATTTAGAGTCAAAAGATTAAATGTTAAAATTTCATCATTATAGACCATTTTGGGAACGTTCGACATGTCCGGAGTCATCGTTTTTCATCCGAAAATTGATTTTTTGGACTGTACCCAAAATGATTCAAAATGTCAATTGGATCGTGCCTCATGTTGAATAACCACTTTTTAAACCCTCACAGTGACCAAAAGTGCAATTTTTACAGAGTTTTGCTTACTCAAAAGCTTCAATTTTGACCCGTTTCAGGCACAGAAATGACTTTAAACAGACGTATTTTAGTTGAAAAAGTCATAATTCACATCCAACAGTCATTTAGAGTCAAAAGATTAAATGTTAAAATTTCATCATTATAGACCATTTTGGGAACGTTCGACATGTCCGGAGTCATCGTTTTTCATCTGAAAATTGATTTTTTGGACTGTACCCAAAATGATTCAAAATGTCAATTGGATCGTGCCTCATGTTGAATAACCACTTTTTAAACCCTCACAGTGACCAAAAGTGCCATTTTTACAGAGTTTTGCTTACTCAAAAGCTTCAATTTTGACCCGTTTCAGGCACAGAAATGACTTTAAACACACTTATTTTAGTTGAAAAAGTCATAATTCACATCCAACAGTCATTTAGAGTCAAAAGATTAAATGTTAAAATTTCATCATTATAGACCATTTTGGGAACGTTCGGCATGTCCGGAGTCATCGTTTTTCATCCGAAAATCGATTTTTTGGACAGTACCAAAAATGATTCAAAATGTCAATTGGATCGTGCCTCATGTTGAATAACCACTTTTAAACCCTCACAGTGACCAAAATTGCCATTTTTACAGAGTTTTCCTTACTCAAAAGCTTCAATTTTGACCCGTTTCAGGCACAGAAATGACTTTAAACACACTTATTTTAGTTGAAAAAGTCATAATTCACATCCAACAGTCATTTAGAGTCAAAAGATTAAATGTTAAAATTTCATCATTATAGACCATTTTGGGAACGTTCGGCATGTCCGGAGTCATCGTTTTTCATCCGAAAATTGATATTTTGGACTGTACCAAAAATGATTCAAAATGTCAATTGGATCGTGCCTCATGTTGAATAACCACTTTTTAAACCCTCACAGTGACCAAAATTGCCATTTTTACAGAGTTTTCCTTACTCAAAAGCTTCAATTTTGACCCGTTTCAGGCACAGAAATGACTTTAAACACACTTATTTTAGTTGAAAAAGTCATAATTCACATCCAACAGTCATTAAGAGTCAAAAGATTAAATGTTAAAATTTCATCATTATAGACCATTTTGGGAACGTTCGACATGTCCGGAGTCATCGTTTTTCATCCGAAAATTGATTTTTTTGGACTGTACCCAAAATGATTCAAAATGTCAATTGGATCGTGCCTCATGTTGAATAACCACTTTTTAAACCCTCACAGTGACCAAAAGTGCCATTTTTACAGAGTTTTGCTTACTCAAAAGCTTCAATTTTGACCCGTTTCAGGCACAGAAATGACTTTAAACAGACGTATTTTAGTTGAAAAAGTCATAATTCACATTCAACAGTCATTTAGAGTCAAAAGATTAAATGTTAAAATTTCATCATTATAGACCATTTTGGGAACGTTCGGCATGTCCGGAGTCATCGTTTTTCATCCGAAAATTGATTTTTTGGACTGTACCAAAAATGATTCAAAATGTCAATTGGATCGTGCCTCATGTTGGATAACCACTTTTTAAACCCTCACAGTGACCAAAATTGCCATTTTTACAGAGTTTTGCTTACTCAAAAGCTTCAATTTTGACCCGTTTCAGGCACAGAAATGACTTTAAACACACTTATTTTAGTTGAAAAAGTCATAATTCACATCCAACAGTCATTAAGAGTCAAAAGATTAAATGTTAAAATTTCATCATTATAGACCATTTTGGGAACGTTCGACATGTCCGGAGTCATCGTTTTTCATCCGAAAATTGATTTTTTTGGACTGTACCCAAAATGATTCAAAATGTCAATTGGATCGTGCCTCATGTTGAATAACCACTTTTTAAACCCTCACAGTGACCAAAAGTGCCATTTTTACAGAGTTTTGCTTACTCAAAAACTTCAATTTTGACCCGTTTCAGGCACAGAAATGACTTTAAACAGACGTATTTTAGTTGAAAAAGTCATAATTCACATTCAACAGTCATTTAGAGTCAAAAGATTAAATGTTAAAATTTCATCATTATAGACCATTTTGGGAACGTTCGGCATGTCCGGAGTCATCGTTTTTCATCCGAAAATTGATTTTTTGGACTGTACCAAAAATGATTCAAAATGTCAATTGGATCGTGCCTCATGTTGGATAACCACTTTTTAAACCCTCACAGTGACCAAAATTGCCATTTTTACAGAGTTTTGCTTACTCAAAAGCTTCAATTTTGACCCGTTTCAGGCACAGAAATGACTTTAAACACACTTATTTTAGTTGAAAAAGTCATAATTCACATCCAACAGTCATTTAGAGTCAAAAGATTAAATGTTAAAATTTCATCATTATAGACCATTTTGGGAACGTTCGACATGTCCGGAGTCATCGTTTTTCATCCGAAAATTGATTTTTTGGACTGTACCCAAAATGATTCAAAATGTCAATTGGATTGTGCCTCATGTTGAATAACCACTTTTTAAACCCTCACAGTGACCAAAAGTGCCATTTTTACAGAGTTTTGCTTACTCAAAAGCTTCAATTTTGACCCGTTTCAGGCACAGAAATGACTTTAAACACACTTATTTTAGTTGAAAAAGTCATAATTCACATCCAACAGTCATTTAGAGTCAAAAGATTAAATGTTAAAATTTCATCATTATAGACCATTTTGGGAACGTTCGACATGTCCGGAGTCATCGTTTTTCATCTGAAAATTGATTTTTTGGACTGTACCCAAAATGATTCAAAATGTCAATTGGATCGTGCCTCATGTTGAATAACCACTTTTTAAACCCTCACAGTGACCAAAAGTGCCATTTTTACAGAGTTTTGCTTACTCAAAAGCTTCAATTTTGACCCGTTTCAGGCACAGAAATGACTTTAAACACACTTATTTTAGTTGAAAAAGTCATAATTCACATCCAACAGTCATTTAGAGTCAAAAGATTAAATGTTAAAATTTCATCATTATAGACCATTTTGGGAACGTTCGGCATGTCCGGAGTCATCGTTTTTCATCCGAAAATCGATTTTTTGGACAGTACCAAAAATGATTCAAAATGTCAATTGGATCGTGCCTCATGTTGAATAACCACTTTTAAACCCTCACAGTGACCAAAATTGCCATTTTTACAGTTTTCCTTACTCAAAAGCTTCAATTTTGACCCGTTTCAGGCACAGAAATGACTTTAAACACACTTATTTTAGTTGAAAAAGTCATAATTCACATCCAACAGTCATTTAGAGTCAAAAGATTAAATGTTAAAATTTCATCATTATAGACCATTTTGGGAACGTTCGGCATGTCCGGAGTCATCGTTTTTCATCCGAAAATTGATATTTTGGACTGTACCAAAAATGATTCAAAATGTCAATTGGATCGTGCCTCATGTTGAATAACCACTTTTTAAACCCTCACAGTGACCAAAATTGCCATTTTTACAGAGTTTTCCTTACTCAAAAGCTTCAATTTTGACCCGTTTCAGGCACAGAAATGACTTTAAACACACTTATTTTAGTTGAAAAAGTCATAATTCACATCCAACAGTCATTAAGAGTCAAAAGATTAAATGTTAAAATTTCATCATTATAGACCATTTTGGGAACGTTCGACATGTCCGGAGTCATCGTTTTTCATCCGAAAATTGATTTTTTTGGACTGTACCCAAAATGATTCAAAATGTCAATTGGATCGTGCCTCATGTTGAATAACCACTTTTTAAACCCTCACAGTGACCAAAAGTGCCATTTTTACAGAGTTTTGCTTACTCAAAAGCTTCAATTTTGACCCGTTTCAGGCACAGAAATGACTTTAAACAGACGTATTTTAGTTGAAAAAGTCATAATTCACATTCAACAGTCATTTAGAGTCAAAAGATTAAATGTTAAAATTTCATCATTATAGACCATTTTGGGAACGTTCGGCATGTCCGGAGTCATCGTTTTTCATCCGAAAATTGATTTTTTGGACTGTACCAAAAATGATTCAAAATGTCAATTGGATCGTGCCTCATGTTGGATAACCACTTTTTAAACCCTCACAGTGACCAAAATTGCCATTTTTACAGAGTTTTGCTTACTCAAAAGCTTCAATTTTGACCCGTTTCAGGCACAGAAATGACTTTAAACACACTTATTTTAGTTGAAAAAGTCATAATGCACATCCAACAGTCATTTAGAGTCAAAAGATTAAATGTTAAAATTTCATCATTATAGACCATTTTGGGAACGTTCGACATGTCCGGAGTCATCGTTTTTCATCCGAAAATTGATTTTTTGGACTGTACCCAAAATGATTCAAAATGTCAATTGGATCGTGCCTCATGTTGAATAACCACTTTTTAAACCCTCACAGTGACCAAAAGTGCCATTTTTACAGAGTTTTGCTTACTCAAAAGCTTCAATTTTGACCCGTTTCAGGCACAGAAATGACTTTAAACACACTTATTTTAGTTGAAAAAGTCATAATGCACATCCAACAGTCATTTAGAGTCAAAAGATTAAATGTTAAAATTTCATCATTATAGACCATTTTGGGAACGTTCGACATGTCCGGAGTCATCGTTTTTCATCCGAAAATTGATTTTTTGGACTGTACCCAAAATGATTCAAAATGTCAATTGGATCGTGCCTCATGTTGAATAACCACTTTTTAAACCCTCACAGTGACCAAAAGTGCCATTTTTACAGAGTTTTGCTTACTCAAAAGCTTCAATTTTGACCCGTTTCAGGCACAGAAATGACTTTAAACACACTTATTTTAGTTGAAAAAGTCATAATTCACATCCAACAGTCATTTAGAGTCAAAAGATTAAATGTTAAAATTTCATCATTATAGACCATTTTGGGAACGTTCGACATGTCCGGAGTCATCGTTTTTCATCTGAAAATTGATTTTTTGGACTGTACCCAAAATGATTCAAAATGTCAATTGGATCGTGCCTCATGTTGAATAACCACTTTTTAAACCCTCACAGTGACCAAAAGTGCCATTTTTACAGAGTTTTGCTTACTCAAAAGCTTCAATTTTGACCCGTTTCAGGCACAGAAATGACTTTAAACACACTTATTTTAGTTGAAAAAGTCATAATTCACATCCAACAGTCATTTAGAGTCAAAAGATTAAATGTTAAAATTTCATCATTATAGACCATTTTGGGAACGTTCGGCATGTCCGGAGTCATCGTTTTTCATCCGAAAATCGATTTTTTGGACAGTACCAAAAATGATTCAAAATGTCAATTGGATCGTGCCTCATGTTGAATAACCACTTTTAAACCCTCACAGTGACCAAAATTGCCATTTTTACAGAGTTTTCCTTACTCAAAAGCTTCAATTTTGACCCGTTTCAGGCACAGAAATGACTTTAAACACACTTATTTTAGTTGAAAAAGTCATAATTCACATCCAACAGTCATTTAGAGTCAAAAGATTAAATGTTAAAATTTCATCATTATAGACCATTTTGGGAACGTTCGGCATGTCCGGAGTCATCGTTTTTCATCCGAAAATTGATATTTTGGACTGTACCAAAAATGATTCAAAATGTCAATTGGATCGTGCCTCATGTTGAATAACCACTTTTTAAACCCTCACAGTGACCAAAATTGCCATTTTTACAGAGTTTTGCTTACTCAAAAGCTTCAATTTTGACCCGTTTCAGGCACAGAAATGACTTTAAACACACTTATTTTAGTTGAAAAAGTCATAATGCACATCCAACAGTCATTTAGAGTCAAAAGATTAAATGTTAAAATTTCATCATTATAGACCATTTTGGGAACGTTCGACATGTCCGGAGTCATCGTTTTTCATCCGAAAATTGATTTTTTGGACTGTACCCAAAATGATTCAAAATGTCAATTGGATCGTGCCTCATGTTGAATAACCACTTTTTAAACCCTCACAGTGACCAAAAGTGCCATTTTTACAGAGTTTTGCTTACTCAAAAGCTTCAATTTTGACCCGTTTCAGGCACAGAAATGACTTTAAACACACTTATTTTAGTTGAAAAAGTCATAATGCACATCCAACAGTCATTTAGAGTCAAAAGATTAAATGTTAAAATTTCATCATTATAGACCATTTTGGGAACGTTCGACATGTCCGGAGTCATCGTTTTTCATCCGAAAATTGATTTTTTGGACTGTACCCAAAATGATTCAAAATGTCAATTGGATCGTGCCTCATGTTGAATAACCACTTTTTAAACCCTCACAGTGACCAAAAGTGCCATTTTTACAGAGTTTTGCTTACTCAAAAGCTTCAATTTTGACCCGTTTCAGGCACAGAAATGACTTTAAACACACTTATTTTAGTTGAAAAAGTCATAATTCACATCCAACAGTCATTTAGAGTCAAAAGATTAAATGTTAAAATTTCATCATTATAGACCATTTTGGGAACGTTCGACATGTCCGGAGTCATCGTTTTTCATCTGAAAATTGATTTTTTGGACTGTACCCAAAATGATTCAAAATGTCAATTGGATCGTGCCTCATGTTGAATAACCACTTTTTAAACCCTCACAGTGACCAAAAGTGCCATTTTTACAGAGTTTTGCTTACTCAAAAGCTTCAATTTTGACCCGTTTCAGGCACAGAAATGACTTTAAACACACTTATTTTAGTTGAAAAAGTCATAATTCACATCCAACAGTCATTTAGAGTCAAAAGATTAAATGTTAAAATTTCATCATTATAGACCATTTTGGGAACGTTCGGCATGTCCGGAGTCATCGTTTTTCATCCGAAAATCGATTTTTTGGACAGTACCAAAAATGATTCAAAATGTCAATTGGATCGTGCCTCATGTTGAATAACCACTTTTAAACCCTCACAGTGACCAAAATTGCCATTTTTACAGAGTTTTCCTTACTCAAAAGCTTCAATTTTGACCCGTTTCAGGCACAGAAATGACTTTAAACACACTTATTTTAGTTGAAAAAGTCATAATTCACATCCAACAGTCATTTAGAGTCAAAAGATTAAATTTTAAAATTTCATCATTATAGACCATTTTGGGAACGTTCGGCATGTCCGGAGTCATCGTTTTTCATCCGAAAATCGATTTTTTGGACTGAACCAAAAATGATTCAAAATGTCAATTGGATCGTGCCTCATGTTGAATAACCACTTTTTAAACCCTCACAGTGACCAAAATTGCCATTTTTACAGAGTTTTCCTTACTCAAAAGCTTCAATTTTGACCCGTTTCAGGCACAGAAATGACTTTAAACACACTTATTTTAGTTGAAAAAGTCATAATTCACATCCAACAGTCATTTAGAGTCAAAAGATTAAATGTTAAAATTTCATCATTATAGACCATTTTGGGAATGTTCGACATGTCCGGAGTCATCGTTTTTCATCCGAAAATTGATTTTTTGGACTGTACCCAAAATGATTCAAAATGTCAATTGGATCGTGCCTCATGTTGAATAACCACTTTTTAAACCCTCACAGTGACCAAAAGTGCCATTTTTACAGAGTTTTGCTTACTCAAAAGCTTCAATTTTGACCCGTTTCAGGCACAGAAATGACTTTAAACACACTTATTTTAGTTGAAAAAGTCATAATGCACATCCAACAGTCATTTAGAGTCAAAAGATTAAATGTTAAAATTTCATCATTATAGACCATTTTGGGAACGTTCGACATGTCCGGAGTCATCGTTTTTCATCCGAAAATTGATTTTTTGGACTGTACCCAAAATGATTCAAAATGTCAATTGGATCGTGCCTCATGTTGAATAACCACTTTTTAAACCCTCACAGTGACCAAAAGTGCCATTTTTACAGAGTTTTGCTTACTCAAAAGCTTCAATTTTGACCCGTTTCAGGCACAGAAATGACTTTAAACACACTTATTTTAGTTGAAAAAGTCATAATTCACATCCAACAGTCATTAAGAGTCAAAAGATTAAATGTTAAAATTTCATCATTATAGACCATTTTGGGAACGTTCGACATGTCCGGAGTCATCGTTTTTCATCCGAAAATTGATTTTTTTAGACTGTACCCAAAATGATTCAAAATGTCAATTGGATCGTGCCTCATGTTGAATAACCACTTTTTAAACCCTCACAGTGACCAAAAGTGCCATTTTTACAGAGTTTTGCTTACTCAAAAGCTTCAATTTTGACCCGTTTCAGGCACAGAAATGACTTTAAACAGACGTATTTTAGTTGAAAAAGTCATAATTCACATTCAACAGTCATTTAGAGTCAAAAGATTATATGTTAAAATTTCATCATTATAGACCATTTTGGGAACGTTCGGCATGTCCGGAGTCATCGTTTTTCATCCGAAAATTGATTTTTTGGACTGTACCAAAAATGATTCAAAATGTCAATTGGATCGTGCCTCATGTTGGATAACCACTTTTTAAACCCTCACAGTGACCAAAATTGCCATTTTTACAGAGTTTTGCTTACTCAAAAGCTTCAATTTTGACCCGTTTCAGGCACAGAAATGACTTTAAACACACTTATTTTAGTTGAAAAAGTCATAATGCACATCCAACAGTCATTTAGAGTCAAAAGATTAAATGTTAAAATTTCATCATTATAGACCATTTTGGGAACGTTCGACATGTCCGGAGTCATCGTTTTTCATCCGAAAATTGATTTTTTGGACTGTACCCAAAATGATTCAAAATGTCAATTGGATCGTGCCTCATGTTGAATAACCACTTTTTAAACCCTCACAGTGACCAAAAGTGCCATTTTTACAGAGTTTTGCTTACTCAAAAGCTTCAATTTTGACCCGTTTCAGGCACAGAAATGACTTTAAACACACTTATTTTAGTTGAAAAAGTCATAATGCACATCCAGCAGTCATTTAGAGTCAAAAGATTAAATGTTAAAATTTCATCATTATAGACCATTTTGGGAACGTTCGACATGTCCGGAGTCATCGTTTTTCATCCGAAAATTGATTTTTTGGACTGTACCCAAAATGATTCAAAATGTCAATTGGATCGTGCCTCATGTTGAATAACCACTTTTTAAACCCTCACAGTGACCAAAAGTGCAATTTTTACAGAGTTTTGCTTACTCAAAAGCTTCAATTTTGACCCGTTTCAGGCACAGAAATGACTTTAAACAGACGTATTTTAGTTGAAAAAGTCATAATTCACATCCAACAGTCATTTAGAGTCAAAAGATTAAATGTTAAAATTTCATCATTATAGACCATTTTGGGAACGTTCGACATGTCCGGAGTCATCGTTTTTCATCTGAAAATTGATTTTTTGGACTGTACCCAAAATGATTCAAAATGTCAATTGGATCGTGCCTCATGTTGAATAACCACTTTTTAAACCCTCACAGTGACCAAAAGTGCCATTTTTACAGAGTTTTGCTTACTCAAAAGCTTCAATTTTGACCCGTTTCAGGCACAGAAATGACTTTAAACACACTTATTTTAGTTGAAAAAGTCATAATTCACATCCAACAGTCATTTAGAGTCAAAAGATTAAATGTTAAAATTTCATCATTATAGACCATTTTGGGAACGTTCGGCATGTCCGGAGTCATCGTTTTTCATCCGAAAATCGATTTTTTGGACAGTACCAAAAATGATTCAAAATGTCAATTGGATCGTGCCTCATGTTGAATAACCACTTTTAAACCCTCACAGTGACCAAAATTGCCATTTTTACAGAGTTTTCCTTACTCAAAAGCTTCAATTTTGACCCGTTTCAGGCACAGAAATGACTTTAAACACACTTATTTTAGTTGAAAAAGTCATAATTCACATCCAACAGTCATTTAGAGTCAAAAGATTAAATGTTAAAATTTCATCATTATAGACCATTTTGGGAACGTTCGGCATGTCCGGAGTCATCGTTTTTCATCCGAAAATTGATATTTTGGACTGTACCAAAAATGATTCAAAATGTCAATTGGATCGTGCCTCATGTTGAATAACCACTTTTTAAACCCTCACAGTGACCAAAATTGCCATTTTTACAGAGTTTTCCTTACTCAAAAGCTTCAATTTTGACCCGTTTCAGGCACAGAAATGACTTTAAACACACTTATTTTAGTTGAAAAAGTCATAATTCACATCCAACAGTCATTAAGAGTCAAAAGATTAAATGTTAAAATTTCATCATTATAGACCATTTTGGGAACGTTCGACATGTCCGGAGTCATCGTTTTTCATCCGAAAATTGATTTTTTTGGACTGTACCCAAAATGATTCAAAATGTCAATTGGATCGTGCCTCATGTTGAATAACCACTTTTTAAACCCTCACAGTGACCAAAAGTGCCATTTTTACAGAGTTTTGCTTACTCAAAAGCTTCAATTTTGACCCGTTTCAGGCACAGAAATGACTTTAAACAGACGTATTTTAGTTGAAAAAGTCATAATTCACATTCAACAGTCATTTAGAGTCAAAAGATTAAATGTTAAAATTTCATCATTATAGACCATTTTGGGAACGTTCGGCATGTCCGGAGTCATCGTTTTTCATCCGAAAATTGATTTTTTGGACTGTACCAAAAATGATTCAAAATGTCAATTGGATCGTGCCTCATGTTGGATAACCACTTTTTAAACCCTCACAGTGACCAAAATTGCCATTTTTACAGAGTTTTGCTTACTCAAAAGCTTCAATTTTGACCCGTTTCAGGCACAGAAATGACTTTAAACACACTTATTTTAGTTGAAAAAGTCATAATGCACATCCAACAGTCATTTAGAGTCAAAAGATTAAATGTTAAAATTTCATCATTATAGACCATTTTGGGAACGTTCGACATGTCCGGAGTCATCGTTTTTCATCCGAAAATTGATTTTTTGGACTGTACCCAAAATGATTCAAAATGTCAATTGGATCGTGCCTCATGTTGAATAACCACTTTTTAAACCCTCACAGTGACCAAAATTGCCATTTTTACAGAGTTTTCCTTACTCAAAAGCTTCAATTTTGACCCGTTTCAGGCACAGAAATGACTTTAAACACACTTATTTTAGTTGAAAAAGTCATAATTCACATCCAACAGTCATTAAGAGTCAAAAGATTAAATGTTAAAATTTCATCATTATAGACCATTTTGGGAACGTTCGACATGTCCGGAGTCATCGTTTTTCATCCGAAAATTGATTTTTTTGGACTGTACCCAAAATGATTCAAAATGTCAATTTGATCGTGCCTCATGTTGAATAACCACTTTTTAAACCCTCACAGTGACCAAAAGTGCCATTTTTACAGAGTTTTGCTTACTCAAAAACTTCAATTTTGACCCGTTTCAGGCACAGAAATGACTTTAAACAGACGTATTTTAGTTGAAAAAGTCATAATTCACATTCAACAGTCATTTAGAGTCAAAAGATTAAATGTTAAAATTTCATCATTATAGACCATTTTGGGAACGTTCGGCATGTCCGGAGTCATCGTTTTTCATCCGAAAATTGATTTTTTGGACTGTACCAAAAATGATTCAAAATGTCAATTGGATCGTGCCTCATGTTGGATAACCACTTTTTAAACCCTCACAGTGACCAAAATTGCCATTTTTACAGAGTTTTGCTTACTCAAAAGCTTCAATTTTGACCCGTTTCAGGCACAGAAATGACTTTAAACACACTTATTTTAGTTGAAAAAGTCATAATTCACATCCAACAGTCATTTAGAGTCAAAAGATTAAATGTTAAAATTTCATCATTATAGACCATTTTGGGAACGTTCGACATGTCCGGAGTCATCGTTTTTCATCTGAAAATTGATTTTTTGGACTGTACCCAAAATGATTCAAAATGTCAATTGGATCGTGCCTCATGTTGAATAACCACTTTTTAAACCCTCACAGTGACCAAAAGTGCCATTTTTACAGAGTTTTGCTTACTCAAAAGCTTCAATTTTGACCCGTTTCAGGCACAGAAATGACTTTAAACACACTTATTTTAGTTGAAAAAGTCATAATTCACATCCAACAGTCATTTAGAGTCAAAAGATTAAATGTTAAAATTTCATCATTATAGACCATTTTGGGAACGTTCGGCATGTCCGGAGTCATCGTTTTTCATCCGAAAATCGATTTTTTGGACAGTACCAAAAATGATTCAAAATGTCAATTGGATCGTGCCTCATGTTGAATAACCACTTTTAAACCCTCACAGTGACCAAAATTGCCATTTTTACAGAGTTTTCCTTACTCAAAAGCTTCAATTTTGACCCGTTTCAGGCACAGAAATGACTTTAAACACACTTATTTTAGTTGAAAAAGTCATAATTCACATCCAACAGTCATTTAGAGTCAAAAGATTAAATGTTAAAATTTCATCATTATAGACCATTTTGGGAACGTTCGGCATGTCCGGAGTCATCGTTTTTCATCCGAAAATTGATTTTTTGGACTGTACCCAAAATGATTCAAAATGTCAATTGGATCGTGCCTCATGTTGAATAACCACTTTTTAAACCCTCACAGTGACCAAAATTGCCATTTTTACAGAGTTTTCCTTACTCAAAAGCTTCAATTTTGACCCGTTTCAGGCACAGAAATGACTTTAAACACACTTATTTTAGTTGAAAAAGTCATAATTCACATCCAACAGTCATTAAGAGTCAAAAGATTAAATGTTAAAATTTCATCATTATAGACCATTTTGGGAACGTTCGACATGTCCGGAGTCATCGTTTTTCATCCGAAAATTGATTTTTTTGGACTGTACCCAAAATGATTCAAAATGTCAATTGGATCGTGCCTCATGTTGAATAACCACTTTTTAAACCCTCACAGTGACCAAAAGTGCCATTTTTACAGAGTTTTGCTTACTCAAAAACTTCAATTTTGACCCGTTTCAGGCACAGAAATGACTTTAAACAGACGTATTTTAGTTGAAAAAGTCATAATTCACATTCAACAGTCATTTAGAGTCAAAAGATTAAATGTTAAAATTTCATCATTATAGACCATTTTGGGAACGTTCGGCATGTCCGGAGTCATCGTTTTTCATCCGAAAATTGATTTTTTGGACTGTACCAAAAATGATTCAAAATGTCAATTGGATCGTGCCTCATGTTGGATAACCACTTTTTAAACCCTCACAGTGACCAAAATTGCCATTTTTACAGAGTTTTGCTTACTCAAAAGCTTCAATTTTGACCCGTTTCAGGCACAGAAATGACTTTAAACACACTTATTTTAGTTGAAAAAGTCATAATGCACATCCAACAGTCATTTAGAGTCAAAAGATTAAATGTTAAAATTTCATCATTATAGACCATTTTGGGAACGTTCGACATGTCCGGAGTCATCGTTTTTCATCCGAAAATAGATTTTTTGGACTGTACCCAAAATGATTCAAAATGTCAATTGGATCGTGCCTCATGTTGAATAACCACTTTTTAAACCCTCACAGTGACCAAAAGTGCCATTTTTACAGAGTTTTGCTTACTCAAAAGCTTCAATTTTGACCCGTTTCAGGCACAGAAATGACTTTAAACAGACGTATTTTAGTTGAAAAAGTCATAATTCACATTCAACAGTCATTTAGAGTCAAAAGATTAAATGTTAAAATTTCATCATTATAGACCATTTTGGGAACGTTCGGCATGTCCGGAGTCATCGTTTTTCATCTGAAAATTGATTTTTTGGACTGTACCCAAAATGATTCAAAATGTCAATTGGATCCTGCCTCATGTTGAATAACCACTTTTTAAACCCTCACAGTGACCAAAAGTGCCATTTTTACAGAGTTTTGCTTACTCAAAAGCTTCAATTTTGACCCGTTTCAGGCACAGAAATGACTTTAAACACACTTATTTTAGTTGAAAAAGTCATAATTCACATCCAACAGTCATTTAGAGTCAAAAGATTAAATGTTAAAATTTCATCATTATAGACCATTTTGGGAACGTTCGGCATGTCCGGAGTCATCGTTTTTCATCCGAAAATTGATTTTTTGGACAGTACCAAAAATGATTCAAAATGTCAATTGGATCGTGCCTCATGTTGAATAACCACTTTTAAACCCTCACAGTGACCAAAATTGCCATTTTTACAGAGTTTTCCTTACTCAAAAGCTTCAATTTTGACCCGTTTCAGGCACAGAAATGACTTTAAACACACTTATTTTAGTTGAAAAAGTCATAATTCACATCCAACAGTCATTTAGAGTCAAAAGATTAAATGTTAAAATTTCATCATTATAGACCATTTTGGGAACGTTCGGCATGTCCGGAGTCATCGTTTTTCATCCGAAAATTGATATTTTGGACTGTACCAAAAATGATTCAAAATGTCAATTGGATCGTGCCTCATGTTGAATAACCACTTTTTAAACCCTCACAGTGACCAAAATTGCCATTTTTACAGAGTTTTCCTTACTCAAAAGCTTCAATTTTGACCCGTTTCAGGCACAGAAATGACTTTAAACACACTTATTTTAGTTGAAAAAGTCATAATTCACATCCAACAGTCATTAAGAGTCAAAAGATTAAATGTTAAAATTTCATCATTATAGACCATTTTGGGAACGTTCGACATGTCCGGAGTCATCGTTTTTCATCCGAAAATTGATTTTTTTGGACTGTACCCAAAATGATTCAAAATGTCAATTGGATCGTGCCTCATGTTGAATAACCACTTTTTAAACCCTCACAGTGACCAAAAGTGCCATTTTTACAGAGTTTTGCTTACTCAAAAACTTCAATTTTGACCCGTTTCAGGCACAGAAATGACTTTAAACAGACGTATTTTAGTTGAAAAAGTCATAATTCACATTCAACAGTCATTTAGAGTCAAAAGATTAAATGTTAAAATTTCATCATTATAGACCATTTTGGGAACGTTCGGCATGTCCGGAGTCATCGTTTTTCATCCGAAAATTGATTTTTTGGACTGTACCAAAAATGATTCAAAATGTCAATTGGATCGTGCCTCATGTTGGATAACCACTTTTTAAACCCTCACAGTGACCAAAATTGCCATTTTTACAGAGTTTTGCTTACTCAAAAGCTTCAATTTTGACCCGTTTCAGGCACAGAAATGACTTTAAACACACTTATTTTAGTTGAAAAAGTCATAATGCACATCCAACAGTCATTTAGAGTCAAAAGATTAAATGTTAAAATTTCATCATTATAGACCATTTTGGGAACGTTCGACATGTCCGGAGTCATCGTTTTTCATCCGAAAATTGATTTTTTGGACTGTACCCAAAATGATTCAAAATGTCAATTGGATCGTGCCTCATGTTGAATAACCACTTTTTAAACCCTCACAGTGACCAAAAGTGCCATTTTTACAGAGTTTTGCTTACTCAAAAGCTTCAATTTTGACCCGTTTCAGGCACAGAAATGACTTTAAACACACTTATTTTAGTTGAAAAAGTCATAATGCACATCCAACAGTCATTTAGAGTCAAAAGATTAAATGTTAAAATTTCTTCATTATAGACCATTTTGGGAACGTTCGACATGTCCGGAGTCATCGTTTTTCATCCGAAAATTGATTTTTTGGACTGTACCCAAAATGATTCAAAATGTCAATTGGATCGTGCCTCATGTTGAATAACCACTTTTTAAACCCTCACAGTGACCAAAAGTGCCATTTTTACAGAGTTTTGCTTACTCAAAAGCTTCAATTTTGACCCGTTTCAGGCACAGAAATGACTTTAAACACACTTATTTTAGTTGAAAAAGTCATAATTCACATCCAACAGTCATTTAGAGTCAAAAGATTAAATGTTAAAATTTCATCATTATAGACCATTTTGGGAACGGTCGACATGTCCGGAGTCATCGTTTTTCATCTGAAAATTGATTTTTTGGACTGTACCCAAAATGATTCAAAATGTCAATTGGATCGTGCCTCATGTTGAATAACCACTTTTTAAACCCTCACAGTGACCAAAAGTGCCATTTCTACAGAGTTTTGCTTACTCAAAAGCTTCAATTTTGACCCGTTTCAGGCACAGAAATGACTTTAAACACACTTATTTTAGTTGAAAAAGTCATAATTCACATCCAACAGTCATTTAGAGTCAAAAGATTAAATGTTAAAATTTCATCATTATAGACCATTTTGGGAACGTTCGGCATGTCCGGAGTCATCGTTTTTCATCCGAAAATTGATTTTTTGGACAGTACCAAAAATGATTCAAAATGTCAATTGGATCGTGCCTCATGTTGAATAACCACTTTTAAACCCTCACAGTGACCAAAATTGCCATTTTTACAGAGTTTTCCTTACTCAAAAGCTTCAATTTTGACCCGTTTCAGGCACAGAAATGACTTTAAACACACTTATTTTAGTTGAAAAAGTCATAATTCACATCCAACAGTCATTTAGAGTCAAAAGATTAAATGTTAAAATTTCATCATTATAGACCATTTTGGGAACGTTCGGCATGTCCGGAGTCATCGTTTTTCATCCGAAAATTGATTTTTTTGGACTGTACCCAAAATGATTCAAAATGTCAATTGGATCGTGCCTCATGTTGAATAACCACTTTTTAAACCCTCACAGTGACCAAAAGTGCCATTTTTACAGAGTTTTGCTTACTCAAAAACTTCAATTTTGACCCGTTTCAGGCACAGAAATGACTTTAAACAGACGTATTTTAGTTGAAAAAGTCATAATTCACATTCAACAGTCATTTAGAGTCAAAAGATTAAATGTTAAAATTTCATCATTATAGACCATTTTGGGAACGTTCGGCATGTCCGGAGTCATCGTTTTTCATCCGAAAATTGATTTTTTGGACTGTACCAAAAATGATTCAAAATGTCAATTGGATCGTGCCTCATGTTGGATAACCACTTTTTAAACCCTCACAGTGACCAAAATTGCCATTTTTACAGAGTTTTGCTTACTCAAAAGCTTCAATTTTGACCCGTTTCAGGCACAGAAATGACTTTAAACACACTTATTTTAGTTGAAAAAGTCATAATGCACATCCAACAGTCATTTAGAGTCAAAAGATTAAATGTTAAAATTTCATCATTATAGACCATTTTGGGAACGTTCGACATGTCCGGAGTCATCGTTTTTCATCCGAAAATTGATTTTTTGGACTGTACCCAAAATGATTCAAAATGTCAATTGGATCGTGCCTCATGTTGAATAACCACTTTTTAAACCCTCACAGTGACCAAAAGTGCCATTTTTACAGAGTTTTGCTTACTCAAAAGCTTCAATTTTGACCCGTTTCAGGCACAGAAATGACTTTAAACACACTTATTTTAGTTGAAAAAGTCATAATGCACATCCAACAGTCATTTAGAGTCAAAAGATTAAATGTTAAAATTTCTTCATTATAGACCATTTTGGGAACGTTCGACATGTCCGGAGTCATCGTTTTTCATCCGAAAATTGATTTTTTGGACTGTACCCAAAATGATTCAAAATGTCAATTGGATCGTGCCTCATGTTGAATAACCACTTTTTAAACCCTCACAGTGACCAAAAGTGCCATTTTTACAGAGTTTTGCTTACTCAAAAGCTTCAATTTTGACCCGTTTCAGGCACAGAAATGACTTTAAACACACTTATTTTAGTTGAAAAAGTCATAATTCACATCCAACAGTCATTTAGAGTCAAAAGATTAAATGTTAAAATTTCATCATTATAGACCATTTTGGGAACGGTCGACATGTCCGGAGTCATCGTTTTTCATCTGAAAATTGATTTTTTGGACTGTACCCAAAATGATTCAAAATGTCAATTGGATCCTGCCTCATGTTGAATAACCACTTTTTAAACCCTCACAGTGACCAAAAGTGCCATTTTTACAGAGTTTTGCTTACTCAAAAGCTTCAATTTTGACCCGTTTCAGGCACAGAAATGACTTTAAACACACTTATTTTAGTTGAAAAAGTCATAATTCACATCCAACAGTCATTTAGAGTCAAAAGATTAAATGTTAAAATTTCATCATTATAGACCATTTTGGGAACGTTCGGCATGTCCGGAGTCATCGTTTTTCATCCGAAAATTGATTTTTTGGACAGTACCAAAAATGATTCAAAATGTCAATTGGATCGTGCCTCATGTTGAATAACCACTTTTAAACCCTCACAGTGACCAAAATTGCCATTTTTACAGAGTTTTCCTTACTCAAAAGCTTCAATTTTGACCCGTTTCAGGCACAGAAATGACTTTAAACACACTTATTTTAGTTGAAAAAGTCATAATTCACATCCAACAGTCATTTAGAGTCAAAAGATTAAATGTTAAAATTTCATCATTATAGACCATTTTGGGAACGTTCGGCATGTCCGGAGTCATCGTTTTTCATCCGAAAATTGATATTTTGGACTGTACCAAAAATGATTCAAAATGTCAATTGGATCGTGCCTCATGTTGAATAACCACTTTTTAAACCCTCACAGTGACCAAAATTGCCATTTTTACAGAGTTTTCCTTACTCAAAAGCTTCAATTTTGACCCGTTTCAGGCACAGAAATGACTTTAAACACACTTATTTTAGTTGAAAAAGTCATAATTCACATCCAACAGTCATTAAGAGTCAAAAGATTAAATGTTAAAATTTCATCATTATAGACCATTTTGGGAACGTTCGACATGTCCGGAGTCATCGTTTTTCATCCGAAAATTGATTTTTTTGGACTGTACCCAAAATGATTCAAAATGTCAATTGGATCGTGCCTCATGTTGAATAACCACTTTTTAAACCCTCACAGTGACCAAAAGTGCCATTTTTACAGAGTTTTGCTTACTCAAAAACTTCAATTTTGACCCGTTTCAGGCACAGAAATGACTTTAAACAGACGTATTTTAGTTGAAAAAGTCATAATTCACATTCAACAGTCATTTAGAGTCAAAAGATTAAATGTTAAAATTTCATCATTATAGACCATTTTGGGAACGTTCGGCATGTCCGGAGTCATCGTTTTTCATCCGAAAATTGATTTTTTGGACTGTACCAAAAATGATTCAAAATGTCAATTGGATCGTGCCTCATGTTGGATAACCACTTTTTAAACCCTCACAGTGACCAAAATTGCCATTTTTACAGAGTTTTGCTTACTCAAAAGCTTCAATTTTGACCCGTTTCAGGCACAGAAATGACTTTAAACACACTTATTTTAGTTGAAAAAGTCATAATGCACATCCAACAGTCATTTAGAGTCAAAAGATTAAATGTTAAAATTTCATCATTATAGACCATTTTGGGAACGTTCGACATGTCCGGAGTCATCGTTTTTCATCCGAAAATTGATTTTTTGGACTGTACCCAAAATGATTCAAAATGTCAATTGGATCGTGCCTCATGTTGAATAACCACTTTTTAAACCCTCACAGTGACCAAAAGTGCCATTTTTACAGAGTTTTGCTTACTCAAAAGCTTCAATTTTGACCCGTTTCAGGCACAGAAATGACTTTAAACACACTTATTTTAGTTGAAAAAGTCATAATGCACATCCAACAGTCATTTAGAGTCAAAAGATTAAATGTTAAAATTTCATCATTATAGACCATTTTGGGAACGTTCGACATGTCCGGAGTCATCGTTTTTCATCCGAAAATTGATTTTTTGGACTGTACCCAAAATGATTCAAAATGTCAATTGGATCGTGCCTCATGTTGAATAACCACTTTTTAAACCCTCACAGTGACCAAAAGTGCCATTTTTACAGAGTTTTGCTTACTCAAAAGCTTCAATTTTGACCCGTTTCAGGCACAGAAATGACTTTAAACACACTTATTTTAGTTGAAAAAGTCATAATTCACATCCAACAGTCATTTAGAGTCAAAAGATTAAATGTTAAAATTTCATCATTATAGACCATTTTGGGAACGTTCGACATGTCCGGAGTCATCGTTTTTCATCTGAAAATTGATTTTTTGGACTGTACCCAAAATGATTCAAAATGTCAATTGGATCCTGCCTCATGTTGAATAACCACTTTTTAAACCCTCACAGTGACCAAAAGTGCCATTTTTACAGAGTTTTGCTTACTCAAAAGCTTCAATTTTGACCCGTTTCAGGCACAGAAATGACTTTAAACACACTTATTTTAGTTGAAAAAGTCATAATTCACATCCAACAGTCATTTAGAGTCAAAAGATTAAATGTTAAAATTTCATCATTATAGACCATTTTGGGAACGTTCGGCATGTCCGGAGTCATCGTTTTTCATCCGAAAATTGATTTTTTGGACAGTACCAAAAATGATTCAAAATGTCAATTGGATCGTGCCTCATGTTGAATAACCACTTTTAAACCCTCACAGTGACCAAAATTGCCATTTTTACAGCGTTTTCCTTACTCAAAAGCTTCAATTTTGACCCGTTTCAGGCACAGAAATGACTTTAAACACACTTATTTTAGTTGAAAAAGTCATAATTCACATCCAACAGTCATTTAGAGTCAAAAGATTAAATGTTAAAATTTCATCATTATAGACCATTTTGGGAACGTTCGGCATGTCCGGAGTCATCGTTTTTCATCCGAAAATTGATATTTTGGACTGTACCAAAAATGATTCAAAATGTCAATTGGATCGTGCCTCATGTTGAATAACCACTTTTTAAACCCTCACAGTGACCAAAATTGCCATTTTTACAGAGTTTTCCTTACTCAAAAGCTTCAATTTTGACCCGTTTCAGGCACAGAAATGACTTTAAACACACTTATTTTAGTTGAAAAAGTCATAATTCACATCCAACAGTCATTAAGAGTCAAAAGATTAAATGTTAAAATTTCATCATTATAGACCATTTTGGGAACGTTCGACATGTCCGGAGTCATCGTTTTTCATCCGAAAATTGATTTTTTTGGACTGTACCCAAAATGATTCAAAATGTCAATTGGATCGTGCCTCATGTTGAATAACCACTTTTTAAACCCTCACAGTGACCAAAATTGCCATTTTTACAGAGTTTTCCTTACTCAAAAGCTTCAATTTTGACCCGTTTCAGGCACAGAAATGACTTTAAACACACTTATTTTAGTTGAAAAAGTCATAATTCACATCCAACAGTCATTAAGAGTCAAAAGATTAAATGTTAAAATTTCATCATTATAGACCATTTTGGGAACGTTCGACATGTCCGGAGTCATCGTTTTTCATCCGAAAATTGATTTTTTTGGACTGTACCCAAAATGATTCAAAATGTCAATTGGATCGTGCCTCATGTTGAATAACCACTTTTTAAACCCTCACAGTGACCAAAAGTGCCATTTTTACAGAGTTTTGCTTACTCAAAAACTTCAATTTTGACCCGTTTCAGGCACAGAAATGACTTTAAACAGACGTATTTTAGTTGAAAAAGTCATAATTCACATTCAACAGTCATTTAGAGTCAAAAGATTAAATGTTAAAATTTCATCATTATAGACCATTTTGGGAACGTTCGGCATGTCCGGAGTCATCGTTTTTCATCCGAAAATTGATTTTTTGGACTGTACCAAAAATGATTCAAAATGTCAATTGGATCGTGCTCATGTTGGATAACCACTTTTTAACCCTCACAGTGACCAAAATTGCCATTTTTACAGAGTTTTGCTTACTCAAAAGCTTCAATTTTGACCCGTTTCAGGCACAGAAATGACTTTAAACACACTTATTTTAGTTGAAAAAGTCATAATGCACATCCAACAGTCATTTAGAGTCAAAGATTAAATGTTAAAATTTCATCATTATAGACCATTTTGGAACGTTCGGCATGTCCGGAGTCATCGTTTTTCATCCGAAAATTGATTTTTTGGACAGTACCAAAAATGATTCAAAATGTCAATTTGGATCGTGCCTCATGTTTTGAATAACCACTTTTAAACCCTCACAGTGACCAAAATTGCCCATTTTTACAGAGTTTTCCTTACTCAAAAGCTTCAATTTTGACCCGTTTCAGGCACAGAAATGACTTTAAACACACTTATTTTAGTTGAAAAAGTCATAATTCACATCCAACAGTCATTTAGAGTCAAAAGATTAAATGTTAAAATTTCATCATTATAGACCATTTTGGGAACGTTCGGCATGTCCGGAGTCATCGTTTTTCATCCGAAAATTGATATTTTGGACTGTACCAAAAATGATTCAAAATGTCAATTGGATCGTGCCTCATGTCGAATAACCACTTTTTAAACCCTCACAGTGACCAAAATTGCCATTTTTACAGAGTTTTCCTTACTCAAAAGCTTCAATTTTGACCCGTTTCAGGCACAGAAATGACTTTAAACACACTTATTTTAGTTGAAAAAGTCATAATTCACATCCAACAGTCATTAAGAGTCAAAAGATTAAATGTTAAAATTTCATCATTATAGACCATTTTGGGAACGTTCGACATGTCCGGAGTCATCGTTTTTCATCCGAAAATTGATTTTTTTGGACTGTACCCAAAATGATTCAAAATGTCAATTGGATCGTGCCTCATGTTGAATAACCACTTTTTAAACCCTCACAGTGACCAAAAGTGCCATTTTTACAGAGTTTTGCTTACTCAAAAACTTCAATTTTGACCCGTTTCAGGCACAGAAATGACTTTAAACAGACGTATTTTAGTTGAAAAAGTCATAATTCACATTCAACAGTCATTTAGAGTCAAAAGATTAAATGTTAAAATTTCATCATTATAGACCATTTTGGGAACGTTCGGCATGTCCGGAGTCATCGTTTTTCATCCGAAAATTGATTTTTTGGACTGTACCAAAAATGATTCAAAATGTCAATTGGATCGTGCCTCATGTTGGATAACCACTTTTTAAACCCTCACAGTGACCAAAATTGCCATTTTTACAGAGTTTTGCTTACTCAAAAGCTTCAATTTTGACCCGTTTCAGGCACAGAAATGACTTTAAACACACTTATTTTAGTTGAAAAAGTCATAATGCACATCCAACAGTCATTTAGAGTCAAAAGATTAAATGTTAAAATTTCATCATTATAGACCATTTTGGGAACGTTCGACATGTCCGGAGTCATCGTTTTTCATCCGAAAATTGATTTTTTGGACTGTACCCAAAATGATTCAAAATGTCAATTGGATCGTGCCTCATGTTGAATAACCACTTTTTAAACCCTCACAGTGACCAAAAGTGCCATTTTTACAGAGTTTTGCTTACTCAAAAGCTTCAATTTTAACCCGTTTCAGGCACAGAAATGACTTTAAACACACTTATTTTAGTTGAAAAAGTCATAATGCACATCCAACAGTCATTTAGAGTCAAAAGATTAAATGTTAAAATTTCTTCATTATAGACCATTTTGGGAACGTTCGACATGTCCGGAGTCATCGTTTTTCATCCGAAAATTGATTTTTTGGACTGTACCCAAAATGATTCAAAATGTCAATTGGATCGTGCCTCATGTTGAATAACCACTTTTTAAACCCTCACAGTGACCAAAAGTGCCATTTTTACAGAGTTTTGCTTACTCAAAAGCTTCAATTTTGACCCGTTTCAGGCACAGAAATGACTTTAAACACACTTATTTTAGTTGAAAAAGTCATAATTCACATCCAACAGTCATTTAGAGTCAAAAGATTAAATGTTAAAATTTCATCATTATAGACCATTTTGGGAACGGTCGACATGTCCGGAGTCATCGTTTTTCATCTGAAAATTGATTTTTTGGACTGTACCCAAAATGATTCAAAATGTCAATTGGATCCTGCCTCATGTTGAATAACCACTTTTTAAACCCTCACAGTGACCAAAAGTGCCATTTTTACAGAGTTTTGCTTACTCAAAAGCTTCAATTTTGACCCGTTTCAGGCACAGAAATGACTTTAAACACACTTATTTTAGTTGAAAAAGTCATAATTCACATCCAACAGTCATTTAGAGTCAAAAGATTAAATGTTAAAATTTCATCATTATAGACCATTTTGGGAACGTTCGGCATGTCCGGAGTCATCGTTTTTCATCCGAAAATTGATTTTTTGGACAGTACCAAAAATGATTCAAAATGTCAATTGGATCGTGCCTCATGTTGAATAACCACTTTTAAACCCTCACAGTGACCAAAATTGCCATTTTTACAGAGTTTTCCTTACTCAAAAGCTTCAATTTTGACCCGTTTCAGGCACAGAAATGACTTTAAACACACTTATTTTAGTTGAAAAAGTCATAATTCACATCCAACAGTCATTTAGAGTCAAAAGATTAAATGTTAAAATTTCATCATTATAGACCATTTTGGGAACGTTCGGCATGTCCGGAGTCATCGTTTTTCATACGAAAATTGATATTTTGGACTGTACCAAAAATGATTCAAAATGTCAATTGGATCGTGCCTCATGTTGAATAACCACTTTTTAAACCCTCACAGTGACCAAAATTGCCATTTTTACAGAGTTTTCCTTACTCAAAAGCTTCAATTTTGACCCGTTTCAGGCACAGAAATGACTTTAAACACACTTATTTTAGTTGAAAAAGTCATAATTCACATCCAACAGTCATTAAGAGTCAAAAGATTAAATGTTAAAATTTCATCATTATAGACCATTTTGGGAACGTTCGACATGTCCGGAGTCATCGTTTTTCATCCGAAAATTGATTTTTTTGGACTGTACCCAAAATGATTCAAAATGTCAATTGGATCGTGCCTCATGTTGAATAACCACTTTTTAAACCCTCACAGTGACCAAAAGTGCCATTTTTACAGAGTTTTGCTTACTCAAAAACTTCAATTTTGACCCGTTTCAGGCACAGAAATGACTTTAAACAGACGTATTTTAGTTGAAAAAGTCATAATTCACATTCAACAGTCATTTAGAGTCAAAAGATTAAATGTTAAAATTTCATCATTATAGACCATTTTGGGAACGTTCGGCATGTCCGGAGTCATCGTTTTTCATCCGAAAATTGATTTTTTGGACTGTACCAAAAATGATTCAAAATGTCAATTGGATCGTGCCTCATGTTGGATAACCACTTTTTAAACCCTCACAGTGACCAAAATTGCCATTTTTACAGAGTTTTGCTTACTCAAAAGCTTCAATTTTGACCCGTTTCAGGCACAGAAATGACTTTAAACACACTTATTTTAGTTGAAAAAGTCATAATGCACATCCAACAGTCATTTAGAGTCAAAAGATTAAATGTTAAAATTTCATCATTATAGACCATTTTGGGAACGTTCGACATGTCCGGAGTCATCGTTTTTCATCCGAAAATTGATTTTTTGGACTGTACCCAAAATGATTCAAAATGTCAATTGGATCGTGCCTCATGTTGAATAACCACTTTTTAAACCCTCACAGTGACCAAAAGTGCCATTTTTACAGAGTTTTGCTTACTCAAAAGCTTCAATTTTGACCCGTTTCAGGCACAGAAATGACTTTAAACACACTTATTTTAGTTGAAAAAGTCATAATGCACATCCAACAGTCATTTAGAGTCAAAAGATTAAATGTTAAAATTTCATCATTATAGACCATTTTGGGAACGTTCGACATGTCCGGAGTCATCGTTTTTCATCCGAAAATTGATTTTTTGGACTGTACCCAAAATGATTCAAAATGTCAATTGGATCGTGCCTCATGTTGAATAACCACTTTTTAAACCCTCACAGTGACCAAAAGTGCCATTTTTACAGAGTTTTGCTTACTCAAAAGCTTCAATTTTGACCCGTTTCAGGCACAGAAATGACTTTAAACACACTTATTTTAGTTGAAAAAGTCATAATTCACATCCAACAGTCATTTAGAGTCAAAAGATTAAATGTTAAAATTTCATCATTATAGACCATTTTGGGAACGTTCGACATGTCCGGAGTCATCGTTTTTCATCTGAAAATTGATTTTTTGGACTGTACCCAAAATGATTCAAAATGTCAATTGGATCCTGCCTCATGTTGAATAACCACTTTTTAAACCCTCACAGTGACCAAAAGTGCCATTTTTACAGAGTTTTGCTTACTCAAAAGCTTCAATTTTGACCCTTTTCAGGCACAGAAATGACTTTAAACACACTTATTTTAGTTGAAAAAGTCATAATTCACATCCAACAGTCATTTAGAGTCAAAAGATTAAATGTTAAAATTTCATCATTATAGACCATTTTGGGAACGTTCGGCATGTCCGGAGTCATCGTTTTTCATCCGAAAATTGATTTTTTGGACAGTACCAAAAATGATTCAAAATGTCAATTGGATCGTGCCTCATGTTGAATAACCACTTTTAAACCCTCACAGTGACCAAAATTGCCATTTTTACAGCGTTTTCCTTACTCAAAAGCTTCAATTTTGACCCGTTTCAGGCACAGAAATGACTTTAAACACACTTATTTTAGTTGAAAAAGTCATAATTCACATCCAACAGTCATTTAGAGTCAAAAGATTAAATGTTAAAATTTCATCATTATAGACCATTTTGGGAACGTTCGGCATGTCCGGAGTCATCGTTTTTCATCCGAAAATTGATATTTTGGACTGTACCAAAAATGATTCAAAATGTCAATTGGATCGTGCCTCATGTTGAATAACCACTTTTTAAACCCTCACAGTGACCAAAATTGCCATTTTTACAGAGTTTTCCTTACTCAAAAGCTTCAATTTTGACCCGTTTCAGGCACAGAAATGACTTTAAACACACTTATTTTAGTTGAAAAAGTCATAATTCACATCCAACAGTCATTAAGAGTCAAAAGATTAAATGTTAAAATTTCATCATTATAGACCATTTTGGGAACGTTCGACATGTCCGGAGTCATCGTTTTTCATCCGAAAATTGATTTTTTTGGACTGTACCCAAAATGATTCAAAATGTCAATTGGATCGTGCCTCATGTTGAATAACCACTTTTTAAACCCTCACAGTGACCAAAAGTGCCATTTTTACAGAGTTTTGCTTACTCAAAAGCTTCAATTTTGACCCGTTTCAGGCACAGAAATGACTTTAAACAGACGTATTTTAGTTGAAAAAGTCATAATTCACATTCAACAGTCATTTAGAGTCAAAAGATTAAATGTTAAAATTTCATCATTATAGACCATTTTGGGAACGTTCGGCATGTCCGGAGTCATCGTTTTTCATCCGAAAATTGATTTTTTGGACTGTACCAAAAATGATTCAAAATGTCAATTGGATCGTGCCTCATGTTGGATAACCACTTTTTAACCCTCAAAGTGACCAAAATTGCCATTTTTACAGAGTTTTGCTTACTCAAAAGCTTCAATTTTGACCCGTTTCAGGCACAGAAATGACTTTAAACACACTTATTTTAGTTGAAAAAGTCATAATGCACATCCAACAGTCATTTAGAGTCAAAAGATTAAATGTTAAAATGTCATCATTATAGACCATTTTGGGAACGTTCGACATGTCCGGAGTCATCGTTTTTCATCCGAAAATTGATTTTTTGGACTGTACCCAAAATGATTCAAAATGTCAATTGGATCGTGCCTCATGTTGAATAACCACTTTTTAAACCCTCACAGTGACCAAAAGTGCCATTTTTACAGAGTTTTGCTTACTCAAAAACTTCAATTTTGACCCGTTTCAGGCACAGAAATGACTTTAAACAGACGTATTTTAGTTGAAAAAGTCATAATTCACATTCAACAGTCATTTAGAGTCAAAAGATTAAATGTTAAAATTTCATCATTATAGACCATTTTGGGAACGTTCGGCATGTCCGGAGTCATCGTTTTTCATCCGAAAATTGATTTTTTGGACTGTACCAAAAATGATTCAAAATGTCAATTGGATCGTGCCTCATGTTGGATAACCACTTTTTAAACCCTCACAGTGACCAAAAGTGCCATTTTTACAGAGTTTTGCTTACTCAAAAGCTTCAATTTTGACCCGTTTCAGGCACAGAAATGACTTTAAACACACTTATTTTAGTTGAAAAAGTCATAATTCACATCCAACAGTCATTTAGAGTCAAAAGATTAAATGTTAAAATTTCATCATTATAGACCATTTTGGGAACGGTCGACATGTCCGGAGTCATCGTTTTTCATCTGAAAATTGATTTTTTGGACTGTACCCAAAATGATTCAAAATGTCAATTGGATCCTGCCTCATGTTGAATAACCACTTTTTAAACCCTCACAGTGACCAAAAGTGCCATTTTTACAGAGTTTTGCTTACTCAAAAGCTTCAATTTTGACCCGTTTCAGGCACAGAAATGACTTTAAACACACTTATTTTAGTTGAAAAAGTCATAATTCACATCCAACAGTCATTTAGAGTCAAAAGATTAAATGTTAAAATTTCATCATTATAGACCATTTTGGGAACGTTCGGCATGTCCGGAGTCATCGTTTTTCATCCGAAAATTGATTTTTTGGACAGTACCAAAAATGATTCAAAATGTCAATTGGATCGTGCCTCATGTTGAATAACCACTTTTAAACCCTCACAGTGACCAAAATTGCCATTTTTACAGAGTTTTCCTTACTCAAAAGCTTCAATTTTGACCCGTTTCAGGCACAGAAATGACTTTAAACACACTTATTTTAGTTGAAAAAGTCATAATTCACATCCAACAGTCATTTAGAGTCAAAAGATTAAATGTTAAAATTTCATCATTATAGACCATTTTGGGAACGTTCGGCATGTCCGGAGTCATCGTTTTTCATCCGAAAATTGATATTTTGGACTGTACCAAAAATGATTCAAAATGTCAATTGGATCGTGCCTCATGTTGAATAACCACTTTTTAAACCCTCACAGTGACCAAAATTGCCATTTTTACAGAGTTTTCCTTACTCAAAAGCTTCAATTTTGACCCGTTTCAGGCACAGAAATGACTTTAAACACACTTATTTTAGTTGAAAAAGTCATAATTCACATCCAACAGTCATTAAGAGTCAAAAGATTAAATGTTAAAATTTCATCATTATAGACCATTTTGGGAACGTTCGACATGTCCGGAGTCATCGTTTTTCATCCGAAAATTGATTTTTTTGGACTGTACCCAAAATGATTCAAAATGTCAATTGGATCGTGCCTCATGTTGAATAACCACTTTTTAAACCCTCACAGTGACCAAAAGTGCCATTTTTACAGAGTTTTGCTTACTCAAAAACTTCAATTTTGACCCGTTTCAGGCACAGAAATGACTTTAAACAGACGTATTTTAGTTGAAAAAGTCATAATTCACATTCAACAGTCATTTAGAGTCAAAAGATTAAATGTTAAAATTTCATCATTATAGACCATTTTGGGAACGTTCGGCATGTCCGGAGTCATCGTTTTTCATCCGAAAATTGATTTTTTGGACTGTACCAAAAATGATTCAAAATGTCAATTGGATCGTGCCTCATGTTGGATAACCACTTTTTAAACCCTCACAGTGACCAAAATTGCCATTTTTACAGAGTTTTGCTTACTCAAAAGCTTCAATTTTGACCCGTTTCAGGCACAGAAATGACTTTAAACACACTTATTTTAGTTGAAAAAGTCATAATGCACATCCAACAGTCATTTAGAGTCAAAAGATTAAATGTTAAAATTTCATCATTATAGACCATTTTGGGAACGTTCGACATGTCCGGAGTCATCGTTTTTCATCCGAAAATTGATTTTTTGGACTGTACCCAAAATGATTCAAAATGTCAATTGGATCGTGCCTCATGTTGAATAACCACTTTTTAAACCCTCACAGTGACCAAAAGTGCCATTTTTACAGAGTTTTGCTTACTCAAAAGCTTCAATTTTGACCCGTTTCAGGCACAGAAATGACTTTAAACACACTTATTTTAGTTGAAAAAGTCATAATGCACATCCAACAGTCATTTAGAGTCAAAAGATTAAATGTTAAAATTTCATCATTATAGACCATTTTGGGAACGTTCGACATGTCCGGAGTCATCGTTTTTCATCCGAAAATTGATTTTTTGGACTGTACCCAAAATGATTCAAAATGTCAATTGGATCGTGCCTCATGTTGAATAACCACTTTTTAAACCCTCACAGTGACCAAAAGTGCCATTTTTACAGAGTTTTGCTTACTCAAAAGCTTCAATTTTGACCCGTTTCAGGCACAGAAATGACTTTAAACACACTTATTTTAGTTGAAAAAGTCATAATTCAGTCATTAGAGTCAAAAGATTAAATGTTAAAATTTCATCATTATAGACCATTTTGGGAACGTTCGACATGTCCGGAGTCATCGTTTTTCATCTGAAAATTGATTTTTTGGACTGTACCCAAAATGATTCAAAATGTCAATTGGATCCTGCCTCATGTTGAATAACCACTTTTTAAACCCTCACAGTGACCAAAAGTGCCATTTTTACAGAGTTTTGCTTACTCAAAAGCTTCAATTTTGACCCGTTTCAGGCACAGAAATGACTTTAAACACACTTATTTTAGTTGAAAAAGTCATAATTCACATCCAACAGTCATTTAGAGTCAAAAGATTAAATGTTAAAATTTCATCATTATAGACCATTTTGGGAACGTTCGGCATGTCCGGAGTCATCGTTTTTCATCCGAAAATTGATTTTTTGGACAGTACCAAAAATGATTCAAAATGTCAATTGGATCGTGCCTCATGTTGAATAACCACTTTTAAACCCTCACAGTGACCAAAATTGCCATTTTTACAGCGTTTTCCTTACTCAAAAGCTTCAATTTTGACCCGTTTCAGGCACAGAAATGACTTTAAAACACACTTATTTTAGTTGAAAAAGTCATAATTCACATCCAACAGTCATTTAGAGTCAAAAGATTAAATGTTAAAATTCATCATTATAGACCATTTTGGGAACGTTCGGCATGTCCGGAGTCATCGTTTTTCATCCGAAAATTGATATTTTGGACTGTACCAAAAATGATTCAAAATGTCAATTGGATCGTGCCTCATGTTGAATAACCACTTTTTTAAACCCTCACAGTGACCAAAATTGCCATTTTTACAGAGTTTTCCTTACTCAAAAGCTTCAATTTTGACCCGTTTCAGGCACAGAATGACTTTAAACACACTTATTTTAGTTGAAAAAGTCATAATTCACATCCAACAGTCATTAAGAGTCAAAAGATTAAATGTTAAAATTTCATCATTATAGACCATTTTGGGAACGTTCGACATGTCCGGAGTCATCGTTTTTCATCCGAAAATTGATTTTTTTGGACTGTACCCAAAATGATTCAAAATGTCAATTGGATCGTGCCTCATGTTGAATAACCACTTTTTAAACCCTCACAGTGACCAAAAGTGCCATTTTTACAGAGTTTTGCTTACTCAAAAGCTTCAATTTTGACCCGTTTCAGGCACAGAAATGACTTTAAACAGACGTATTTTAGTTGAAAAAGTCATAATTCACATTCAACAGTCATTTAGAGTCAAAAGATTAAATGTTAAAATTTCATCATTATAGACCATTTTGGGAACGTTCGGCATGTCCGGAGTCATCGTTTTTCATCCGAAAATTGATTTTTTGGACTGTACCAAAAATGATTCAAAATGTCAATTGGATCGTGCCTCATGTTGGATAACCACTTTTTAAACCCTCAAAGTGACCAAAATTGCCATTTTTACAGAGTTTTGCTTACTCAAAAGCTTCAATTTGACCCGTTTCAGGCACAGAAATGACTTTAAACACACTTATTTTAGTTGAAAAAGTCATAATGCACATCCAACAGTCATTTAGAGTCAAAAGATTAAATGTTAAAATTTCATCATTATAGACCATTTTGGGAACGTTCGACATGTCCGGAGTCATCGTTTTTCATCCGAAAATTGATTTTTTGGACTGTACCCAAAATGATTCAAAATGTCAATTGGATCGTGCCTCATGTTGAATAACCACTTTTTAAACCCTCACAGTGACCAAAAGTGCCATTTTTACAGAGTTTTGCTTACTCAAAAACTTCAATTTTGACCCGTTTCAGGCACAGAAATGACTTTAAACAGACGTATTTTAGTTGAAAAAGTCATAATTCACATTCAACAGTCATTTAGAGTCAAAAGATTAAATGTTAAAATTTCATCATTATAGACCATTTTGGGAACGTTCGGCATGTCCGGAGTCATCGTTTTTCATCCGAAAATTGATTTTTTGGACTGTACCAAAAATGATTCAAAATGTCAATTGGATCGTGCCTCATGTTGGATAACCACTTTTTAAACCCTCACAGTGACCAAAATTGCCATTTTTACAGAGTTTTGCTTACTCAAAAGCTTCAATTTTGACCCGTTTCAGGCACAGAAATGACTTTAAACACACTTATTTTAGTTGAAAAAGTCATAATGCACATCCAACAGTCATTTAGAGTCAAAAGATTAAATGTTAAAATTTCATCATTATAGACCATTTTGGGAACGTTCGACATGTCCGGAGTCATCGTTTTTCATCCGAAAATTGATTTTTTGGACTGTACCCAAAATGATTCAAAATGTCAATTGGATCGTGCCTCATGTTGAATAACCACTTTTTAAACCCTCACAGTGACCAAAAGTGCCATTTTTACAGAGTTTTGCTTACTCAAAAGCTTCAATTTTGACCCGTTTCAGGCACAGAAATGACTTTAAACACACTTATTTTAGTTGAAAAAGTCATAATGCACATCCAACAGTCATTTAGAGTCAAAAGATTAAATGTTAAAATTTCATCATTATAGACCATTTTGGAACGTTCGACATGTCCGGAGTCATCGTTTTTCATCCGAAAATTGATTTTTTGGACTGTACCCAAAATGATTCAAAATGTCAATTGGATCGTGCTCATGTTGAATAACCACTTTTTAAACCCTCACAGTGACCAAAAGTGCCATTTTTACAGAGTTTTGCTTACTCAAAAGCTTCAATTTTGACCCGTTTCAGGCACAGAAATGACTTTAAACACACTTATTTTAGTTGAAAAAGTCATAATTCACATCCAACAGTCATTTAGAGTCAAAGATTAAATGTTAAAATTTCATCATTATAGACATTTTGGGAACGTTCGACATGTCCGGAGTCATCGTTTTTCATCTGAAAATTGATTTTTTGGACTGTACCCAAAATGATTCAAAATGTTAATTGGATCCTGCCTCATGTTGAATAACCACTTTTTAAACCCTCACAGTGACCAAAAGTGCCATTTTTACAGAGTTTTGCTTACTCAAAAGCTTCAATTTTGACCCGTTTCAGGCACAGAAATGACTTTAAACACACTTATTTTAGTTGAAAAAGTCATAATTCACATCCAACAGTCATTTAGAGTCAAAAGATTAAATGTTAAAATTTCATCATTATAGACCATTTTGGGAACGTTCGCATGTCCGGAGTCATCGTTTTTCATCCGAAAATTGATTTTTTGGACAGTACCAAAAATGATTCAAAATGTCAATTGGATCGTGCCTCATGTTGAATAACCACTTTTTAAACCCTCACAGTGACAAAATTGCCATTTTTACAGCGTTTTCCTTACTCAAAGCTTCAATTTTGACCCGTTTCAGGCACAGAAATGACTTTAAACACACTTATTTTAGTTGAAAAAGTCATAATTCACATCCAACAGTCATTTAGAGTCAAAAGATTAAATGTTAAAATTTCATCATTATAGACCATTTTGGGAACGTTCGGCATGTCCGGAGTCATCGTTTTTCATCCGAAAATTGATATTTTGGACTGTACCAAAAATGATTCAAAATGTCAATTGGATCGTGCCTCATGTTGAATAACCACTTTTTAAACCCTCACAGTGACCAAAATTGCCATTTTTACAGAGTTTTCCTTACTCAAAAGCTTCAATTTTGACCCGTTTCAGGCACAGAAATGACTTTAAACACACTTATTTTAGTTGAAAAAGTCATAATTCACATCCAACAGTCATTAAGAGTCAAAAGATTAAATGTTAAAATTTCATCATTATAGACCATTTTGGGAACGTTCGACATGTCCGGAGTCATCGTTTTTCATCCGAAAATTGATTTTTTTGGACTGTACCCAAAATGATTCAAAATGTCAATTGGATCGTGCCTCATGTTGAATAACCACTTTTTAAACCCTCACAGTGACCAAAAGTGCCATTTTTACAGAGTTTTGCTTACTCAAAAGCTTCAATTTTGACCCGTTTCAGGCACAGAAATGACTTTAAAACAGACGTATTTTAGTTGAAAAAGTCATAATTCACATTCAACAGTCATTTAGAGTCAAAAGATTAAATGTTAAAATTTCATCATTATAGACCATTTTGGGAACGTTCGCATGTCCGGAGTCATCGTTTTTCATCCAAAAATTGATTTTTTGGACTGTACCAAAAATGATTCAAAATGTCAATTGGATCGTGCCTCATGTTGGATAACCACTTTTTAACCCTCAAAGTGACCAAAATTGCCATTTTTACAGAGTTTTGCTTACTCAAAAGCTTCAATTTTGACCCGTTTCAGGCACAGAAATGACTTTAAACACACTTATTTTAGTTGAAAAAGTCATAATGCACATCCAACAGTCATTTAGAGTCAAAAGATTAAATGTTAAAATTTCATCATTATAGACCATTTTGCGAACGTTCGACATGTCCGGAGTCATCGTTTTTCATCCGAAAATTGATTTTTTGGACTGTACCCAAAATGATTCAAAATGTCAATTGGATCGTGCCTCATGTTGAATAACCACTTTTTAACACTCACAGTGACCAAAATTGCCATTTTTACAGAGTTTTCCTTACTCCAAAGCTTCAATTTTGACCCGTTTCAGGCACAGAAATGACTTTAAACACACTTATTTTAGTTGAAAAAGTCATAATTCACATCCAACAGTCATTAAGAGTCAAAAGATTAAATGTTAAAATTTCATCATTATAGACCATTTGGAACGTTCGACATGTCCGGAGTCATCGTTTTTCATCCGAAAATTGATTTTTTTGGACTGTACCCAAAATGATTCAAAATGTCAATTGGATCGTGCCTCATGTGAATAACCACTTTTAAACCCTCACAGTGACCAAAAGTGCCATTTTTACAGAGTTTTGCTTACTCAAAAGCTTCAATTTTGACCCGTTTCAGGCACAGAAATGACTTTAAACAGACGTATTTTAGTTGAAAAAGTCATAATTCACATTCAACAGTCATTTAGAGTCAAAAGATTAAATGTTAAAATTTCATCATTATAGACCATTTTGGGAACGTTCGGACATGTCCGGAGTCATCGTTTTTCATCCGAAAATTGATTTTTTGGACTGTACCAAAAATGATTCAAAATGTCAATTGGATCGTGCCTCATGTTGATAACCACTTTTTAAAACCCTCACAGTGACCAAAATTGCCATTTTTACAGAGTTTTGCTTACTCAAAAGCTTCAATTTTGACCCGTTTCAGGCACAGAAATGACTTTAAAACACACTTATTTTAGTTGAAAAAGTCATAATGCACATCCAACAGTCATTTAGAGTCAAAAGATTAATGTTAAAATTTCATCATTATAGACCATTTTGGGAACGTTCGACATGTCCGGAGTCATCGTTTTTCATCCGAAAATTGATTTTTTGGACTGTACCCAAAATGATTCAAAATGTCAATTGGATCGTGCCTCATGTTGAATACCACTTTTTAAACCCTCACAGTGACCAAAAGTGCCATTTTTACAGAGTTTTGCTTACTCAAAAGCTTCAATTTTGACCCGTTTCAGGCACAGAAATGACTTTAAACACACTTATTTTAGTTGAAAAAGTCATAATGCACATCCAACAGTCATTTAGAGTCAAAAGATTAAATGTTAAAATTTCATCATTATAGACCATTTTGGGAACGTTCGACATGTCCGGAGTCATCGTTTTTCATCCGAAAATTGATTTTTTAGACTGTACCCAAAATGATTCAAAATGTCAATTGGATCGTGCCTCATGTTGAATAACCACTTTTTAAACCCTCACAGTGACCAAAAGTGCCATTTTTACAGAGTTTTGCTTACTCAAAAGCTTCAATTTTGACCCGTTTCAGGCACAGAAATGACTTTAAACAGACGTATTTTAGTTGAAAAAGTCATAATTCACATCAACAGTCATTTAGAGTCAAAAGATTATATGTTAAAATTTCATCATTATAGACCATTTGGGAACGTTCGGCATGTCCGGAGTCATCGTTTTTCATCCGAAAATTGATTTTTTGGACTGTACCAAAAATGATTCAAAATGTCAATTGGATCGTGCCTCATGTTGGATAACCACTTTTTAAAACCCTCACAGTGACCAAAATTGCCATTTTTACAGAGTTTTGCTTACTCAAAAGCTTCAATTTTGACCCGTTTCAGGCACAGAAATGACTTTAAACACACTTATTTTAGTTGAAAAAGTCATAATGCACATCCAACAGTCATTTAGAGTCAAAAGATTAAATGTTAAAATTTCATCATTATAGACCATTTTGGGAACGTTCGGCATGTCCGGAGTCATCGTTTTCATCCGAAAATTGATTTTTGGACTGTACCAAAAATGATTCAAAATGTCAATTGGATCGTGCCTCATGTTGGAATAACCACTTTTAAACCCTCACAGTGACCAAAATTGCCATTTTTACAGAGTTTTGCTTACTCAAAAGCTTCAATTTTGACCCGTTTCAGGCACAGAAATGACTTTAAACACACTTATTTTAGTTGAAAAAAGTCATAATGCACATCCAACAGTCATTTAGAGTCAAAAGATTAAATGTTAAAATTTCATCATTATAGACCATTTTGGGAACGTTCGACATGTCCGGAGTCATCGTTTTTCATCCGAAAATTGATTTTTTGGACTGTACCCAAAATGATTCAAAATGTCAATTGGATCGTGCCTCATGTTGAATAACCACTTTTTAAACCCTCACAGTGACCAAAAGTGCCATTTTTACAGAGTTTTCGCTTACTCAAAAGCTTCAATTTTGACCCGTTTCAGGCACAGAAATGACTTTAAACACACTTATTTTAGTTGAAAAAGTCATAATTCACATCCAACAGTCATTTAGAGTCAAAAGATTAAATGTTAAAATTTCATCATTATAGACCATTTTGGGAACGTTCGACATGTCCGGAGTCATCGTTTTTCATCCGAAAATTGATTTTTTGGACTGTACCCAAAATGATTCAAAATGTCAATTGGATCGTGCCTCATGTTGAATAACCACTTTTTAAACCCTCACAGTGACCAAAAGTGCCATTTTTACAGAGTTTTGCTTACTCAAAAGCTTCAATTTTGACCCGTTTCAGGCACAGAAATGACTTTAAACACACTTATTTTAGTTGAAAAAGTCATAATTCACATCAACAGTCATTTAGAGTCAAAAGATTAAATGTTAAAATTTCATCATTATAGACCATTTTGGGAACGGTCGACATGTCCGGAGTCATCGTTTTTCATCCTGAAAATTGATTTTTTGGACTGTAACCAAAATGATTCAAAATGTCAATTGGATCCTGCCTCATGTTGAATAACCACTTTTTAAACCCTCACAGTGACCAAAAGTGCCATTTTTACAGAGTTTTGCTTACTCAAAAGCTTCAATTTTGACCCGTTTCAGGCACAGAAATGACTTTAACACACTTATTTAGTTGAAAAAGTCATAATTCACATCAACAGTCATTTAGAGTCAAAAGATTAAATGTTAAAATTTCATCATTATAGACCATTTTGGGAACGTTCGGCATGTCCGGAGTCATCGTTTTTCATCCGAAAATTGATTTTTTGGACAGTACCAAAAAATGATTCAAAATGTCAATTGGATCGTGCCTCATGTTGAATAACCACTTTTAAAACCCTCACAGTGACCAAAATTGCCATTTTTACAGAGTTTTCCTTACTCAAAAGCTTCAATTTTGACCCGTTTCAGGCACAGAAATGACTTTAAACACACTTATTTTAGTTGAAAAAGTCATAATTCACATCCAACAGTCATTTAGAGTCAAAAGATTAAATGTTAAAATTTCATCATTATAGACCATTTTGGGAACGTTCGGCATGTCCGGAGTCATCGTTTTTCATCCGAAAATTGATATTTTGGACTGTACCAAAAATGATTCAAAATGTCATTGGATCGTGCCTCATGTTGAATAACCACTTTTTAAACCCTCACAGTGACCAAAATTGCCATTTTTACAGAGTTTTCCTTACTCAAAAGCTTCAATTTTGACCCGTTTCAGGCACAGAAATGACTTTAAACACACTTATTTTAGTTGAAAAAGTCATAATTCACATCCAACAGTCATTAAGAGTCAAAAGATTAAATGTTAAAATTTCATCATTATAGACCATTTTGGAACGTTCGACATGTCCGGAGTCATCGTTTTTCATCCGAAAATTGATTTTTTGGACTGTACCCAAAATGATTCAAAATGTCAATTGGATCGTGCCTCATGTTGAATAACCACTTTTTAAACCCTCACAGTGACCAAAAGTGCCATTTTTACAGAGTTTTGCTTACTCAAAACTTCAATTTTGACCCGTTTCAGGCACAGAAATGACTTTAAACAGACGTATTTTAGTTGAAAAAGTCATAATTCACATTCAACAGTCATTTAGAGTCAAAAGATTAAATGTTAAAATTTCATCATTATAGACCATTTTGGGAACGTTCGGCATGTCGGAGTCATCGTTTTTCATCCGAAAATTGATTTTTTGGACTGTACCAAAAATGATTCAAAATGTCAATTGGATCGTGCCTCATGTTGGATAACCACTTTTTAAACCCTCACAGTGACCAAAATTGCCATTTTTACAGAGTTTTGCTTACTCAAAAGCTTCAATTTTGACCCGTTTCAGGCACAGAAATGACTTTAAACACACTTATTTTAGTTGAAAAAGTCATAATGCACATCCAACAGTCATTTAGAGTCAAAAGATTAAATGTTAAAATTTCATCATTATAGACCATTTTGGGAACGTTCGACATGTCCGGAGTCATCGTTTTTCATCCGAAAATTGATTTTTTGGACTGTACCCAAAATGATTCAAAATGTCAATTGGATCGTGCCTCATGTTGAATAACCACTTTTTAAACCCTCACAGTGACCAAAAGTGCCATTTTTACAGAGTTTTGCTTACTCAAAAGCTTCAATTTTGACCCGTTTCAGGCACAGAAATGACTTTAAACACACTTATTTTAGTTGAAAAAGTCATAATGCACATCCAACAGTCATTTAGAGTCAAAAGATTAAATGTTAAAATTTCATCATTATAGACCATTTTGGGAACGTTCGACATGTCCGGAGTCATCGTTTTTCATCCGAAAATTGATTTTTTGGACTGTACCCAAAATGATTCAAAATGTCAATTGGATCGTGCCTCATGTTGAATAACCACTTTTTAAACCCTCACAGTGACCAAAAGTGCCATTTTTACAGAGTTTTGCTTACTCAAAAGCTTCAATTTTGACCCGTTTCAGGCACAGAAATGACTTTAAACACACTTATTTTAGTTGAAAAAGTCATAATTCACATCAACAGTCATTTAGAGTCAAAAGATTAAATGTTAAAATTTCATCATTATAGACCATTTTGGGAACGTTCGCATGTCCGGAGTCATCGTTTTTCATCTGAAAATTGATTTTTTGGACTGTACCCAAAATGATTCAAAATGTCAATTGGATCCTGCCTCATGTTGAATAACCACTTTTTAAACCCTCACAGTGACCAAAAGTGCCATTTTTACAGAGTTTTGCTTACTCAAAAGCTTCAATTTTGACCCGTTTCAGGCACAGAAATGACTTTAAACACACTTATTTTAGTTGAAAAAGTCATAATTCACATCCAACAGTCATTTAGAGTCAAAAGATTAAATGTTAAAATTTCATCATTATAGACCATTTTGGGAACGTTCGGCATGTCCGGAGTCATCGTTTTTCATCCGAAAATTGATTTTTTGGACAGTACCAAAATGATTCAAAATGTCAATTGGATCGTGCCTCATGTTGAATAACCACTTTTTAAACCCTCACAGTGACCAAAATTGCCATTTTTACAGCGTTTTCCTTACTCAAAAGCTTCAATTTTGACCCGTTTCAGGCACAGAAATGACTTTAAACACACTTATTTTAGTTGAAAAAGTCATAATTCACATCCAACAGTCATTTAGAGTCAAAAGATTAAATGTTAAAATTTCATCATTATAGACCATTTTGGGAACGTTCGGCATGTCCGAGTCATCGTTTTTCATCCGAAAATTGATATTTTGGACTGTACCAAAAATGATTCAAAATGTCAATTGGATCGTGCCTCATGTTGAATAACCACTTTTTAAACCCTCACAGTGACCAAATTGCCATTTTTACAGAGTTTTCCTTACTCAAAAGCTTCAATTTTGACCCGTTTCAGGCACAGAAATGACTTTAAACACACTTATTTTAGTTGAAAAAGTCATAATTCACATCCAACAGTCATTAAGAGTCAAAAGATTAAATGTTAAAATTTCATCATTATAGACCATTTTGGGAACGTTCGACATGTCCGGAGTCATCGTTTTTCATCCGAAAATTGATTTTTTTGGACTGTACCCAAAATGATTCAAAATGTCAATTGGATCGTGCCTCATGTTGAATAACCACTTTTTAAACCCTCACAGTGACCAAAAGTGCCATTTTTACAGAGTTTTGCTTACTCAAAAGCTTCAATTTTGACCCGTTTCAGGCACAGAAATGACTTTAAACAGACGTATTTTAGTTGAAAAAGTCATAATTCACATCAACAGTCATTTAGAGTCAAAAGATTAAATGTTAAAAATTTCATCATTATAGACCATTTTGGGAACGTTCGGCATGTCCGGAGTCATCGTTTTTCATCCGAAAATTGATTTTTTGGACTGTACCAAAAATGATTCAAAATGTCAATTGGATCGTGCCTCATGTTGGATAACCACTTTTTTAACCCTCACAGTGACCAAAATTGCCATTTTTACAGAGTTTTGCTTACTCAAAAGCTTCAATTTTGACCCGTTTCAGGCACAGAAATGACTTTAAACACACTTATTTTAGTTGAAAAAGTCATAATGCACATCCAACAGTCATTTAGAGTCAAAAGATTAAATGTTAAAATTTCATCATTATAGACCATTTTGGGAACGTTCGACATGTCCGGAGTCATCGTTTTTCATCGAAAATTGATTTTTTGGACTGTACCCAAAATGATTCAAAATGTCAATTGGATCGTGCCTCATGTTGAATAACCACTTTTTAAACCCTCACAGTGACCAAAAGTGCCATTTTTACAGAGTTTTGCTTACTCAAAACTTCAATTTTGACCCGTTTCAGGCACAGAAATGACTTTAAACAGCACGTATTTTAGTTGAAAAAGTCATAATTCACATTCAACAGTCATTTAGAGTCAAAAGATTAAATGTTAAAATTTCATCATTATAGACCATTTTGGGAACGTTCGGCATGTCCGGAGTCATCGTTTTTCATCCGAAAATTGATTTTTTTGGACTGTACCCAAAATGATTCAAAATGTCAATTGGATCGTGCCTCATGTTGGATAACCACTTTTTAAACCCTCACAGATGACCAAAATTGCCATTTTTACAGAGTTTTGCTTACTCAAAAGCTTCAATTTTGACCCGTTTCAGGCACAGAAATGACTTTAAACACACTTATTTTAGTTGAAAAAGTCATAATGCACATCCAACAGTCATTTAGAGTCAAAAGATTAAATGTTAAAATTTCATCATTATAGACCATTTGGGAACGTTCGACATGTCCGGAGTCATCGTTTTTCATCCGAAAATTGATTTTTTGGACTGTACCAAAATGATTCAAATGTCAATTGGATCGTGCTCATGTTGAATAACCACTTTTTAAACCCTCACAGTGACCAAAAGTGCCATTTTTACAGAGTTTTGCTTACTCAAAAGCTTCAATTTTGACCCGTTTCAGGCACAGAAATGACTTTAAAACACACTTATTTTAGTTGAAAAAGTCATAATGCACATCCAACAGTCATTTAGAGTCAAAAGATTAAATGTTAAAATTTCATCATTATAGACCATTTTGGGAACGTTCGACATGTCCGAGTCATCGTTTTTCATCCGAAATTGATTTTTGGACTGTACCCAAAATGATTCAAAATGTCAAATTGGATCGTGCCTCATGTTGAATAACCACTTTTTAAACCCTCACAGTGACCAAAAGTGCCATTTTTACAGAGTTTTGCTTACTCAAAAGCTTCAATTTTGACCCGTTTCAGGCACAGAAATGACTTTAAACACACTTATTTTAGTTGAAAAAGTCATAATTCACATCCAACAGTCATTTAGAGTCAAAAGATTAAATGTTAAAATTTCATCATATAGACCATTTTGGGAACGTTCGACATGTCCGGAGTCATCGTTTTTCATCTGAAAATTGATTTTTGGACTGTACCCAAAATGATTCAAAATGTTAATTGGATCCTGCCTCATGTTGAATAACCACTTTTTAAACCCTCACAGTGACCAAAAGTGCCATTTTTACAGAGTTTTGCTTACTCAAAAGCTTCAATTTTGACCGTTTCAGGCACAGAAATGACTTTAAACACACTTATTTTAGTTGAAAAGTCATAATTCACATCAACAGTCATTTAGAGTCAAAAGATTAAATGTTAAAATTTCATCATTATAGACCCATTTGGGAACGTTCGGCATGTCGGAGTCATCGTTTTTCATCCGAAATTGATTTTTTGGACAGTACAAAAATGATTCAAAATGTCATTGGATCGTGCCTCATGTTGATAACCACTTTTAAACCCTCACAGTGACCAAAATTGCCATTTTTACAGCGTTTTCCTTACTCAAAAGCTTCAATTTTGACGTTTCAGGCACAGAAATGACTTTAAACACACTTATTTTAGTTGAAAAAGTCATAATTCACATCCAACAGTCATTTAGAGTCAAAAGATTAAATGTTAAAAACTTCATCATTATAGACCCATTTTGGGAACGTTCGGCATGTCCGGAGTCAACGTTTCTCATCGAAAATTGATATTTTGGACTGTACCAAAAATGATTCAAAATGTCAATTGGATCGTGCCTCATGTTGAATAACCCCTTTTTAAACCCCTCACAGTGACCAAATTGCCATTTTTACAGGTTTTCCTTACTCAAAAGCTTCAATTTAGACCCGTTTCAGGCACAGAAATGACTTTAAACACACTTATTTTAGTTGAAAAAGTCATAATTCACATCCAACAGTCATTAAGAGTCAAAAGATTAAATGTTAAAATTTCATCATTATAGACCATTTTGGGAACGTTCGACATGTCCGAGTCATCGTTTTTCATCCGAAAATTGATTTTTTTGGACTGTACCCAAAATGATTCAAAATGTCAATTGGATCGTGCCTCATGTTGATAACCACTTTTTAAACCCTCACAGTGACCAAAAGTGCATTTTTACAGAGTTTTGCTTACTCAAAAGCTTCAATTTTGACCCGTTTCAGGCACAGAAATGACTTTAAACAGACGTATTTTAGTTGAAAAAGTCATAATTCACATCAACAGTCATTTAGAGTCAAAAGATTAAATGTTAAAATTTCATCATTATAGACCATTTGGGAACGTTCGGCATGTCCGGAGTCATCGTTTTTCATCAAAAATTGATTTTTTGGACTGTACCAAAAATGATTCAAAATGTCAATTGGATC